>NC_043700.1:146048635-146400518 GCF_006229205.1 Suricata suricatta | reverse complement strand
ATAAATGTAAGGCAAGAAACAGATGCTATTCTGTGTCTTTAGGACTCAGCAATTCTCAGTCATTTATCAATATTTGCCCCTCAATTTGTGAGGAGCACTGATTCTAATATGAAATTCAAGAGTTTATGATGGGTTATATGACTTGATTGGATACCAGCTGCTGCTCCTTGTGAGAATCAGAGGATATTTTCTAAAACGTTGAAGACCTTATTTTTATCCCTGGGCAGTATCTTCAACATCAGTAGAAGCTGTTCACTAAAAATCCCATTTATCATAGGTTCTAAGTGTTGAAGATCCAGAGTTGTTAGGAACCAACATAGGAAGACCATGGTTGTCATTTTATTTAACCTACACAGTGGAAGGTCAGGACTTATTTTTTTTTCAGGACTTATTTTTAATTGTGTTGGATATTAGGGTGAAGAGTCTAATTATTTATGAGAAATTTCTAAATGAATCTAATGCTTTTGAAGTATGATTTATTTCTTCAGTCCAAACACTTCAAGTTTACTTTTACTTAAGTGATATACAAAATAGAATTAAAATATAGTAAAACCTTGGATTGTGAGTAAGTTGGTCTATGACTGTTCTGCAAGATGAATAAACATTTCTAATAAATTTTAACTTGACAAATGAGTGGTGTCTTGCAATATGTGATTACAACTGAGCCAATGGTTCTTAAATTGTGCTTTGATATACAAGTGCTTTGAATTATAAATATGTTTCCAGAATGCATTATGCTTGCAATTCAAGGTTTCACTGTAGTTTATGGCACACAATTAGCACTTAATTAGGAGTTTGCTATTGTTATTTTAATGCCTTCCATACCATATAGATATTCAGCTGATTCTTGAAAACACTGTGCCATAAAACTCTGAATACCAGGATATAAAAAATATCGTACACTTCCAATTTGAGCTTTTGAGATACTCTATCTGGTGTGTTTTTAAGAGTTAAAATTCTGATATCGACTAGTATTCATCTATCTTTGAATTTTTTTTAGTAGATTATAGACTTGTACAGAGACTCTGATCTAATTTTATATTAGTGGTGGTTGCTAGGTAACTCTCTGATGCAAATTAATCATTAAACATTTAGCAGCTCATTCTCCGATTGGAGTGGAAATAGGAGTGACTTAGAGGCTGACAGTCCAGGAAACAACTGATTAAAAAAGAATATATTGAGGTGTTTAATAAAAACAGACTATAACTCCTTGATTGATTTTCTTCCTCTTTGTCATAATCAAAAAGGAAAGAAAATTTTCAAAAAAAAAATAACAGCTTTTTTAAAAATAGTAGATATTGTTCACTATGCTGGTACCAAGTGTCAATACTGCTCTAAATACTTTGTATAAAATATCATTTTATTCTCACAGCAATTTATTTAGGTGGCACAATTCCCATTTAAAATTGGGGGGTGAGGGAGATGCCTAGATGGGTCAGTTGGTGAAGCATCCCACTTTGGCTTGGGTGATGATCTAACAGTTTGTGAGTTCAAGCCCCACATCAGACTCTCTGTCAGTGTGCAGCCCACTTTGAATCCTCTCTCTCCCTCTCTCTCTGTCCCTGCCCCGTTTACTCGCACATTTCTCTCTCTCTCTCTCCCTCTCTCTCTCTCTCTCTCTCTCTCTCTCTCTCTCTCTCTCTCTCTCTCTCTCTCACACACACACACACACACACACACACACACACATAAACAGTTAAAATAATTTTAAAAAGAATTAAAATGAGGGTGGTACCTTGGTGGCTCAGCTGGTTAAGTGTCCAACTTGTGATTTCGGCTCAGGTCATGATCTCATAGTTCGTGAGATTGAAACCTATGTCAGGCTCTTCGATGACAGTGCAGAGTCTGTTTGGTATTTTCTCTCTCTCTCTCTGTTTCTCTCTCTCTCTCCACCCCCCCTTTCCTGCTAATGTTATCTCACTTTCTCTCAAAATAAATGAATAGTAAAAGAAATTAAGGGAACATAGGAATGAATATAAATTAAGTAGCTTAGTTTGTCCTTGTCCTCATAGGTAGATGGGAAGGGGTGGTAGGGATTTGAACACATGTATTTTTCCTTTGATTCAGGTATTTTTGCCTTTCTCATCATGCTAAAGAAAGTAGGTAAAAATATCTTCCTGTCAGAAAATTGACAATGCAAACCAGCTTTCTTTAAATTATTTTTTTCCCCTCTATCCTGGTGCCTAAAAAGTAGAATCATGCTTGACTTTAAAGGAATTTGCATCAAGAAGTTAAGAATCATTGTTTGGAGCCTAGTGTTAGAACAAGCAGGGTAACCAACTGCAGTTGGTGAGTGGGATGATCATTATCACGTATTTCTGTAACTCTTGTCCTGTATTGAATATTATTTATAATATTCTGTTGCTGTTAATAGTTGAGATTTTGCACTCATTTTCTAGTGCTACTCTATTGAAGTATCACAAACATGGTGGCTTAAAACAACACAGGTTCCTTCTCTTACAGGTACAGCGGTCAGAAGTCTAAAATCAAGGTGCTCACAGGGCTGCTATTCTTCGGCAGGTGGTAGCGGAAAATCTGTTGCCTTGTCTTTTCCATCTTCCAAAACATACTGGCATTCGATGGCATGTGGCCTCTTCCGTCTTCAGAGCACATCACTCCACCCTATACTACTGTTGTCACATCTCTTTGACATTGACTCTCTTACCTCCCTTTCATAAGGACCCTTGTGATTAGATTAGGCCACTTGGGTGATTCAGGATCCTCTCATCTCAAAACTTTAAATTCATCACTTTTGAAAAAAAATAGGTTTTTGCCTTGAAAGTTAAAACATTCACAGGTTCTATGGATTAGTGTGTGGACATCCTGTGGGGAGAATACTATTCAGCCCACTTCAGGTTTGTTTTAATTAAGTACAGATGTTTATTTTTAAAAGTTCAATTCCGTACAGAACACATGTAAACTATTTCTTTTTTTTAACATACAGTCTTGTGTTAGTTTCAGGTGTACAACTCAGTGCTACAGAAATTCCATACAATGTGTGGTGCTCGTCACAAGTGCATTCCTTGATCACTATTACCTATTCCACCCACACTTCCACCTCTGCCTTCCCTCCAGTGACCATCAATTTGTTCTCTATAATTAAAAGTCTGTTTCTTGGTTTCTCGCTCTCACACTCTCTCTCCCTCTCCCTCCCTCTCTTTTTTTCCCTATGCTCATTTGTTTTGTTTCCTAAATTCCACACATGAGTGAAATCATACAGTGTTTGTGTTTCTCTGATTGTCTTACTTAGCATTATACTCTCTAGACCCATTCATTTTGTGGCAAAGGGCAAATTTTTATTTTTTTAGGCCTAATAATCTACTATATATCAATATAGGCATCTATATACATATATTGACATATACATATTACTTCTTTATCCATTCATCAATAGATGGACCCTTGGGCTGCTTCGTTATCTTGGCTCTTGTAAAATAATGCTGCTATGGGGGTGCATGGGTGACTCAGTTGAGTGCCCAACTCTTGATCTGAGCTCAGATCATGATATCAGGGTCATGGGATAAAGCCCTGCCTCTTCCTTGGGCTCTGTGCTGAGCATGGAGCCTGCTTGAGAGATTCTGCTTCTCTCCCTCTGCCCCTCTCCCTTGCCTGTGCACTTTTTCTCTCTCTAAAATAAAAAATAAAATTATCCTCTATAAGTATAGGGGTGAATGTGTTCCTTTGAATTAGTGTTCTTGATTTCACTGGGTAAATATCCAGTAGTGCAATTGCTGGATCATAGGGTAGTTCTATTTTTAACTTTTTGAGGAAACTCCTTGCTGTTTCTCTTAGTGGCTGCACCAGTTTGCGTTCTCACCAACAGTGTTTCTTTTTCTTCACATTCTCATCAATACTTGTTGTTTCTTGTTTTGTTGCTTTTAGCTATGCTGACAAATGTGAGGTGATATCTCATTGTGGTTTTTGTTTGCATTTCGCTGATGATAAGTAGTGATGAACATCTTTTTATGTGTCTGTTGGCCATCTGCATGTCATCTTTGGAAAAATGTCTGTTTTCTGTTTCTCAATAGTCAAGTATACCTGATTATCAAGTATCAGGGATCACAGATTGCTCATATTCTATCCAGGAGGAAATGGGCTGCCCATGCTGATTTCAGACTGGTAGATGAAGTTGAAACCAAGCCACTTGCCCTTTTATCCTATAATATAATGTCTTTTTGTTTTTCTGGTTACCGGAATTAAAAATAAATAACAAAAATGCTGCATTAACACATATGAAGAAAAAAGTAATGTTTACTTAAGTTTCTACCACTGGACATAAATGCAACTAATCTTGTAATGACCATTCTTTTAGGCATCACTTCATGCATATGTACACACACACATAATTTTATGAGGATAGGGTGAATATTTTATGTACACCTGTGTATATGTATGTGTGTATACATATATACATACGCCAAGTGTATATTCTTAACAGTTCTCTATGTACTCAGATGTCCTTTGGAGACTTTTACTTGAACATTGATTTAAATATGTCTGCATATGTATTTACAAAGGGTCATATTATACACATCTTGTTTTTCTCACTATATGATGTCTAATGAAGTTCCCCTAAGTCAGCTGGCATAATTTTATTTAATTCTTTTTAAGGACTTTAAAACAGTTCATGGTTTGATGCAGGCAGTGTATTTAGGCATTCCCCTACTGGTGGAAATTATTATTATTATGTTTTTTTCTTCTTTATATCACAGGGTGAATGATGTTAAAGTCTTTACTAGTAAGGCTATCTTGCTTGATATGCTAGAATCATTGGTTTTATCTTGCTTTTCGAACAGTAGTGAGGCATTTGCCACTTGACATAAGAGAACTAGTCTGCTGACCAGAGTTAGTGGTTCAAGCTATAGAGTAAAGTTAAGCGGGATTGAAACCATGAACTTTACTTCTCCAGCAAAGTGATTGACCCAATACTATTGACAATTTTTAGCCTTTGCTGATGTTTGAGGCATTTGTTTTATGTACCTGTAGAGTCATTTGATTTGGAGAGTTTTCATTAAGTAAATTGTGGGAGTGCCTCATAATGTCTGTCACAGGTAGTGCACATCACTTAATGAAATTTCCTACCATAGGAGAATCAAAGTAACTTTGAACTGCTCAAAAAATGGAGGAACTGTGACACATATGAACTAATTTCCATAGTGGCAGCAAAGCTGGACATTTTGTTTTTATTTTTTACCTTAATGATATACATTAATCGATTAGTAGCTGTCTCCTTTCAGTCTTTTTCCTCTTTGAATTTATTGATAATATTTTATCAAAAAACTCATTTGAAACTTTCTTTTGAGTCAGACTTTATTCTTAACAGAAGTCATCTTTATCTCTGCAGTAATTGTGATCATTTATCACCTCCTCCTTTACTAAACTCGAACTTACATGAAAATATCATCTTCTACATAATATCTCTCTAATTGCATTTTCTCATTTTTCTTTCTTAGTTCTTTTTGATGTTTCTTTCTTTCCCTCTTCTCTGTACTTCCTTTCATCCCCCTCTATTGCTCAAGCTCCATATAAAAAACTATACAATCACAGTACTGATTTTTTGTGTTATATATACATTCTACCTGACCATTGGTCATTCAGTCTTTCTAACTCTTTCACTGATAGTGTCAATGTCTTTAAATTTTGAAGAACTCCTCTCCAGTTCAATCTCATATTACAATTATTGTACTATGTTGGATTTTTATACTTTGAAGAATTCAGTGATTCTACTCCTTCAATAAATGTGCAGTGGGTAGCTTCAGTGTGTTCTTTGCCAGGCATTGAAACATTTGAATTTTTACCTTGAATATTATTATCACTTTGTAAGAATCCCTTCATGTCCCTAAACTATTGTATAATTTCATTTTCTGTAAAGCTTCCCTGTGTGGAAGTAATATAAAACTCAGAAGAAAATGTCAAAATCCATGACCAGAAGTACTTAAAGTTAAAGGCAGTTTTTGTTGTTGTTTTCTTCTTAGCTTTGTAGCACCTAATGATCTCTGCTTTTGTGAAAAGAAAAGCAATAATTAGAACAATAGCACAAACAGTGTCTTTTTGATTCTCTCCATTTTATTATCATGCTTTCACTCACTATTAACACTGTTTATTTAAGTTTCCTACATAAAGTAATCATGTTCAACTTTTACCTGTCATGTTCACCCTTCTAAAACCTCAAACCAAGTGGATAACTTCAGTCCCAAGAAAATTTATTCTATTTTTTAATATGTGTTTTAGACAAACTGAAGATTTAGCATGCTAGAATTCTAACTGCCATGCCTAAAGCTTATAATGTTAGACCCTTAAATTCAGTATTATTAAATCACCAAGAAGTTTCAAAGTGGTAGAATAAAGATTATGTTAAGTCTGAGATTAAGCTGTCACATCAGAGTAATTTGATTTTAAGTCTGGCTCCACCACCTCCATTAGTAATCACATCCCTGACAGAGACAAAGTTCATCCAATATGAGTTCTCATTGCGGATGAGGTATTGATGTTTTCATGTTACTTTGGTCAGTCAATAAGGTTAAAAGGATAAAGTTTATTTAGTTTTCAACATTGCCTTCTTGAAGTCAAATGTCTATTTAATTAAATTTTCCAATATTTGGCAAGAAACGACTGGTCATGTCAGCTTTCTTCATCTTGATATTAAATAGTATCTTGTGAAATTTGGTAAAGACTATGTACGGTAATATGAAACAGATATACTGTGAGTCTATTTAAGAGAGCTTTAGGAAGTCCAAATTCTTTATCAAGGTGGTTAATAATTTCTAATAGTCTCCCAATGCTGAAAGTTTGAAATAGATCTGCAGGTCTTACATAAGATATTTATTTTCTAACTGGTTTATGATAATCTGTATACTGTTTCTTTAATATTGGGCAATATACTTATGTATGTATATATTTATTATGTAACTCTCAAAATTATTTCTGAAGCAAGCAACTGAAAAGGATTTTAAAGCAGCATGTCTTCTACATTTTATTTGTAATCCAGGCACCCATCATATAATAATCTCATTTTTCTGCCTGCCTTATCAAAAAATTTAAAGTCACTTTCTTATTAAGGTCACTACATATCTAAAGAAGAAACAAATAGAAATTTAATTTGTGAAAATCTTGGCCACACTTGAGATGTGACTATTTTATATATACTCAACAAGAGTATGTTTTTGGTTTACTCAAAAAATTACAAAATTTGCACAGCTGTTGAATCTTGTATGCAATTAATATATGTAGCTTGCTAAGGAGTCAGCATGGGTGATGAATGAATAAGATGGAAGAGATTCTTGCCCTTAAGATGTTTCCTTTGTAGTGTGGTAAATAGTCATTAAGTTTGGTCAGCAACTACATTTGTAATAAATATTACAAAGGAAAGCTCTAGCAAACTGGTGGTAAATTTTTGAGAGTTGAATTTCTTGATTAAACTTATTTCCAAATCAACATCTGACTTTAAATCCCCAAAGTCAGGAGGAATATCCTATTCCAGGATGTAGTTTGCTTTCTAGGACAAGATTTTGGCTATCTGTGAGTTTTACCAATTATCTGCAGGTGATACTTAACCTTCATGGTCATTTCTTTACATTAGAAAATAGTAGGCCAACTGATTTGAATTATCTACTTTCTTTTTAACCAATCTTATCATGGATTTAAGTGATAACCTACTAATGTAATTAGTTAGGATACTTGTCCAACAAGGTTCTGTTTTAATTTAATTGTACTTGTAAGAGATGCTATATATTTTTTAATTCCACTTAATACAGAAGAAAAGTTTTCTCATATACCTTCTATAAATATTTGGGGCACCTGGGTGGCTCAGTCAGTTAAGCGTCTGACTTCAGCTCAGGTCATGATCTCACGGTTCGTGGGTTCGAGCCCCACATCAGGCTTGATTGCTGACAGCTAACTCAGAGCATGGAGCTGCCTCAGATTTGTGTCTCCCTCTCCCTCTGACCCTCCCCTGCTCACGCTGTCTCTGTCTCTCAAAAATAAATTTAAAAAATAATAATAAATATTTATTAGATGCCTTCTGTATGAATAATAAGTGATATATCCCACAAGTCCCACGTGGTCAGGGACTATATATATTTCTTGTCCATGAGGGAGCATGCAAAAGTTCAGTGAGCCATCAGAGCACCCTGTACAAGAAGCAGAGGTCTTTTCAAGAAAACTGCATCACCTGGATTTCTGTCCATTTCTAAATTCTCCAAGAGCTGGCCAAATGATCATACCATACTTTGGTTCTGCTTAAGGGACTTTGCTGTGTCTTTGAACTTGAGCTAGTGTCCTCTTTGGAAACCCATAAAGCAGGTACAAAGTTTCTGCTCCAGTTCTTCTTCAGAGGCCCTATGCTATTACATGGAACCTCACTTAACTATTCTGCAAGTAGCTTGTTAGATTTACTGCTTGACTACAGAGACATTTCTGCCACATGCAGCCCAGGAGAGATCACTGGACTATAGCAGAGGATTATGATCTATATCATTATCTCTCAGGGATGGAGGGATGTTTAGAATAAGTAAATACTGTTCAAGGTGCTTCTCACAATTGAAAACTGGGATTTATAGAAGAGAATATTACTCATCTTAATTTTGTCTGTTGGGTTTCGGACTCTTCCTTTAATGTGCTGGTACCAAAATGGACTTGTTATATGTAGTTATACAGTTTTAATTATTATGAACTTTATGATTCATTAAAGAAATAGATTGTCCAAGCTCGAATGCTATATGCTAGGCATTGGGCAATAAGCTGAGTCCCAAAGGGAAAAACAGTTGGTTGCTGGCCTTGCCGAGTGGAAAAGAGGTTATACTCATTCAAGTTCTTCTGGTATTGTCAAACACTTATTTTTAAAATGTTCTTAATTATACATTAAATACATTATATACATAAATTTTAGTAGAATGTGAGTTTTTCTTAGAAAAAAATGTGTGATGAAGCATGTTAGAGAATCATTTTGGCAAGTGATTCTTCATCCAGTCACACTGTATTTCGATCTTTCCCCTGCTTATAAACTGAAGTAATTGCATATTATATAGACTTCCAGAAAATCCACTTTAAAATCATATCTTATGTAAATAGCAGTGTTCTTATGCGATGGGTGGCATTATTTAATCCCGTTAACATTACTTTCTTTTTAACTCTGGAGCTTTGACTTAAATTAGTTTATCTTGAGGCTTCAGCATCTCACTTAAACCATTAGTGTGCTCCTCCCTCCAGGGACACCCATTTATACTTTCCCAATCAGAATGTAATCCTATCAGAAATGGTAATAATACTTTCTACTTGGTAATGTCTTTCATCCAAAGAAGTCTTGAGCACTTCCAATAAGGCCTTGTTAATGTTTGCAACTTTACATCCATGAGATGTAGCCACAAGCTGAGAAGGATTCCTTGACATTTACAGATGGAAAATGGGATGAAGGAGAAAAGGCTAGTTTCCCAAAAATGATTTTAAGAGGGTATTCTGATATAACAAAAAGAGCATTTAAAAATGAGGAAAAAAACTGGAAGGAGTAAGCTGAATATCAGATGCATTGCAAAAGAGCATATGATATTTTAGAAATCTTTTTTCTCATCAATTCTAACATTTAATTTTCTCTATCATTTTTTACTAATTATTTTTTAACTGGCCACTCGGTGTTCTATGTTTTTATGCACTAAGTTCAACAGGCAACCAGACAAAATCAGGAGAAGCTAGAGAGGAGGACATAGGATTGGTTCAGAGCCTATAGGTACTGTGAGCTGGAGAACTGGTTTTAGACTTGATCTAAGTTCATTGAAGGGCTTGAAGCAAGTTTGGGATTAAAAAATTCATTATCAGTCAAATTGTGTAAGAGAGGATTTAAGAGTGTGAACATAGAAAGCCCATTGGGACTTTTAATTCAACCCATTGTGTACTGGTTGTTTTTGCTTTTATCTCTTAACCACATGCTACATGAGTCCTAGACAGATAATAATAATTTCTAGAAATCTTTTCAACTATATAGTAATAACTAATCTTGAATGTATTGAATTTTCTAATAATATATGCTATTTCATTCCTTCAGGAGCTACTTGAAAATTGCTTAATTTAAAGGAAATTATAATGGATAAATCATGTTTACAAGAAGTTACAATCTGATAGGAAAGTGCTCAGATACATGTCATGTAGGCTAGATTGGGTATTGTAGGAGTTCTGGAAGTAAAATCATTACTTCAGTGGAAAGTGACCATTGAGAAAGAGGTTATGTGTGAGTCAGTTCTGAAATGTATATAATAAATTCACAAATATTGCATCAGTTACTTCCCAGACACTGTGGAAAGTGATTTAGGAGGAAATAAGTGATGGGGATTAAGAGCACGCCCATCTTGATGAGCACTGAGTAATATACAGAGCTATTGAATTACTACATTGTACACCTGAAACTAATATAACACTGTATGTTAACTACCCTGAAATTAAAGGGGGAAAATGTGAATAAGACGTTTCTATATTCAGAGTGCTTATAGCTAATGAAATAAATATATAATTTTATAAAATACTTGAATAGTAGTCATGATGTCTTAAGTGCCACCAAATGGGAATATGAAAGAAGAAATTTAATATGACTAAAAAACCCAAAAACAGTTTATATTAAAGAATTGTAGAACATAAAATACCAAGTTTTGATTGAAGAGAGGACAAATCTTCCTTTTAAATATCAAATTAAAGGAGACAAAAGTATTGCCAGAACACGTTTAGAGAATACTATCACATTTGCATTCAGATGCCTTAGATTCTGGAAAGAATGGGTAGGTTAATGAATCAGTAGATGAGTGTCACAGCCTAAATGCTGAATAATTCCACCTGAGTCAAGGTGCCAGTGACAGTCATGAAAAGGAATGAGATTGGGGTGAGCTGGAAAGAAAATTTGACAGAAACTAACAAAATCTTGAATGTAGTAAAAAAAAAAAAGTCGAGAACTGAGTTTTGAGCTGCAGTGATTGTGCAAGTGCTAATACCAATATTTATAATAGGAAATCAAGAAATGTTGATTTGCAGAGTTCAGTGATTTGGGGTTTAAAGGAAGTCTTAAATCGATTAAGTTTGAGGTGCCAGTGAAGTCCACAGTGATGATCGCCTGAAGGGTCAGAAGAGAGCTTAGCTTAGGAAAGAAAAATAATAGCTAATAACATGTATTTGAGGCATTTTTGCTTGAAACCTAATTTAATTCTGAAAACTTTTTGAGCAAGTCCTACTGAAATCCAAGGTCATACTGCTACTACATAGACTTGAGAGTTGAACTCCTTCAGAGTCAGTACACTGAACCACACCCTGTGCTGCCGCTCAGGAGGAATGAAACATTCGAGAATCATTGGTATAAAGGGGCAAGTGAAATTTTGAGAATGGTGGGGATATCTGAAAATAACCAAAGAAGAAAAAAATAGACAACAAAATACGGAAAATTTAAAGGGCTGGAGAAGAAGAAAAAGCTGAAGATGTATATGGAGATGGTATGTCAAGGTTGAAACCAGTTAATCTGGAATCTAGGAAAAAAATGTAATGTCACAAAAACTAGGAGAAAGAAGTTTAAAGAAAAAGAAGTACATTACTTTATATAATTCCATAGAGTAGCATTTCTAAAAGTGCATTCTATGGTACATAAGCCATGCCGTACATTGGAGGGTAACAGGATTCTATCCATCATTAAGTAAGTTTGTGAGACACAAAATAATAAGCCATCACCACCCTCTTTCCCCTCATCTTCTGGAAACAATGCAAATTAGAACATGAAGACATGGGAAAATAAATGAAGGAAGTTATTAACCCCATGGTAGTTTAGAGGCATCTTCCTTTAGACAATTTTTAGGGGTGTCTAGGTGGTTCAGTCAGTTGAGTGTCTAACTCTGGATTTTTGACTCAGGTCATGATCTGGAGGTCCTGAAATTTAGCCCGGTGTTGGTCTCCGGACTGGGCATAGATCCTGCTTAAGATTCCCTCTCTTCTTCTCCCCCTTCCCCTTTCCCTAGCTTGTGCTCTCTCTTTCTCTCTCTAAAATGAAAAAAAAAAAGAAAAAATTTTATCCTAAAGAATACAGTTTTGAACATATTTTTATAAAAGAGTCATGTTTGGTGATAGGACAAGGATTCTACAAGAGAGAAGCTCTTGAGTTATTAGGATATGAGGAATGTTCAAGGGGGGTGATATGAAATGAAAGAAAAGTTTAAGTCTGGGCACGAGGATTAGGGATAAACAAATGAAGAAAACTCATGACACAGGAATTGTGGGATTAGAACAAAGGGTAAAGCCAGTGGTCTAGTGATGGGGGGTAATATCCCAGGAGCCGGGTCAGTTACCGGAGCGGACGTCCTGGAGGGACTTGGGATGTGTACAGAGTGTTTGTAACACCAGGCTGTGACTGATTTCCTCCTGGTAATTGTTCCAGTTTCTTTTTTCATAGTTCCTGGATCCCACTCCTTTCCAGTTTCATCCTTTGGACTTGTCCACCTTGATGGGTTTCGCTCTCAGTTGCTCAAAACTGCAAACAGTACTTCAGGTGTCTTTTCTAGGGTGCTGCTTTACCTCTTTTGACAACATGATCACAGGACTTGTTCCTTTTGAATTTCAGTCAATTGTATTCAATTTATATGAATTTTTAAAAGTCTTCTAATAATTATACAACTTTTATACATGAATGGAACACCATTTTAAGGTTATTTTATAACTTTACTTTAGAATTTGCATTTACATTTTATTACTATCAGCCCTTTATTCTTGCATGGCATTTAAAGGACTTTTTCAAATATTCACTCTGAATTCCTTTTTATTAGAGCTCCTAGCTTTGTGTGAACAGATTTTACTTTTATGTCTTTGATTTCATCAACTGAATATTAATATCAAAACGATCACTATGAAGGACAGAGGTTTGCTGAAAGCCACAAGAAGTAATTGTGTGACTTTAACTTAGCCATGAATCCCTTTGGCTACAATGATTGTGTCCAGCCCCTTGGGTGTCCCTTTGAGTCCCCTTAAATCAGTCATCCCTGTCATTTGTTTTATTGTTGTTGTTGTTGTTGTTGTTGTTTGATTCTTTTTTGTTTGTTTTGTTTTATTTCTATGTGCTAGCCACGTATATATCAGAGTGAACTTTGTCAAAACTGTTTAGAATCCAGTAAAATTTTTATACCAAAGGTTTCTGATTTTCTATCTATAAAGAAAGTTGTACTGACGTGATACAGTTTGTAAGCAATTCCATTTTCATATTTAGGTATTTCGAAGCCATCGCTTCATTCATGCTAGAATCTTGCTTGTGCCTTAATTCAATAGCATTAATATGTTTCTCTAAACATACATTTCCTTCCTTTGTACTAAAGACATCTGTTTGTCTTTTTTCCCCACTTTACTTTGTGTTTTATTATTTTATTTGTGAAGTAGTTTTATCACAGTGATTTACTCCATTTTTGTGTTCCTCAGTTTCCTTATCAGTAGTATGAGGATAATGATACTATCTACTGTGTAAAATTGTTAGAGGACTAGATAAATTGAAATGCTTAGAATATACCTTACACAAAGTAAATGCTCAACAGCTATCAGTTGTTATTTTTTGGTACACATTTTGACTAAGAAACATGACCCTTTTACAACCCTAGTGTGAAAATGCTTTAGGACTGTAAATGGTTGAATAAAAATGAAAGTTCCCTTCAGTCACTAAGCTTGAGGAGTGTAAGGTTATGCTGGGAACTTAGTATTTAGTTATTTTCACATACACAACATGCGGGATACATCCATCCAGTTTAAAATATGTAATGATGCAGGGTTCTGCTTATCCATCCAACATCTGAAAACAAAAACCTTCTGAATTTGAAGTTAAAATGCCAGGTATTATTAGAAAGACAGGATCTGGTATTAGGAAAAATGGATCAATTTATAAAAGAGGTAGACATCAAGACTGTTATTTCTATTGTTGGGGAGAGCAAATTAGGACAGTCTTGCTGGGCAGTGAGTCAGAGAGACAGACAAAATGGGTGCTAAAAAAAGACCAAACCCTGTCATCGGAGAATCTATATCCCCTTCCTCTACCAGACTATATGATGCTCCTTTATGATATGTCTCTTCTATTGTTTGCTTTGATGTTTATTTTAGCCATTTCCTTTTGACCAAGGTTTGTTTGGAAGCCAGGTTGGAACAAAGATGAGGAATAGTATTGGTCCCCTAGGAGGTAGTCAGTTGTCATTGTGGACCCAGAATCACCTGCTCCAAAAGTGCTGAGTGGGGTACTCTTTCTTTGGGGCAGCTCCAGTGCTCTGTAGAAGACCTAATGTGTAACAGTTTTGAAATCTAATTACCAATGCTTCATGGGGCAATGCTATTGCTGGCTGAAGGATTTTAATAGGACCATAAAAATTATAATTGCTAAAGAAGGTCAAGTTTGCCCAGGCTATGTTATTTGATATCACAGCAAATCAAAGATTGAAAAAAAAGTATCAGTCTGTCCACTTGCCAATCAGTAAACATTTTCACATGACATACATTTCTATGAGTACTAATACCTGCAAAGAGAGGTAAAATACAGAGTGAGAGTTTTGATTTAAAAAATGAATAGCAGTTTGTCACTTTCTTTTTTTTTTATAATAGTTTATTGCCAAGTTGGTTTCCATATATATAACACCCAGTGCTCCTCCCCACAAGTGTCCTCCTCCATGACCATCACCCCTCTTCCCCTCTCCTCCTTCAGCCCTCAGTTCGTTTTCTTTTTAAGGTATTGATATTACTGTCTTTTCAACTGATTTTAAAAGTGTGTGCTTGGCCTTGATTTTCTTAAGGCTATGTTAGTTTAACTCTGTTCAAGCATTTGAACATCTTTAGATTCCCAATCAGACCTTAGACATTCTTTGAAGCATGTATAAGTGTATTGAGGATCTTTTTAAGCAAATGAAAAATGATTATGGATAAGAAGTGAAAACCCAGTTTCATGTGCTTCTTTCTCTTCATATGTATCCCAGCATGTACCCTGTGCTATGTAAGATCATCCACTGTTCTGAGACCCCCTGATGAGAGGCCCATATGTGCTCCCATACCTGCTGTAAGCCTAACAGGCCCCTGTCACAGGCACCATGGAGGGCTTAACTCACCGTGGTACTGCTTGCATTACTCTGTTTCAAACTCAGCATGGGCCACCCTGTTTTATTTTTACTCTTTCCCTTTAGTGGCTGTAATGTGTAATTTAAGTTTTCCTCGGAATGCCGCTTTCTACTTACCCAAGTTTCAGATACTCCCTTCTGAAATTCAGGTTTCATGGGTCATTTGGCACAGTTATTGGTTTATTTCCAAACTTGCCATCTCCCTTTTGTTTAGTATTGCTGACATTTTCATGTTTATTCATAAAAAAATATCATGTGAATTTATACTGGCACTGGGAAAAGGTGGCCTGTGTGCCAACGATAAGTGTCATTTAGGATGTAGAGGGATTTAGAGCTATAATAAATTGTCTCATTCTACGTACAGTAATGTATCAAAGTCATAAATCTTACCTATCAAATGCATTTCTTTAATTGCAGTTGCTGGGTGCTTTTTTTCTCTATCACCAGCAGAAAAGCTTTGATTATTCTTAATATTTTTAAAGAAGGATTATAGTTTTTTACAGGTACTTCCCCTCCCCCCCAAGTTACTGGTTATTTACACTCTTTAGGTCTCAGATTTCTTTTTAATGCAAAATTTCCAAGTTGAAAATTCAGACTTTCTTAAATGTATTTTTTAAGTAGTAATAGAAAAATTCAGAGAAATACATGACAATGTTTTTCCTTTTTTTTCTGTTGTAAATGAAAATTGATCGAAGTTTTAAAAGATTACCTATTCCATTCTTAACAGTTCTAAAATTTTCTGTTTAAGCCCTTTTTTTACCCATAGAACATTTCATGGAGTCATAATTGATCTTGATATTCTACCCTCTGACCATTTGCATCTCATTCTTAAGTTTAGCCTACTATTTTAGCCCAATTTATACTTAGCATGGTACTTTATTTCCTATTTAAATGTTATCAAATTGTCCCATGTATATAATTTTATACTTGTTCAATGAGTAGGAATCATTTCTTTGTCAAACAAACAACAACAATAATAATACATAGTAGTTCCCTGGTGTTTACTCTGTGCTGGGGTCTGTTTAAGCTTCCTAACAGGCTAGAGAAGTAGAGAATTTTATCATATTTTTTTTCTTTTAACAACAAGGAAACTGATACACAGAAATATGTAACTCGCCCAATGTTACATAGTTATGCACTGGTAGTGGCAGGATTTGAACTCATTTGAAACTATGTGACTCAAAGCCTATTCTCCCAACTGCTGTACTGCCCTGCCAAAGAAAATAAACCATCCAATGATGTTTAATAAATTAATTTTTCATACACCAATCTGAATTCTGCCAGTAATAGTCTAACCATTGTTAATGATTGTGAATCAAATTACTGGCCTATTCAAGATGTTAATACTTAGGCATAGAGGATTACACCTAAGGGTATAGAATTTAGGTAAGCAAATACTTCTGACTTCCTGGAGTGACTTGTGAGTCCCAGTGAACTTTATCAGGATGTGGGCATGCTGTTACTCAAAGAAGCATAAGGTTTACTATAGCCAAGTTTGTTTTGCTATGGTTGAAGCTTTGAAATAATTTACATAGAAAACAAGCTTATTACTTCTTAGACTGAACTTGGGTAATGGGAGCTACTCTTACAGATGTTTAAAAATGAGATGGGTATTTCACCTTATCCAAATACCTAAACAATGGCATTAAATAAGCAGTTTGGGAGGCACCTGGATGGCTCAATTGGTTAAGCATCTGACTGCGGCTCAGCTCATGATCTCATAGTTCTTGGGTTCAAGCCCTGCATGGGGCTCTGTGCTGACAGCTCAGAGCCTGGAGCCTGCTTCCAATTCTGTGTCTCCCTCTCTCTCTGCCCCTTGCCCACTCACACTCTGTCCTCTCTCTCAAAACTAAAAAAAATAATAATAATAATAATTGAAAAAAGAAGCAGTTTTGAATCCAGTGGCTAGGCAATAGGTGTGCCCTAGGCTTTGGCATAAAAGCCTCTGTTCTACAGTTCTATATTTATAAAAGGAATATTTTTAATAGCTTCATCTAGAAACAATAGGAGATATTTACACACACAAAAAGCCAATAGGGTCAGTGATGGGAAATGGCCATTGATCCAGTCTTGAACTTTAAAACAGTCTTACATTTATTGATGGGGGAGGCCCTGGCCTTCTCTGGCCTCTTTTCATAATGTCCCTTTATTCTTCTGGAGACGCTAGCCTGCAGTATTCCAGGGACCTGCCCTTAGGAGCCATTGCCATTATCCTAGATGGCTGGTCCGTTAATGTGTCTGCGCAGGTAGCAGACCAACAGGTCTAATTCCGAAAGAATTATACTGAGTAAGGGTATTGTAAATTATGCTTAGAATATACCTCGGTGGTTGTGAACTTGTGTGTACTTAAAACACATCCAAATACCAGAATCTTGGTGGTTCTCTTGAGTGCATTAAATTTCATTCACAAATACAGCACTGTATATTCACTCAGTGTGTTGTCCTCACAATATAACTATTTGCGGACCTATTCCACTTGCATAATTGTCAAACTTCATACATTTCAAGTAAATATTACTTATGCCAGTTTTGTTTATTTTGTTTTATTTTGGTGTTGGCTATACTCTGAGTATGTTGTGCCCTATATGTTACCACATGGTTCCACTCAATTTAACACTCCATGCAGCAGAAATAATACTTCTTATTAATGTATTAATGATACATGCTGCACATTGATCAAAATGTGACAGCACAATATGTGAAGGAGTTGTGATGTATTATTAGTTATACAGACTTCTGTCAACTGTGTAAGAAAACTACCAAAAGGTGGGCATTATTCCTGGGGAAAGACCAATCCCATTATTTCAATGACCTATTAGACACATAATTTTCTTAATACAGCCTCCTTTTATATCAGAGATTGCTTTCTCATAACACACATATTGTAGCATGATTGTCAGTAATCACAATGTGACCAAATATTATTTGCCTGTTATTTTATTAGGGGAATGTATTTCACCACACCATTTATAGATGATATTTCATTTGCAATGTTGAGTTCCTTCTACATGAAGAATAGAAAATATTTGCTAGCACTTTCTTCAGTTCTTTCTGTGAATTACTAACGTTAGGATCCATTTGGCAACAGGGCACGCTGCGAACCTAACAGCTCTGACTCAAACATATGCTTTAGATATTTTGTTGTAATTGTCCAGTTATAAAACTAATAGATGTCACTGTTTCAGTAAGTCAATTAGAATACCCATGGCTTTGAACAACATCAGGGAGAAACATTTTTGACAGTGTTAGGAATCCTTGCACATAAAATTATATTAAATGTTTACATTTGATTCTATTCTGTGTTATAGACATGAGAAGCAGTATATCATTTTAGTTAGAATATAGGTTTTGAAATTGCACAGATCTGGGTTGAAATCCCAAGCCTGTCAATTGGGAGCTATATGTCCTTGGACCGTTCTGTTCATGAGCCTTAGATCCCTTGAGTACAACATGAAGTTATAACTACAAAATGAATGAATGAGAAATTGTATGTAAAATAATTAACCCAATGCCAAGTATATAGTAATCACTCAACTAAATGGAATTGAAAAAATTAATGTGTATAATTCACTACAGTAAATCCCAATTCTTACAAGTTTTTATTTATAGTTATCTAGGGAGAGAGGAAAACTATTTTTCTTACTTCCCTTTTAGTGTCTTGGGGTGGGGCCTATATGGTGGATTGACAAGACAGATCAAGAAGAGAAAAACACACAGATTTAATATAAGTTCTATACAGCATTGGAATCTTGATAAGGAAATGACAATCCTATGAAATCTTAATCCTGAGTTTTTATACTAGGCTTGACAAAGAGCAAAAAGTTGTGGGAAAACAGGATAAAATAAAAGGGTATGAGTGAAGAGTAATAGACTGGGGGAAATTCAGGCCTGTTCTTTTGGATTCCTCTTGGCATCCTCTGTCTTCAGTGATGGATGCTCTTCTGGGTACAGAAAGGGCACCTCTCACAAGAGCATATTATGACCTGTCTCGGGTACCAAGGGGAAGGTGTGAGAGTGCTGCTTGCACCTATTGGTTCACATGAGGCTTCAGCTTAAAATCTTTAATATGCGGAGGCGCCGTATTTAAGAAGAGATATTCTCATCCCATTCATGGTTTTTACTGTCGCATGGCTGATATCATTATAGAAGCATTCTTTCACCTATTTAAATTCAAGAGATAGCTGCCATCTGCATGGAGGCAAATGATGTCTTTTTATTTTCTGTGATTTTGGTTCCTTTTGTCTCTTGATACAGCACTCTGTGTACACTTATGTTCTGCATTTCTGCATTGAAATGTGAAATGTGTTGTTTTAAAATTAAAATTATCATTTGTGACAGAAAAGACTATTACATGCTTTCAAGATTGTCAGTCAGTTACACCTGGGCTTCTGAGTTACATAACACCCAGATACATGGGAAATGATGAGGACTGATATTGCAACTATTTCTAAGTGCCTTCCTCATTAAAAAGTAATTATATATACATATAATGATAAGACTTTATTATTATTTAAGTATGCAGATATGAATGCCTATTACCATATCACTAACCTGATTCTGGAGCCTATTTTTACATTAATGCACCTAGTGTATTTTTATATTAATTATGTCAGTAGTTGATCGTTGTTGTTGCTTATTCCCTCCAAAGAGAAAACATTTTGGAGCCAATTATGCTTCTGTGATGAGGACTGAGTATACTTTTTTTTGTTTTTTGGTATGTTCTTCCTCCCTCTAGAAATTAATTTTTATTAACTCATCATTGTGTTCATTATGTCAATAAGTCAGCAAGTATTTATTGTGTACCCAGTGTTCACCAAAGCATGTGTTTTGTTGCCTTTAAATTGCTTATAAATATCTTAGGTTACTTGCTAATTCACTGTGTAGATTAATTGACCTTGATGTACTTGTAGGCTTAAATTATGTTCTCTTTGAATCTTAAAAGTTACAAGGGCTCACTTTTCCAGGCATAAGTTAGTAAGTGAAAATATAAGTTAAAATCTCAAGCCTGCCTATCTCTGTCATACTCTATCTAAACACATTTTCTCTTACCAGAATATGAGGGGCTTTCCAAGGGCTACATTTAACTGAACACTATCATAGCATAAAGTAATAGAAAATAATTATTATTTCTGCTGAAGTCCAACTTGTCAGTTGAGTCTGAGCTGCTTGTGAACTTAAGAGTCATGATCTAAGTGATTTATCTTCCTCTTTCTCCATTCCCAACATGGACATGAGAATAGACAGAATCAGATACGACAATTCTATTTTTCCTCTTTCTATGCCTGTAGCAGTAGTTCTGTGGAATGTAGACATTTCAGCCTTCAGCTACAATTCTTTTCTGAACTTCTCACTCTCAACTGTATGTAACTGAAAAGGCTGTTACAAAAATGAGCTAGTAACGTGTGGTAGTAATTTTTTTAATTGGAGAAAAAGTGAAGAAAAACTGCTATGTTAAAACAAATTTTTGTGGTATCCAAAATTGGAGTGATACTAATTAATGTCAAAATGGGCATTATGAAAAAAAAGAAGTCCAAGATTAAGGTAGGTACTATTTTGCTTACATATGTGCGTAAACGTCCGCACGCACACACACACACACACACACACACACACACACACACACACACTCTTAGCAGAGGCCTCTGGCATACACAGTACTCTCCTGGCTCAACTCTGTTTTCACCCAGACCCAGTGTGAACTATTCTGTTGGCACTCAGGCCTGTCTCAGCCACCTCGTTGTCAATTCAAATGCCTGCTACTGGTCTTTCACCATTCTGCCATTAAGACTTCCCCAGGGCCAGTAGTTTGCTCAGCACCCAACCGCATCTGTGCTGGGAAGTTCATGCCAATGAAGATTGTTTTCAGCCACTGGGGGAAAAGCTTGGTGCATCATTACCCCAGTTTTCTATTTTTCAGAGATCTGGTCAGAATTTGGTCCTCCTTACCAGCAGTGACAATTTCATTAATAATATATATTGTACCTCTTTTTTCCCTTTTCCATATCTCTCTCCCTGTTCCCTAACACTTAGTTCCTGGGATCACCTCCCAAATAAACTACCTGCATCAAAGTCATTACCTTGGCCTCTACTTTCTGAAGATTCCAAATTAGAGTACTATGCTATATAGGAACATTTAAAAAAATTTTGTTTACATTTATTTATTTTTGAGACACAGAGAGAGACAGAGCACATGTTGGGCAGAAGCAGAGAGAGAGAGACACACACACACACACACACACACACACACACACACAGAATCTGAAACAGGCTCCAGGCTCTGAGCTCTTAGCACAGAGCCTGACTTGGGGCTCAGACTCACAGATGGTGAGATCATGTCCTGACTAGAAGTTGGACACTTAGCCAACTGAGCCACCTAGGTGCCCCAGGAACATTTGAATTTATGAATAATTCAAAACATTTGTAGGCATAATCAATCCATAAGTATTTACCAGCTATTTAGTTACTTACTGTTATTATGAAAATGTCACACAGCCTTTTGTAAATCTGATTTGACAAAATGTTAATCATCTCACCACCTCTTTTAACATTTAACATACCATCTACCTTCTTGGAAAGCAACTGTCATCTTGTTGGTGAAGTAACATTTACATGTTTGAAACAGTTGGCTGATAGTGTGAGAATCTGTGCCTTTCTGCCATTTTACAGTTTACTGAATTCCTTGGTAGCATATAATTGGAGTGATGTCTTACTCCAGATCTCTCAAGGCGATCACTTTCAGCAAAGCTTAGCGTTCAAAAGCAGGCTTTCCTGAAGGCTGTGGTACAGGTAGGAAGTTGTGAAAAACTTCATAGAAGAGGAGGGATTTTACCTCGTTTTAGATAGCTCTATTGGAGACCATGAAAGTCAGTATTAAATTAGTGGTATGTGCGAGGGCACAGATATAGGAGAATCATTATGTTTTATCCAAAAGAGATGGTTAGGGAGAAAGTAGTCTTATAACCAGCTTGCTCTTTCTTGTGTAAAAATGAGTCTATTTGCAAAGAAATAGTATATAAAAATGAAAGCAAGGCATCCATTCACACACAGCTTTTCAGAGGGAAAATTGTGTCACAACAAAAATGCTGGCATGTATTTACTTACATATCTTGGATTTGTTGTGGGTGTGTAAAAGATGCGGTATAGCTATTTTACACTTCCATACATGATCTGGCTTCATAAATATCAATATTTTTCTTCCATTCTATAGTCATAATCAAGGATAAAATAATTATTACATAGAACTGGGAAAGAACAGGTTGCATTATCCATGCATCTATTCTAACGTTTGCATGCTTGACTAACTGGTCAGAATGGCTGTGGAGGGTCAATTACATAAACCATATCTGCATCCATCTTCTGTGGGAGGTAAGGGACTGGAAAAGGAAAGAATTTGTTTATCTTCGAAGTAAAAAACAAAAGCAAACAAACAAAAAAACCTTTCCCTCTACAATAGTGTCAAGAGAAGTACTGACTATTCTGATTATTTTGTTTATCCCTTCATTATCAGTTTAAGACGATGGACTGAATTTGCCTTTACTTTTATTTGTCCAAATGCAGACTAAGTTTGTTAATGACCTGTTTTTTCTGGTGTTAGCTTTAAGAAAGGCATCAAACTAGCATCATAAAATTAAACCAATTAACTTAAACTATCTTGCTTTTTTCTCTAGTGAAGAGTCATATGGCTCTAGAAATGGTAGATAAAATCTTTTAAAGTCTTTATATACCCTTCATTGGCCCTTTTCTAAATATTCCCAAGTACATATCAGAGATATAGATCTGGTCCTATTAAATTGCCATTTATTAACATTAACAAAGTAGCATTGCTGCCAGAAGCAAAACCAGAAAAACAATTTATCTCTCTGCCTTCTTGAAGTTTGCAAGATAAATATGTACCAATTTTAAATGAAAGTGAACATCAGTAAACTAGACAGATTTATTGAGTTAGCTTGTAGCAAAATGAGCTTGCTCCAATTTCACATACTTTTCTGGTAGTAAATGTTTTAATCTATTGATGCCATGGAAATGCTACATTAGCTATAAAACAGAGAGAGGGCACTGTTCAGTGACAGGACCAATAATATGTATAGAGCAGTAAACACTTTGCAAGAATTTAATAGCCCTGAATTCAAATAGACAATATATAGTTTACTAAGCTGGGGGAGAAGATTCATTAGACTGCTGGTTCTTCCAAGTGCATAAACCTAACTTAGACATGATGTGAAGACAGCAGTTCTTCAGTTGTTGAAGAAACTGCTTTGATTTCAAAAGGAAGGAAAACCCATTCTCAGAGGATGCTATAGACCAGAATTTTATAATATGTTTTTCCTTTGGTAGGATAAGCACTTGATTTTACTGTTGTTGTGAAGGATTTATCATTTCCCATCACAAACGTTTCCTCTCAAAAACTGGTAAATACAATAGAACATAGAACCTCACCATGATCTGATGAATCCATGTTGCACAGGTAACAAGTGAACTGATATTCAGGGAAGACTTGTAAGTTAAAATGCCATTGTTTGGGATTTAAAAATATTAACCTGAGAAATCTAATAAATGTAAAACTTACCTACACACTGTATTTCCTAATGTGTAGGTCATTTATTTAAAAGTAGATACCAGGGTGCCTGGGTGACTCAGTCGTTTAAGCTTCTGACTCTTGATTTTGGCTGAGGTCATGATCTCGTGGTCTGTGGTGAGATCGAGCTCAGTGTCAGGCTCGGTGGTGGGCATGGAGCCTTCTTAAGATTCTCCTTCTCTTTCTCTGCCTCTCTCTCCCACTGGCATGCTCTCTCTCTCTAAAAAAATTAATAATAATAATAAATAAATAAAGTAAAATAAAGGAAAAATAAATAAAGTAGAATAAAAGTAAATACCAGATTCTGATGTCACATAGTTTTTAGATAAGTGGCAAATTAGCCAAAATTCACAATTTGAGATTTCATCCAAAATATCATACTTTGAATCTATTTTTCAAACTTTGTTACATTTGAAAAAGTGTATCACACCATTGTGTTACTTCATTTTCTGGATGAGAAAAATTAGTCAATATAAAATAATCAGTAATCTTGGGAAACTGTGCAGACCATCCAATGAGCATAAATCTTACAGCCCAGGTAGTCTTTTTTCAAGTCCTACTTCTGTTTCTTATTAGATTTGTGACCTTAAGATTTGTTCATTTAATTTCTCTATCCCATACTTCCTTCATCTATAAAATGGTGATACATAATTATCTTAAAGAGCTGTTTTGTTGATTTGATTTTTTACTTTGCTTTTCTGTTTGGAGTGTCATTGTAACTACTGTATTGTAAATGATGGGAAATAATTGCATATGTTAAAAAAATATGAAACTTTATAAAGTAAAAAAAATTAAATTAAAAAAAAGAGCTGTTTTGATAATTAAATGAGTTAATAGTGTTTCCACACAGTAAACATTCAACAATGGTTGGCTATTGTTGCCATAAATACTTGTTTCAAATAATGCATTTATTCAGTCATATTTAAAAATGCCCCAAACCGCAAGCTATTTTGTTTTTGGTATTCATTATTATAAAATGTAGCACGATGGAACAGAGTATAGTAGTTTTGTTTTGCTTTGTTTTAGTAATTAGATATTAGGCTAAAAATCATATGGATTTATTAAACCTCATAGTTAGAAAATATTTACTTCAGCCTAGCAATTATGCAGTCCACATCTACCTTTTATTTTTAAATTGTGTTTCCTTTTATTTTGCCTTTGACAATATGAGTAAAGTTATACCACTATTCAAACACACCAAAGGTAAGAGATGTATTGATTGAGCAAATTCAAACTCTTTACGGAGTACTGAGTACATCCCGGGTACTGTTTCGGAGGTGGGACAGAACAGTGAAGAAAATGGAGAGTCCTTGACTAACTTCCTAGTAGATCAACAGAGTGTGCACAGTGTGAGGGCTTCTGAGGAATATAGTTTCTATCTGAAATTTCTTTGTCTTTAATGTCGTATTTCTTAAATAATGGTAGATATAATAATAGTACTTATATAATGCTTCATAACAAGAGTACTTATACTTAAAGTTACACCTATACACAAGAAATTAAATATTTAATAAACACAAACTGCAGTTGGCTAGATGTTTTTGTTTCCAAGGAAGTTTATTTCACTAAAAAGTAAACAACAACAAACACTTAATAATATTATACCATTGATAGTGCCTCACTTGGTGCTCTACCCAGCAGATTCATTTTTATGATCCTTTACAGATAGCTTCTTCTACAAAGAGTTGGATGCTAGTTAGTTTAAACAGACAGTAAAGTATCTTACGAGTAGTCCAATAGAAAATGAATAAGGTGAGGACTTGTTTCATTCTCTAAGACTCTGCTTTTCCTCTCCATTGACACATTTCAGTAAAATAAACAAAAAAATGCATTCAGTGAATTACTGAGCAGATGTTGGTTGGGTGTGATAAAGAACAGAAGGGAAAATACACTTTGTTGTTTGTTTTAATTCAATTTTAGATGTAATATCTCAGCTTTGGGTGTTGTACCACATTATATACATTTGAAGGGCTATCTGCTCATTTTGTTTCCCCACTTTGACCTAGCTAATGCACAACTCTTGTTTAAGGAACCTTTATTCCTTCTGTCATTGTCTTTCAAAGGAAAAACATAAATCCATAAGAAACCAGATTGTGAGGAATCCACCCTCTTTCTCAGGAGCATGCTGTTCCTGAGTCATATAACATTGCTGAGCTAGACCCCGCTGTGAGTGCTTTCCACTGCAAGTGGGAAGTAAGTAGAAACTGTTTACTACAGAGTTAACTCTGTTTGGCTGGCCACGGGCATTTTGACACAGAATTGTCACAGACACACTTTAGTGGACCCTGAAGAATTAAAGAAACAGGAAATTCCCATGATAAAACTGCTACTTCTACAGTTTTCTAAGCTCCATAATTAATAAAACATGTTTTCTTCCTTCAATTAGGAAAAAAAAAAGTAGCAAACAGTTTTTTGTATACCATCTTCATTTTTGGCATATTTAATCCTTCTACCCCTGCATTTCTTTCACCTCCGCAGACATTGATATGAGTCAAACGCTGGCCCCTCACTTTACAGGTGACCAATATGTGCCTTGTGAGTCTGGAATCTGATACTCCCCTTAAAGGTATCCAAAGAAGGATTCTTGTCTGCAAATAGATCTTAACTAGATGGTTCGGAGACATTCTTTAGCAAAAACTCAGCATAATAATTTTGTTTCAGTATACGTTATTGCTAGTTATTAATTCCAACTTTAAACAATCAGATATTGTCACTGACACTAGGCCTTCAAAAATGGGTATTTTTTATACCCGTTAAATATAACTTAATGGGTAAAGCAGGGCTGGCATTTAGAAAGTAATAGAGGTAGCTGACAACTCTATTCCCTCTCTCAGTCAATGAAATTATTCAACAGTAACTAATAGTGTTGTACATGTAAGATAGTGGTTTAGCACTTGGGTTCTGGTGTTGAAGGCCTGGCATTGGATCCTGGTCTGTCAGTTACTATTTATTTATCTGTATCATGGTTTCTTTCTTTCCAATATTGATGTAGTAATACTATCTACTTTATAGTGGTAATGTAAATTGTTAAGTGGATAATACGGGTAAATTATTTAAAACCATAAGCTAGTGAACAGTAAGAATTCAATTAATATTAGTTATGCTCAGTATTTTTGCCATCGTCACTTTCTTGTTTGCCAGAGAGCAAAGCATAGAGGTTAGGCATGTAGACTTAGAAATTCAAATACCACCTCAACCATAGCTAGTTAATGACCTCTGTACTCAGTCTCTCTATCTGTATGATGGTGACTATAATCCCAATAGAGTCATTGTGAGGATTAAATAAGATAATATAGATAACATATTGGCAAATAGACTGATATAGTATAAATGCTAAGTAAACTGGACTGAAAAAAATAGCCCATTTTAATGGTAAAGAGAAATTTCACAGATATTACAAAATATTCCTAGCAACTGATTGTAGAATAAATATTTTGCAATGTGCAGTTATATATGTAGATAGAGAGATAATATCTACCACACAATAGAGGGATAAGATATTCTACTAAGGAGGATTTCATGTACTTCCTTAGCAGAAATAAAAGACATGCTTTGCTACCTGTAACTTTGTCCTCTTGTCCTTTGTTATCATTGAAAAAACCATACCAGGTTTGTATTTGGAGCCATTGGCCTGTGATTTTAAAAGCATGTCAGTGCCAACATTTATTTACCACACTTACAACAGAACAGTGAGATCTAACCCAATAATGCCTGGGTGTACGACGGAGAGTTCTCTGCCATTGAGAACCTCCAGATTTTCCAAAAGAAGGCTAGAGAGAAGACAAAAATATCAAGTGCCAAGAGAATAGTAAATGAGGCAGTATAATTGAACTAAACTAGAATAGATACTGGCAAACAATGGTCATGGTGTAAACATCCAGTGGGTTGTTTTTCTACTAGCCCCTTTTACATTTTTTAATTAAGAGATGTTAAAAAAAAGAAGAAGAAGAAGAAGAAGAAGAAGAAGAAGAAGAAGAAGAAGAAGAAGAAGAAGAAGAAGAAGAAGAAGACGGTGATGACAGCAGCTATGCAAGGCAGCCCGTATGTGGCTCAGAAAGCATAACTTACTATCTGGCCCTTTGCAGAAAAAGTTTGCCAGTTCTCAGGCTAGAACATTATTGGAAGCCTCCCTCACCCAAAAACTAAGCTGAAGTGACACATGTATTCAGTTTGGGACTGGTAAATAAAGCCGTATTCATGAAGGAAAAACTTTGAGCCTAGAGTAGAATTTGGCTTAACTAGAAATAGGAGAAGATGTGAGGCATTTTGAACAAGGGCAACAGAGTGAAAGAAAGTTGAAAATTAAATAGAAGTGTGGAGTATATGAAGTAAGAATGAACACACCATTATGAAGAATGTGATTAGAGTATAGGATTAATAAGACAAAAATGGAAAAATCCTGTGATCACTCTCTCTCAAAAATAGAAAAAGTAAAAAAAGTAAAGTAACTTGATTTCTTTCAGCTTCTGATCTTTCTCATCAATAATATTGGAACAGTCATTCCTGCCCTCACAGTACAAAAAATTGTTAAAGAAATAAAAAAAAACATTATTTAAAAATTTATTTTTAATACTGTTCAGAGTTAAAAAGTAAATTATGATTTGGGGCTAATATCTAATTCTCTGGCTTCATTTTTTTTTTTGCAAAATATTAGCTGAGAATAAATGACATTTAAAAAATTCAGCCCTGAAACCACAGTTATTTACTAAATATCTGGGATTAGATTAGATTAATTATGAATATCTTATTTATTGCATATCCAGAGCTGGATGTGTAGAACCTAGTAATAGGAATCAGTCAAAAATATATTTCTCAGGAACAAAGGGATGACATTTTACACTAGAAGTTAGACTGTAGTCAAACTGTTGTGCCTTGTGTTTTGAACTACAACTTTTCTTAACGATTCTGTGTCTCTGCTACTCACTTTTTTTTTGTATGTTTTTAATCTCTTTATACAAGTTTCTCTGTAAGCATTTAAAAATAGCTTATTGTTGATAAATAAGTATACTGAAAATCACCAATTATTAGACTATAGATTTTCCTGAGCCAGAGATCAGTTCCTCCTTTGTAACGTGTTTGTAAAAGGACCAACAAATCCACCGAGTTTCTCTGAGGATTAAATAAAATGATCTGCAGGATAACTATTCACATGGTTACACATTCAGTAAGTTAGGTATTATGATTATAATTACATGTCTCTGTATTCACAACTCAAAAGACCTTGCAAATAACAAATACATTCTGTGGACCTAATATAAATATACATTAATGTCTTACACACTCTGAGGGGATTCTGCCTTTGTTTTTTGTTCAACAACTTTAAATGCCAGGCTGTAGTTACACAGTGATGACAGGTCATTATGATGAGGGTACATCATTGATGAACCAAATGTAATGTTGACTTTTACTACCAATGATACTTTAGAAAAATTATTATGTTTTAGTTACAGAGAAGGAGGGAGGCAAACTACAAGAGACTCTTAAATACAGAGAACAAACTGATGGAGGAATGGGGGAGACGAGAAAATGGGTGATGGGCATTGAGTAGGGCACTTGTTGGGATGAGCACTGGGTGTTGTATGTAAGCTAATTTGACAATAAATTATATTAAAAAAGAAAAATTATTATTTTTACTAAAACATATTACTGATAAAGTCACCCAAGAGCCTACTAATAGCACCATATTCTTTTAAAAGGTTAAATTATGGGGCGCTCGGCTGGCTCAGTCGGTTAAGCGTCTGGCTTCGGCTCAGGTCATGATCTCACAGTTCGTGGGTTTGAGCCCCACGTCGGACTCTGTGCTGACAGTTAGCTCAGAGCCTGGAACCTGCTTCAGATTCTGTGTCTCCCTCTCTCTCTCTGACCCTCCCCTGCTCACACACACTCTCTCTCTGTCTCTCAAAAATAAATAAAAAACATTAAAAAATTTTAAAAAGGTTAAAATAGAAAGATTTACCAATACATCAAAAGGATGGCAAGTTAATACAAAATAAAAAAGTAGTCTCAGTTTCTGTGCCATCTATAGATATTGTATTTAAGTGTTTAAATTAGAAAGCATCTTGTAAATTACTGACATTTTCAATCTACACACTCCAGGATGAAATTCATTAGAAGGTAATAATTTGGGAAACACATTATATAAAGCCATTGTGATACAAGGTGCTTGAGCAGCACTCTTATTCACCGATGCATGGTTATTACTTGAAAAACATAATTTAGATGCTGAGCTGCAGAGATTACCCGTTTTTCATTAAAGAAAGGATTAGCACCTTATTTACTGAAAGAGACAGATGTCTGTCAGAATTTTTGATATGAAGTATACCAAAATTAATGAACTTCACAGATCTTTTTTACTTCTATTTACTGAAGTGCTTCTTTATTTTGTTGGTGTATGTGAAACAGAAAAAGAGAATTTTCTCTGTTTCAGAATAATGAGAATTAATACGACATGAGGTATTCAGCACAGGTTTGTTTCTGGTGATAAGAAATATCTTGTTTCCTTGGCCAAGAAATGAGGAACCTTTTTAAAAATTATTATCTTTTTTGTCTTCTCTGGAGAGATGCTTTGCATGACTAGTCTCAGGGTTAATAGCACTGAAAAATATGACATCCAGTCACATTCCCTGAAAATATTACAGTACAAATGCATCATTGTGTGGAGACATAAGAAATACTAATTGAGCTTTTCTTACATGCTGCACACTGGAGATGCAATAATGGATAAGATCAACACTTGTATTTGAATTTCAGCTCCACTACTCACTAATCAAAGAGCAATGCCTCTTTGTACCTATGTCTTCATTTGAAACGTTAAGATAAAGAGAATATCTACATCATAAGTTTGCTCAGAGATGATTACATTATTATGGTATACTAAACTTCAGTGCAATATATGCCACATGGTACATGCTTAGTGAGTGTTCTTCTTGTAACAAAGTGCTTACCCTCGGGAAGATTCCATTTGTGTTATTTTGTCCTCTGAAGTGCACTCTCACATAGATTTGTTGACAGAAAGGAAATGGAGAGCAAGAATGCACTACTTCACTGAGTTTACAGGGAGTGAGAGCCAGTGTGTATTAGACCAATGACAGACTCTTCCATCGGTAGGTTGTTCTTGGTCAAATACTTAAACCCTTTGAGTTTTCCGTTTTAGTTGAATCATCTTTGATGTAGGAATAACAAATACCATATCACAGTGTTGTTTAAAGAATTAAGTCAAATGATTCATATGAAAACATTTTGCTAAAGTATAGAGTGCTGTAGAAGTGAAACTATTATCATAAACTTCTGATTATTCACTTATAGATGGCCTTGTTTATGGATGATACCCCAGCAAATTTTCATCTAAGACTGATTTTTTATTACTCACTTAGTTTTCTTTATTGCTATCTCCTTCACTGCCCACATGGCCAGTGATAAGGATATTTTAATAGTCCAAGCCAAATGTAACCAAGAAAATAATACTGTTTAAAATAATAGTAAATTTAAATCATTAAAAATATTTATAATTTTTAATGTTGTATAACTTTATCTTGTTCACCATAAGTGTTTTTTCTTATATATTACAGAAATATAGATGCATCATTGGATTATATAAAATAAATAGAAAATGTATAGTATGGCTTAAAGTTTAAAAGAAAATTTAACCTATATTAGAATTAGATACAATTTCATAGTTCTTAGTGACAATTATAATTTCATAGTTCTTATGACAATTTAGTTCAAACAACTTTTAGCATGCAAGATTTTTATTTCTCTGTAATTTGCAATGCAATTTGGAAAAGACTGGCAATGCTTGCATATGCTCTCTCATCCATACCTTTTCTAATTAAAAAATGCAATTCAAAAGTACTGCATATGGTATAGATATGGATAGAACTAATAACATCTTTTTTTTCCTAAACAATAATATGGCTATTGTCTATATATTATTTCTCTTTTATGAACTGTTGGGGAATAACGAGAAAATTTACTAGTCTTTTTTTTTTCTGTTTCTGCCTTTTATACAGAATAAAATTACCCTTAGTTTGAATTTGTCATTTACTCTAACCACAGGATATAGCTTATGACATTAAGTTTGACAAAGGACAACAATGAAATCACTTTGAGGAAATATATAAACATATTTGCAGAGGCTGAATGGACAATAAAAATAGTTTGGGGAAGAGAGAAAAAAGAGAGTAACTAGTTCTAAAGAGGATTGGAAATGAATAGTGACAGCTATAATGCCAGAACTTGGGATATTGGACCAGACCAAAAGACAGGAGGTTATGAAGAAGGGTGAGCGCAGATGTCATCCTACGACTCATTTACTTATGATCTCATTACAGAGAGGAGGGAAGGGAGTATTTTTGGTCTGTTTTTACATCGTTACAGGCTGTTTTGTAGCAACATTTTGTTCTCTCCAATATAATTCTCAAGACTATCCATATAGTTTTTCTTATTTCCCTTTTTTCCCCTACACTTTTACATTTAATTAGTTGGAGATACATATTGCTCATGAATTGTACTTTCCTCTACATCCATTAGAATATACAAAGGCATTACACAGATAATAGATTGTACATATGATTATACTGAGCACATCTGGAGTCTTTTCACCATTTTTTCTTTTTACTACATGCTTAAAACATTAAGAAGCAGAATCAATCACCTCTATTTGGATTATGGATCAATTCAGCAGCTTTTCACTGAGCACTTATTATGCACCAGGGATTGTGAGATTATGAAGGATACAGTGTCAAGGTTATTCACTTGTGTCCATACAATTTGTTTGTATGAGCGCTGATTTTCCAGAGGAAAGAAGTTGCTAGAATAAGAACTACATGACAAACAGTGACTGGCTAATTCTAAATGTTACTAAGCTTTTCAGTGACAAATTATGTTTGCCTTGGCTGTTTTTGTTATGGGAATATGATTTGTGTGTGCTTGTTTCAACTTAAATTATAGGATTGTTTTACTAGAGTCTTGAAAATAGCAAATAAATGATAAATGAGCTACAGCCAGTCATGACATAGACAAGAACATAATAATTTTCTCCAAAGTGAAACTGCCTAATAAATCTTAATTTTGAGTAACCAGCAAGTAACAGAAGCACACTTTACTTAAGGTACAGCTTAGACCGAGACCAGAGAATTAAAATTTTACCTAATGACAATTGAGAAAATAGAAGTAGAAGCTCTTTAAAAATAACAATATCCATTAAATTGTAAAATAGTATTTACAGAATAACAAATATCTTATCACTTGATCTGAGCCAAAAGGCCAAGAAGTGATGAGAATAACAAACACCTTTTCAATTCTTTTTATCACATGTTCCATCCTCCTCACTAAGTAGTTGTTGAAAAAAACACTAGTCACCAAGAAATTAGGATAACTGTGCTTTGGAGGAAGAGGAAGAGTTTTATGTAAAATAAAACTCAAGTTGTTTGAGTATACATTTAATGTTTTAGAATGTAAACCCACTGTGTACAGTTCTCAAAAGGATATATATTTAGATGTACTTCTAAGAACAAAATTAGTTCTAGAAACTCTTTTGTAACCTAGTTGTTGAAAAAAATGTCAACTTTAGTATGACTTCCCACTCCCAACCTCCGCTTTCACTGTAATGTGCCTTGAGGCCAAACTTTTGGGACCATTGATTAAGTAATTTCTTAAGGTGCTTAGTTCTGCTTCTTCTAGTTGTTAGTCTGAACCCAGATTTGTTTGTATTTTAGTCAGAGCATGAAGTGCATCTCTTAAATAAAGAGTTTAGCTGATCTGTAGTGAGGCATATAGTCCAGTGAACACTGCAATCACTTGATAATGATTGAGTATAATGATAAATTATAAGAGTATAGAGTTGCTAAAAGAGTCCTAGAAATAATATTAAAATATGACTTGTATATTAATGAGATAAGGAATATTTTTTTAAAACTCCATTTGCAACCTCTTAAGCATAACTTTTGGTATACATTAGCTTTGTGTTCTAACACGTGTGATATTGAGCTTTCAAAAACGTGAATGAGGAGTAATGAATGTGATTTTGACAATAGAAAACAACAGCTTAGGTCAAAGCACAAAATCTCACCTAAATACAATTACCCCAAACAGTATTTCTCCTGTGTTTTGAAACTTCTCTAGATTTTTTTATTTATTGTGCAATAATATTTCAGTTTATCCATTCCATTGAAACTTTTTTAGAGTTCTATCAATTGCAATCTGTGATTTGTAAGGTTCTGTTATGAACCCATTCTCTCCCCAGCTCTTCCCTTTGTTTTTTATTGGTCCTTTTTCTTCTTTTTTGTGATTTGTCCAAGTTGTCTCTAATGAGATAAATGTTCATAAGATAAACAAGATGCTGCTTGATCAGTTACATGAATGTTACAATTCCCCAGAATTTTCCCTGGTCTGACTTGGTCAGTACCTTAAAAATAATAATGGGATCTAATTTGAGAGATACATAGCCATCACCTGGTTGAGGATCTGAATTCATTCTTATCAGAGTATGTTGAGTCAGTTAAGAATTTCAGAAAAGGCCAGAACAGATTTCTCATGATTTATGTCAACCTTCTGATAACAGATTTTTCTGAAAGATATTTTTCCATAATATTAAATATTAATGAGTGAGAGGGAGAGAAGTCTCTTCAATAAAGATTCTGAATCCATTTATTTAGTGTGAGATAATTCCCTGTTAACGTGTGGCCACATGAGGTTTATTTCTCATAAAACTGACATGGAAAATCTTAGGTCTTAGGAAATGAGTTACAGGGTAGTTTCTTCTAAAGAGATCAATCCTTGAGATGGGTAAAAAGCAAGACTATTTGTTAAATGGTGATATAAAATATATTTTATAAATAAGGCTAATCAAACTATTTGAAAGCTTTATATGTATAATTACCTTCCTAACTTGCAAAGGGAAATAATGGTGCATCTTATGAGTCTTGTATTTCCTATGTCTGTAGTTTGAAATTGTATGTTTTTTTTCAATCTTAGCTTGGATAACTTTTGCCTTATGTTTTTCAAGTCTATACTGTATTTTTTAAGTTTATAATATTGATTTTTTAAAAAGTAACTTTACTAGGGAAATGTTTTTTTAAAAAAAACATTATGTTCACAAAGCAAGTATGAATGAAATAAATTATTTACTTTCAGTTTGGAGGAGGTGAATAAAAAGTGCTTGGCCAATACCGTACCATTAATCTATTCTCTTTTCTCCTTTCTCTCTGTACTTCTCTCTCTCCAATAGAAGTGGAACAAAAAGGTAATTAAATACCTTTTATAAATTATATACTATTTATAGGCTAAGTTATTTAACAGTTTAACATTTAGTTAAAATAATTTTGTATTAATTCTTATCTATTTTATGAAAATTTATTTACTACTTCTGCTGCTCAACTTCACTTTAATCTGTTGTGATGACCAGTGCTGGTTTAATCCTTTTATCCTGAAACAGTTTAATCATGTAAAATTTTCAATCTTGCATTTTCTTCCTCTTTATTTTTAAATAAGTAGTTAGAAATCCAGTAGATCGTGATGGATAGTGATTATTTTACATCTGTTTTTATTTCTCTACTAGATAATTTTCCATAGCTCTGGTGTGGTTTTCCCCATTCCTTTATTTTTTAACTACTGGGGGAAAGGAGGAGATGTTTTTCTGAAATACCTTATAATAAATTAATTGAGTAACCGTGGGCTGATTATTAACCAACCTAAAGTTTATATGCAATGGTGACACAATGCTTATCCATTCTTTATAATTATAGCAATCATATTAGAATTCTGTGAAATTCTTCTAATCATTAGTTTTATTATTGTGTATAATTGATAATGGCCCTCTATCCTTGCTATGGAAGATTTTGGTAGTCAACTTTGCCCTCAAACTTTTCATTTCTGCAAAAGTAAAACTTTGGGCACCTTAATAATGTACTTTCCTTTTTAATAACTGGCACATCCTAGCTGATTTAATCTTAGACTGTTTTCCATTGGATCTAGACTTATAGTTGCTGTTGAAGAGCTAATCACTAATATCAAGAGAATAATACTTTAATCATTAAAATATGGGTCAACATTGAAATTCCTTATGATTTCTTAATTGCTTTCCCCAGTATACTTCTAATCATTTCAAACATGACAGTGGACTGCATGATTATTTTTCAGTGTGTTTTCCTTGCAAAAATATTAGAGCAGTGTTTCCCTTAGCAGGTTCAGCAGAACACGACATTTTAAACAGGATCTATAGAAGGGGGCTCCACAATCAAATTAGTTTGTGAAATGTGCTTACCCCCCTCACTTCTGCCTTGGAGATTTGCTGATGCACTAGAGCTATTCGATCTCTGCCACAATTCTACTTAATATGATATTTCTTAAACGTATGGCTTAGGATCCCTGTTTTCTTTCTGTGTAATATCCAGCTCTGCCACTTGAGACAGGTGCTTCAAGGACCACTCTTTGGGAAACATTGCTTTATAGTCCCTTCATTACAAGCCAGCCAAGACTTTTTACTGCTATTCATTGAATGCGCTACTGAATCATACTAAAAATCAAATGAATCAGATAATTCCTGCCCATTTTTCGATCTGAAGTATGAGCAGCAAAATATTGTAGCAAGTAATCTTGTTTTTTAATGTTCTTTTCATGTAACAGTAAAAGGTACATGTTTTTAAGTTCCAATACTACTGTATTTAACAGGACATTTTTAACTGATTAAAATCTAGATCTTGGGTTCTTCTCTGTAACCTTTTACCTTTTCTTCTTTCCTTATTCCTTCTTTCCTTCCTTTTTCTTCCTTTCTCTTTTTCCTCCCAGTATCCATCCATCACTCATTTTTAATTGTATGGGTTGCATGCTCTGTGTGTGCTATAGAAGCTTTAAGAGTTTTGGTTTTGTTTTATTTGTTTTCTTTTTTGTTTTTGCTAGAAGACTCAGTGGCCTGTACCACAGGGCTTTTCTTTTCCTTTATTATTATACTTACTTACTATTGGATTTATGTTTATTTCTTAATGATAAATTATTGAATAGCTAATATCAGAGAGAAAACAATATACATATTTAATATCCAAATAAGATAAGTAAAGGTATTCTATAGAAACATTTGTATTTATAGAATACATAGACATACATCACATCTGTATATGTATATCCAAAAATATTGTATCACATGCTTATAAAGGTAAAGCTCAAAGGAAAACACAACTACTCATAGACGGGCCACATTTTTCAGCAAATGAAATCAAAATGATTTTGAGAAAAAGTCAAAATTAGTACGTAGGACAGTTTGTATATTCAGAAGAATGCAGCAAAATAATTAAGTGGTGGTGGGTCTCTCTTGTTAGAGTTACAGCCCATTTGGTAAAAACTAAGAATATGTGACAGAATATTAAAATTAACACATTCATTATTTTAACTCTTTCCCTTCCCACAGTTTTTCTTTGTCCTGGACTACTAAAAGGAGTATACCAGAGTGAACATTTGTTTGAATCTGACCACCAGTCTGGGGCATGGTGCAAAGACCCTCTACAGGCTTCTGACAAGATTTATTATATGCCCTGGACTCCCTACAGAACTGATACCCTGACTGAGTACTCATCCAAGGATGACTTCATTGCTGGAAGGCCAACTACAACCTACAAGCTCCCTCACAGGGTGGATGGCACAGGATTTGTTGTGTATGATGGAGCTTTGTTTTTCAACAAAGAACGCACCAGGAACATAGTAAAGTTTGATTTGCGGACTAGGATAAAGAGTGGAGAGGCTATCATAGCAAATGCCAATTACCATGATACCTCCCCTTACCGATGGGGAGGCAAATCTGACATAGACCTGGCAGTGGATGAAAATGGGCTCTGGGTAATCTATGCAACAGAACAAAACAATGGTAAAATTGTCATTAGTCAACTGAACCCTTATACCCTACGGATTGAAGGGACATGGGATACTGCATATGATAAAAGATCAGCTTCCAACGCATTTATGATTTGCGGGATTCTGTATGTGGTCAAATCTGTATATGAGGATGATGACAATGAGGCCACAGGGAATAAGATTGACTACATTTACAACACTGACCAAAGTAAGGATAGTTTGGTGGATGTACCCTTTCCCAATTCATACCAGTACATAGCAGCTGTGGATTACAACCCTCGGGACAACCTTCTTTATGTGTGGAATAACTATCACGTCGTGAAGTACTCTTTGGATTTTGGACCTCTGGATAGTAGATCAGGTAAGTTTGACTTTTGATGATACTTGAGGAAGAAATATTTATAGTTTGTTTTCAATAAGTTCATTGTACGTATGAGTAGACTACCTTAGTTGTCTTCCTTCTGGCCTAAGTACCTGCAAATTGTTCATTGTCTTTGTATTTTAAAATGTTGCCATTAATCACTTTCAGCTGTAAAAAAAAAAGTACAAGAAACTTTTTCTCCTTTGTGCAGCTAGTCTCCAATCTTAAGCCCTTCTTTGAAGGGCATTTTTATTATCAGCTGGTTAGTTCCTTGTGTAGTGAAGTACACAAAAGCTTTGCTAAAACAGAATGCCAGCCTGTCTAATTAATTGTGACATGCCCTCTCCACTTGGAAAAATGTCAAGGGCTGCCTTCATATACTGCTTCAGGAGCCTTATGCCAATATACTCACTTTGCAGACAGTGTTGTATATGACCACTCCTATCGGGAACATTGTCAGTTTGAGTGTAGATATGTCTGAGTATACTTAATTTGACATATACAGAAAAAAATGTTTATAACTGATAAATAGAGGGGAAAAAGCAGACCTCAATTTTATAAGAAACAACAATGCAAAACACTATTTTGAATAAACCAGATATAATCTTTAATTCCAATTCTTTGAAATTGTCTTTTTCCTCTCTAGAACATACCATTTCCTTTTAATGTTGTCTAAAGGTAGTGGTAAATTGCTTTATTATTTTAAACTTTATTTATGCAACTGAAAATAATTAGTTTAGATATTCCATTATTGTAACTAGCAATAATGCTGTTCTTCATGACGAAGTATAGTGGAAAACTAAGATACAGGTAGGTATCTGAATTTTGATACTAATATAGCAATACATAGGTTATATTCTGTCTTTTGGTTTTTACACATTAATATTACTTATTTTCTGCATTACTTTTACCATGCTTTTACTAGCATGCCATTCTGCTTTCTAACTTAGTTCATTATATACATATCTTCTTATATAAGTATATTCTAAGTTCCATATGGCCAGTGACCTTTCCCAATCCTTTATTTATATATATTTTTTAATCTGGCCATTATTTGTGCTTTATCAGACACTAGTATAACGTATGGCATATATGAAATAAAGGCTCAGTAACTCTTTGTTGAATAAATGTAGATATGAATGAATGAATGGTTTTCCACTTCTTATTCTGATAGAATGAGAAATTAGTTGGCCTTTTCTCTAACCCCTGAGAGGCCTTAGTCAGAATGACAATAATTCTTTCCATGGCCAGCAATGCTGATATTATATTGAACTGCCTTTATGGAAGGAGAAGCTTAAATATTCGATAGCAACAAAAGCAACTTCTCCTTAGCAAATCCTCAAAAAATTCCTAGACCAAGTACCTGGCTCACCACTGTATTGGTAGGTTTTTTTTTTTTCAATTCAAGACACCCTTCAGTTGAAAACCTAGGCATTAATCAACCATCTAGAGTATTCTGAGAAAATATTTTTTTCATAGATGTGATTTCTTAAATTAAAATTTATATCTTGTTAGTGAAAATTCTGTGTGTGGTTTCTAGCATTTTCTGACATTTAAATTGCATTAGGACATAATTTCTAATTGCCTCCAAAGAATTAATAAATCATCTTTTGTGGTTAATCAGTGAAGAAGGGACAGTACCATACTTCAAATTTTATTCATTGAAAATACTATTTTTATCTAGAATTTTTATTATTTTTATCTAGAATAACAAATAGGTTATATTAAACTAGCATTGTAGGTTTAGATTTGATGAGTTGAAGCTAATTCTTACTTTTCAAAATTATCCCTAAAGAACAAGATGATACCACAGTCCCATTTTAGATCCTTGACACAAAGATTTTTCTAACATACAGTAACAAAATTATATGTGTGTATATATATATGTATATATATACATATTATATATATATATGATGAGCCTTTGTAATTGTGGACATAAGGAAAAGTACACTATCTTTTAATGCTCTGTGTCTGTCTCTTTATGGGAGTTAAAATATGAACTATTTTGTCCAAATGTACTAGTATTTAGGTTTGTTAAAAGGATGCTATTAAAGTGGCTAACGTTGATAAATGATAAAGTTCAGGTTTTGAAACAAATTCCTAACTTACGTCAGGAGATTCGGTTTTCTCTCTTTTTCTTAAACAATCAAGACCTTGTCTGATTTACAAAGAGGAAGGAAGATTCCATCTATGAAGACCTTGTCTGTGTTGCAACGAGTAAGATTTCATCTATATTCAATTTGTAAAGATAATCACAAGAAAAATGATCAGTTTCCATGCATTAATGCTGAGATTAAAAAGCTAGGTTTTCATGTGGACTTACTGCAGTCTAAAGGTGGAAAGAATAAGTGTAGAAGTAAATTTTATGCATCATCTCTGTGGATATGAGAATTTCAATTAGCACTAATAGAGGCTGTTTGTCTTATTTCTCATAGACAGCTTCAGGTGGGTGCTTTTCTTTAGTAAATTAGGTTGACATTTTTCAAAGAAATTGCCTTTAGTAAATTCTTATTATGGATCTTATGTGTTTATGCACAGAAGCCAACTTACTATGAATATGTTCGGGTCAAAAAGGCTAGTTCTGAGTTTGTAATCTGAAGCGCATTTGCTGTTGGCAGCTGTTAAAAGCAGGCTATTTTTGCTCTGATTTTTACTGAGTTCTAATCGATGAAAATTCACACTTCTCAAGCTTTTATGCAAAAGGGTATCTGTGCTCTACTTCTACTAAATGTCACTTTTCTATACATTAAAACGTCTGGGTATTAGAAGGTAAGAAGCAAATATGTTCCTCTTGCATCTATGACAGCCCTTGGGTGAAAAATACACACAAATTGACGGCGGCTCTGTAAGAGCCTGGGAGGCTGAAGGACGTGGGTTTGAATTCTGCCTGTGATGCTTGGGCACATTGTGGGCACACTGCTCAACCTCTTGGTCTGGGTTTTCTCAACTATAAAATGGAAAACATGCCACCTACCTCTGAAAATTATTGTTAGATTTTAATGAGATGATATATGTAATAAGTATTACAAACTTAAGCAAACAGCTACACACCATCCCTACAAAAGTCACTTCTAGCCACATTTCCTAAATGAGGAACCTAAGTCACTGTAGCTCATGTTACTCAAAAACTGCCCAGTGATTGAAGTGCAGCCCAAGTCCACATTCATGTTCCCGTCTATGACACTGGTTGTGGGAAGTGTGTTTCCTGAGGCCGTGTCTCCATATTCATTCATCTGACGGAAGTCATCTCAGCACCCCAAATGCCAGGCAATCTCTAGATACAAATCTAATCTGTAGTTCTCACCAGAAGATTGCTGTAGATTTGGGCTCTAAAACATAGCTATTCTTCAACCATGAAATCAGATGCATTTTCTTTTTAACAGGAGTCCGTTTTCAAATTCTGAAATGGTAAACTCAAAGGAAGAATATCAAGGAAAACAGCATCCTGAAATATCTAAAGAGCAGTGTCAGAGTCATTTCATTTTGCTCCCTACCTTTTCCCAGCACCTAGTCTCAAACTGCTAACCTTTTCTTAGACTGGCTCAGCCACGGGACACTTGTCTGTATTCCTTTACAAAGGAAACCATCCTGGGCATGGTACATCTGTGAAACAGGTTGTTTTCAGTGAGAGCCATTTAAATTAATTAATTTTAATTTGATTTTTTAAACTTGTCTTTCTAGTGCTTGTTATTAATTTTAAGTGAAGTTTCTCCTTGAAAAGTGGTTTAATGGGCCTATTCTTCTGGACACATTTTTAAAATGCTTAGAACTTGTTCTCATTTCTGTATAAAAACATTTTCAAAACTGTTATCATTTATTCTGCATTACATGAATGCCAGTTTTCTAGCATTTTCTATAGCTGTCCAGCATGAATGTAGTGGAAAATGAGTCCAAATTTATGTGATATTGCTATTCACATAATTTATATTTGCACGTTTTGGAAAAACAATTTTTAATAATAGAGTTCCGCCTCAAATGGTAAGGAACATACAAATGCAAAGAATTTCCAGTTTATAAAAAGCTTTTGTTCCAGAACTAATGACATTTTGATTCAAATTGAAATAATCTTGCTGATATTGCTTCAGTCATTTCTGTTTACAGGTCTTTATCGAGTGCCTGGTAAATAGTAGGCACTCTGTCAAGATTTGTTGAATGATTTAGGAAATAGAAGAATGAATTAAAATATATTAATATTCAGGATATGATGAAAGTAAGAATATTAGCCCTAAAATTTGTTTTATTAAGATTACATGTATGCAGGGGCGCCTGGATGGCTCAATGGATTAAGCGTCTGGCTCTTGGTTTCGGCTCAGGTCATGATCTCACAGTTCGTGGGTTTGAGCCCTGGTTTGGGCTCTGCGCTAACAGTGCAGAGCCTGCTTGGAATTCCCTCTCTCCCTCTGTGCCCTTCCCATGCACTCTAAATATATACCTATATACATAGACTTAAGAAGAAAAGATTACACATATGCCTCTCAGGTAATCATCCTCACTGTTTGCCACACTCTCCTATAATCTAGAAGTTTCCTGAGTCATCCTCACTGTTCCCCACCGCCTCCACCTGCGCCAGCTTCTTCCCTTCTTCACGCAGAGTATATTGAGCTTTGGTAACCTAAAGGAAGTTGAGCAGGTGTTAAGAAGAAGTGCCAAAGCACATTAACACCTAATGCGCTTTCTTTCAGAAGTAATTAGAAGAAATTAAAGTCACTAGTCTTCGAATAGGGAAGAAAGTGAGCAACTGTTCAATGACTTTCTCATTTAGAACATATTCTCAAATTTTTCAGTTGATGAGTTCCAGGATTTTCTTCAGCTCAGAGAAAATGGAATGTGTGGCATACTCAGAAATGAGTAATAATCATGTTCTGTTCAAAACATATTTTGTCTGCAGAACAGCCGAATCAGTTTGGGGCACCTGTGTCAAAAATGCCTGTAAGCATTAGCTCACGAGTATAAAGTGAAATGTAAAAGTGCTTTCTCTGTTCTTTTCGAGCAGAAAACCAAATCTAGAGCTACCAGATCTAGAAATTTCTTCAAATGCACTTTTAACTAAGCCTTTATCCAATATGAACTATACATTCATTACTGCCTTCAGTTGGATGTTTCGTAAGGTAGACATTAAAACCCTCCAAACAATACTTAGTTGTTCCGCAGGTTATTTGAGTGATTCTCAGGTTGGCATTATAATTCTCGAACTACCTGAATCCTGATACCTCCAGTGTGGGAGAATCAGATAGCAGCATCACTTCCATTTGGCTATTATTAGTGACATATAGACTGACTTTAACTCTTTAGTTCTTTGGCCCAAACCACCTTATACTGAGTCCATTATTCATGACTAGGAGTGGAACGTGGGATATTTTTGTTGACTTTTCCATTGCTTCTAAACTGTCCACAGAACATCTAAACTTCCCTTGTCAAACATACAGATGTTTTCCAGTATTTTCTACAAAAGGAGGAGGAAGTAGATTTAGGTTGATAATAAGAGTAGGCAGAGAAGACCACTTCCAAAAATTTCCTAAAATCAGCATGTCTAACACGTCTCAAAATCTACTGGTTGAGATTTAGTGAAACACATCAAGTGATCATTATGAACAACAGAACAATAAAGACATGTAGTTACTGTCTTATGCCTGTTTTTCTGCCTCCCTAACACAAGCCATATTTTCTTGAAAGCCATTTTAGATTATGTAAATGTATCCATTCTTATATATGCCGAGGATAATAGAAGCTAAAACAGCAACAAAAAGCCTACACATAACAGTTTAACAATGCAGATAAGGTGAACCTTCTGTCCTTATAATATGCTAATTAGGTGCATTTGTGTCTCCAGCAAAAGCTGCGACTATGTAGTGATGAATAAGAACTTTAAACACACATGACACCTCGTTAAAATGTAATTTTCACATCATATATCTGAGCCCTTTACTTTGACAGCTGAGTAATGTGAGTGTTGGGCAGAGAATCTTGAGCATTTTGAAACTGTCACGTGTTTAATAGGTAGCTGAATCTGCTTCCTGAACAGTTTAGTTAAATATGATGCACCCTGATCACAAAATAAAGCCTGAAAGTAGTGTGATCTTAAATCAAACTTGTCCTGAGCCTCTGGGTTAGAATTACTTCACCGTTCCACTTGAGATGCCTCATTGTCTCTAAAGTTTAATTTACATCGATCTTAGTAACTGAGTGAACTTTACAAAAGGAAAAAACAGTCAGCTACTTGTTGCTAATTTCATCCCAGTCTGTATTTTTATGCATCAGCTGTTTCCCTGTCTGCAGAGGAGCCCCCTTTTTTTCTCTCAATGCTGCTTCATTGCCTGTAGTGACAGCTGCTGCCTGAGGGGCGTTGCTGCTGGAGATTTTTCAGGGAGCACAGCCAAAACTTGCAAAATTTGCAAGAGCTATTTTGCTGCCGTTTAACATCAGCGAAATTCTCTTGTGTTTGTTTTTACCTTTCTTGTATTGTTTTCTTCATACTTGAAGGTTAAACCTTTTCAGAATGACACCTTTTGCTTCTCAGGCTCTGAATGTGAAATCACAGTCCTGTACAAAGCCGAACTTGACCTGCCTTTCTACAGCTGATGAACCCAGTGTTAGCCATTAATCTGAGCATGTAGAAGACAATATGCCTAGGATAAAAAGGCTCACAAATGATACTAACTTATTATTATTTTTTCCTACAGAATGATATCCCTGATAAAGGTAGAATTATTAGAACTGTAATCAAAATCATTTCCCCATGTAACACATAGTCATAAAAAGATGACTTACTTGTGAAAGATGACTTGTGAATAAGCTTCCCACTCACACCAGCTGGCCCTTCTGTAGCCATTTCACTGCTCATTAGCACGTCCACCAGAGGGCAGACAGGTGGAAGTGAAATAGTTTCACTGCTCATTATTAGCTCATCTCCTCAGGGTTGGCGACAGTGACTAAAATGAGATTCCTGATTATCCAAAGCTTCCACTTCAGAATGCTCTGCTTCCGTCCACAGTACCACGGATAAATGAGAATTGATTTTCTTAAGAGCAAACTCTGATGATATTTGCTTTATTTCTTTGTTGTTCTTTTTTCCAAATTTTAGATGATGTTCGAGTGCTTTAGAATATGGTTGACAGTCAAAAGTATGAATTTAGGGACCAAGGATTTCCTTACTAATGACTTTTCCATCAGAAAGCTAAATTCTCAAATTATAGTGATTAATGACCAAATAATTTAAGATACATAAATGATAGGTAAAATCTATGCTGTATAATTTTGGGGAAGAGATGTCAGATTTTCCTGAAAACAAGTGGGGAACATTTCCTTTTTTTTCTGCTTAATAAGAACTTGTTTGCTTTTCAGTAGCACAAATTCATGGACAAACTTTTTGCATCCACTTATCTCAATGAAGATATAAATTAAAAATATCCAGTCCTTTCTCTCCAAAGTGTCTTGCAATGGAAATATTTTAGCCTTAAAATTTAGATTTTTAGATATAATGTTAGGAAAAACAATTTTACCAAAAATATACAAGCATGAGTAAAGTGTTAGGTATTAGTTGATTTCATGACTTAAGCTGATCTTTTATACCATTTTTTTAAAAAAGATAAATGTCTGTGAAGAAACTTTTTCCTTTAAGAAAAAAGAAATTGGCACTTTTATTTGGAAACACTGTATTCAATAAAAATATAAAATAAATTGTGATTTTTTTAAACAGCAAACTTTTCAAAATCTATAATTAGGTTATCATATAGCAAACATATTTACATATTAAACAAAATATTTAGAGTTTTGTATTTTATAGAGAAGTCCGCCAAGAGACATAAGTGGTAATGTTTGTGGAGAGAGGAAGCTTAAAAGTGGAATTGGAAATACCAAGAAAAAGCCAGAGATGAAATTCATTCACAAAATCCTGCTATAGAAAGCAGAAGCAGGAGGTCAAAATTGGGATTAAGTCAGAAGTCCAATAATTGATTGGCCCTTCGTCCCATTTTTCCTTCCTTCCTTCCTTCCTTCCTTCCCTCCTTCCTTCCTTCTTCCCCTACCTCCCTAACCCCTCCCTCAGGAAACAGGTCTTTAAGTATAGTTGAGGGCAAACATTGTACTGTACTCTGTGCCCACAATTATGAACAGATTCTATCCACACAGATTACAGGATATTGAACACAAATGAAATAGGGGATTGTGAAAAAATAGTAGTATCACCTATTTACTGAATGTTCTCTTTTCTTGCCATTTACATAAATTATCAAATTTAACCTGAACAAAAATCATGCAAAGGAAGCACCATACTCATTTCCAGATAAAGAGACTGAGGACAGAGAAGAGCAGTAACACAAGCATCACACACATGGTCCGGGGTTGCAGTTGGAATCCTAGTGTCTGACTTTCTGCTATGTCCTTTAGCATCTGTCAGCGATTGAAAGGAATACAGGTACAACAGCTAAGGAGCGAGGCAGAAGTCAGGAAGGCAGTGTACGTGTACTAGAAGGTAAGTAAAGCAGCTAAGCTGAAGTAGAACTGCAAGGCTGCAAGGACACACCGATCTTCAGTTAGAATAAGGACAGGCAGACAGCAACTGGTCCTGTAGGGTACAGCCATCCCCACCAAACTGCACTAGGTTTCACACACCCACACCTGCACCCTTAAAAAATGATCTGAGGTACAGATGAGGAGACTAACTTTCAGAAACATAGTCACCTGGCCAGAGAAACCTGTAATGTAGATTACAAAGAAGCTCAAGTTTATTTGACTGAATCATGAAGCCGCAACATTTTATACTGATAATGGAAAACATTATAATCACACAAACATCCAATAAAATATGATATAATGGTGTATGGATATGGTGTGGGGGATATGTATGTGTGTTCTTGGAAATGCTTGAAGAAACAGATAGGATTATTAGAGTACTAGAAGATTTGAAACTCTTGCAGAAATTCTGAACAATTAGAAGGACCATATGGAGATTATGGAGATTTGGGGACTGGCTCTTTATTAGATTTGATTCCAGTTAACATATTATTATTTTCATTTTATAATTTGGATGTATGGCCAGGACAACTTTTATGTTTTCTGTCTATGAGTAAGATTGGCAAAATGGTGAAAAAGCAAAATAAAGGAAGATGGAAGATAGGGGAGAGAGAAATAAAAAAGAAATAAATATATTTTTTCCTAAAAATAAATGGGTAAGAGGGGCTCCTGGGTGGCTCAGTCAGTTAAGCATCTGACTTTAACTCCAGTCATGATCTCATAGTTCCTGAGTTCTAGTCTGACATAAGGCTCTATGCTGACAGGTCAGAGCCTGAAGCCTGCTTCAGATTCTGTGTCTCCTTCTCTCTCTCTCTCTCTGCCCCTCCCTTGCTCATGCTCTCTCTCTCTCTCTCTCTCTCTCTCTCTTTCTCTCTCAAAAATAAAATAATCATGAAAAAAATTAAATGGGCAAGAAATGAATGAGATCCCTTTTCTCAAAGGGAAGATGATGAAAGAACATGCCTGTAAAAACATTAAAAAGCTATTTTCCAAGATTGATTAAATTACCACAGGTGGTTAAAGATAAAATAAAGGACAAAGTGTGGAATGCTTATAACTTGATGGTTGGAATGTAATTTGCCATAACCATTTCGGGGAGCATCTTGGCAATATCTGGTAAAACCCTTACTTAAGTGATAGCCTTATTTTGCGTACTAGCATATCTATTTCTAGGAGTCCTCCCTAGAGAAACTTTCATACTTATCTGAAGAGAAGCTTGTAACAAGGGTGTTCATTATAGCTCCGTATAAAATGACATAAAAGTGGATTACACCAAACTGTCCCTCATTCAGGGAATGGGTAGAGGGTGCGGTACCTAACAGTGAACACGATAGAGAAGCTTGTGTGTAGTAGGATAATAAGCAACTGAAATAGAAGGCATGCATGTGACAACTATCTGGCTGGCACCAGATTCCCTCTACCGTCCACGTTGACCAGGTAGTGTGATCCCTTCTCTGTTAGAACTTGATACATCAAATCAACTATTGGTCCCTATGAAATGGTAAGTCAGAAAATATCTTTTCAGGAGCCTTTCCCCTTTCTAGTAATACAGCCCCAGGACTCTTTACCTCGAAGAAGCCAAGATTACAACTTCCTCAGAGCACCAACAACCTTTACCTATTTCTTTAAAATCATTACATTTTTAGTAAAAGAAGCCCTCTCTTGTCAGAAGAGGAAATTTTTAGTTTGGGATTTTAATCAAGCATGACCCATAGTAACTATCATGTGTTGCAGCTATTGAACATATTAAATAATTCTTGAGAATTTAAAAGCTTTGAAATTATTTTTATATCACCCTCACTGAATTTTTTTCCTAAATACAAATGTTTTAGCTTGCCATGTATTCTGGATTCCCATGGTATCTTTTCTTTTTTTTTTTTTAATTTTTTATTTTTTAACATTTATTTATTTTTGAGAGACAGAAAGAGATAGAGGATGAGAGGGGGAGGGGCAGAGAAAGAAAGAGAGAGACACAGAATCTGAAGCAGGCTCCAGGCTCTGAGCTGTCAGCACAGAGCCCAGTGAGGGGCTCTAACTCATGGACCAGGAGATCATGACCTGAGCCGAAGGCAGATGCGTAACCGACTGAGCCACCCAGACAGCCCCCATGGTAGCTTTTACTATAACCATACTTTTTAATCTTTCAGGAACACGGCAGAGTATGTCAATGGATGACCAGGACTCTGAACATGATCCAGAGCTAGGAATTTAAAATACCACAACATAGGTTCAAATACCCAGTTTTGCAAGCATGAGAAGCCAAAAGTGTCTAAACTGAACAGTGAACAAGAATATTTATATATGAATGAAGAGGAGGGTTTTAGTTCTATGATTTAATGAAAAAGATAGACCAATTAAAAGAGATGGGCCGTAAAATGTTGAATTTTAAGACAAAATTCACATAAAGAATATAAAAAATATTCATCTACGGATGTTGCATTATATGTTGGGGTTAGAGTGTAAAGTATGAAAGTAAAAATTAAGGAGAATCAAATGATTTTTGAAACTCCTTTCTAGTTTATAAAATATAGTGACTCTTTAAAATATATATCCCTATAGAGTATAGATATAGTATGACATATCATTATGCAGTGTATATTCTACATACTAAAAAGTACAGTTACAAAGTATAAGTTTATAGTATTTTAATTGTGTAACATAACTCCTTGATTTCATGTCAGTTAAATGTATCTGTGACACAACTCTTCTATATTGAGTCCCAATGTGACTTCTGTATAGATAATTTTTTCTTTGAGAACTTTGCCTCCCAAATGATGCATATATTCTTCTTGAATATACTGATTTTTTCTTTCTCATTAAACTCATATATAGTTATTAGATCATTATTAAACTGTCTCAACAATGCAACTAAAAAAGTTATATGGTGTAAGAATATTTAATGATATGAGAAATGTTTATTATATGTTTCTAAAGGGTTTTTATGTTTTTGTTTTTTTTAGCAGGCTTAAATGATTTGGAATTTAGATCAGTGTACTTTTTTCTACTTCTGTTTATATTTGAAAATTTCTATAAAAAGCTTTTTAAAAATGATTTATGGAGATAAACCTTTTAACAGGACTATAAGTGGTATGTATTTTAATAAACATATAATTTAGAGTTTTAGTGGTAGTTAAGCTCTAAATTATTCAGGTTTGAGCTTTTTTGGATTTTACCAATTATTTTTCTTTTAATGTTTTTTTAAATTTATTTTTGAGAGTGAGAGAGACAGTGTGAGCAGGGGAGGGTCAGAGAGAGAGGGAGACACAGAATCCAGAGACAGGCTCCAGGCTCTGAGCTAACTGTCAGCACAGAGCCAGACACGGGGCTGGAACCCACGAACCGTGAGATCATGACCTGAGCCGATGTCAGATGCTTAACTGACTGAGTTACCCAGGCACCCCAAATTTTACCAAATTTCTTTAGTGAATATGTCCAGTCTTTCAAGTAGTGAAATACATTTCTGAAAATTGATCCACATGAATAGAATACTGATAATCAATTTAAAATTCTATGATGAAATGTAAGAATGTCTTCTAATTGTGTCAGGATAGTTCCTCAACTAATTAGCACTCTCTTGTGACTAGGACACAAATAAGAAAATATCAAAGTTTTAATCAGAGAGTGAAACTAGAAGAGAAAATTTATATTTTAGATTCTTTGGTATTTTTTTTTTCTGAAGAAAAAAAAGCATGTAGTTCTTAAAAGTATTGACATTCCTACAGACTTTTCCCCTACTCCTTGGTTACAGAGCCCTATAAAACTATGTAACCCAGATTGAATCTACTCTCGTATTGAAATATGGGATAACAGAGTAGGTTGATCTCGCATTCCAGACCTTAGAAATAGTTCCAGTGTTTCATTGTATTATTTGGTCTAGTGGTGCTCTCTATTGATTTTGACTTTAAAACAGTTAAAACCATCAGTTTTCACCAGTTGCTTATAAGAATAAACATTGAAAAAGAAAAAAAAAACATAAAAAGAAAACCAAGTTTTGTTGTTAAACAACAAAAATTCAATCAAGTAAAATGTTAAGATCTAATTGTTTTTACTGAACAATTTATGAATCAGGCATGAAGCTGTCTAGCAAGGGGCACTAAGGAACTGTACAAAATGGAAGGCTTTATAGGCTAGTAGGGGAAGCATTAACAGATTACCTCATCTTCCTTTGGGGGAGAGAGAAGGTATACGTAGCAGATTACCTTATTGATGCTAACTAGAAAATTCTAGCTTAACATCCCTGCAGAAAGATTAAACTGGAATTAGGTTTAGTATTGAATCTTGGTTTGGAGATGTGGGCTTAGTACAAGTGACTCCATTTTGAGTCTGTCATTTCTTTTCAATAGCTTAACTATTCTAACATTGAATATGAGTGAAAGAAAAGTCAGCCATTCTAATCAGAATTGGCGGGGTACCTGGGTGGCTCAGTCGGTTAAGCCTCCAACCTCGGCTCAGGTCAGATCTCATGTTCGTGGTTCGAGCCCCGCGTCGGGCTCTGTGCTGACAGCTAGCTCAGAGCCTGGAGCCTGCTTCTGGTTCTGTGTCTCCTTCTCTCTCTGCCCCTTCCCCTCTCATGCTCTGTCTCTCTCTGTATCAAAAATAAATAAAACATTAAAAAAATAAAAAGAATTGGCAAGTTGTTTTTTTTAGCTTCGACAGTAAAACAGGTAAATTTTCCCAATAGAAACAGTCAATATTATTTGTTTTATTTATACAACTATGCCCTCTTTATGTCATCCTTGTATTTCCTAGGAAGGGCTAGTTAAGTATGTTCTTTGAACATTGACTATTAGCCTTTAAAACAGTATTATTCAATACATTTTTTCATGAGAGAAAAGCACTAATGATCATTTTCATGGCATAATGATATTAAAAATCATTATAGGAAAAGTGTTATAATGTTCTATCACAATTTTGTGTAATTATTTTGGGAGGCAGATATTTTGTTCTAGTAATCAGTGGGTTTAAACACTTTGGTTTACTGGAAGCCTCTTTTTATATTCCTTTGTATAATAAACTTCACTCTGCAAGTCAATTATAAGTAACTGATACCTAAGTTATATGGGGTAATGGATCTCAAAGTGGGTCTAAGGAACGTGTTACAGATGCAGATTGTCAGGTTGCATCCCAGGTTAACTCTGGAGATGGATCCTAGTAATCTATTTTTAACAATCTGCTAAACTTGATAATTACTGTATGTGCCATAACCCATACAAGGGTATTAAAAAAAACATTAAACTCTTTTGTTTTGTTTTTTAGAATTTATGTGACTGTTTTGTTGATTACCTTTAATTGTTTCCCCTCTCTTAGCTAATGACTACTGAAAAGAGGCTGCATAACTCGCTGCTGAGGGGACATGTTAAAATGCAGATCCTGTCTGTTTCCCACCCCATTGATTCACTATATGAAATGAAGCCCAGGGATAGGATTTTTTAGAGGTGGTTCTGGGTTTGGAAAAGAATCACTACTCTAGATTCCCTAATGTTTAAATAGAATTTATATTTTAGCACAAATATTGTCTTAATACATTAAGAATCTATGGAGCAAATATATACTAACTACCCCCTCTCTGGGCTAAGTCTGTTCTGGAAGTAGAATGTATTACTTTGTTTTATTAAATGAGCCTCTTTGGTGTCCTCATAGAATTACTACCTATGTGGTTGACAGAAAAGAACAGCAGCCTGATACGGGATGGACATGTCCCCCCTCAAGCTTGTCCTGGCAGAGCAAGGTGCCATTCATCTTCACCTTAAATAGCTGGCATAAATTAACACAGTGAGGAGAGCAGTAAGAGTCTAGGCAATCATGCAGTGCTTTGCAACTGCTCATGATCTGTTTGTGTTTTGGGAAGACAAAACAAAACAATTGAAAAAGGAACAGGAAAATAAATTAGTCCTGTCACTATAGTTGAAGGAATATAGTAAGCAGTAGAATCCTATCCTCACCATGAGCAGAACGTCAGACTTCTATATTTTAATTTAAGGCAAAAGTTTCTTTCAATACTCAAAAGTAGGAGTTGGTAGAATTCCAAATCTTTCTGTCATGTTTGTAATTTTTTTTATGTCCTGACACATAGTCTGTGGCACACAATGGTTTCTTCTTGTGTCCATTTCCACTGACTTTCCTAAACACGGACAAATGATGAGGTGTTTGGATATGCTGTGCTGCTGCCTGAGTCTACTCACTCTTTCTGACTGTGTTCATTTATACTGGCTGTTCAGGGCCTCCGTGAGTGGCGCTCAGCTCTGGCAGCTGAGATCTGAGTGTAGACAACGTGCCCATCCTGAATCAGGCTGATGGGTAACCTTTGTTTGGTCCAGCCCCCGGCTGCTCTGCCTTTTCTCCTTTAAGACAAATATCTGGTGGCTTTGACCCAGTAAGACTGTAAACTTTAAAAGCACACTTTCAAACGTGAATCTGTTGGATTAAATATTCTTTTTTAAATTATACTTTTTATTTTTATTTTATTTTATTTTAAATTTATTTTTTAAAATTGACATCCAAGTTAATTAGCAGATAGTGCAACAATGATTTTAGGAGTGGATTCCTTAATGCCTCTTACCCATTTAGCCCATCCCCCCTCCCATAAACCCTCCAATAACCCTCTGTTTCTTCTCCATATTTAAGAGTCTCCTATGTTTTGTCCCCCTCCGTGTTTTTATATTACTTTTGCTTCCCTTCCCTATGTTCATCTGTTCTATATCTTAAAGTCCTCATATGAGTGAAGTAATAAGACTAGTTTTGCTTAGTATAATACCCTCTATTCCATCCATTGCAAATTGTTGAATTAAATATTCAGATATGCTTAAAGGGTACTCAAAATTTTATATCTTTTTTCATTTTTAAATTAAAATTGTGCATGGAGGTACTATCTCAATTAATAAAATAACTATTTTTAAGAGAAACTTTTCTTTATGTTAGATTTTCCTATCACTTATTCTTATGGGTGTCATCAGAAATATACCTGGAAATATTTGACTTAGTGACTAGGGTGGGTAGGAGTTCTTTGTTTCAAAGATCTTTTGTTTCATTTCCTTTAATTCTGTTAATTTTACAGCAACTCTTAACCCCAATTTAAAGCTGAAAATGCAGTCATTTGTTCTCATTGTGTGAATTTGATTTATTTGTTTAGACTGTATTCTGATTAGGTTGTAAGGTAATTCTGCTGTTATTCCTAATTAAAAGACTATGAAATAAGGGTGCCTGGGTGGCTCAGTAGGTTAAGCGTCCAACTTTGGCTCAGGTCATGAACTGCTGGCTCACAAGTTCAAAGCTTGTGTCGGACTCTGTGCTGACAGCTCAGAGCCTGGAGACTGCTTTGGATTCTGGGCCTCCTTCTTTCTCTGCCCCTCCCCTGTTCGTGTTCTGTCTCTCTTTCACTCAAAAATAAGCAACAACTAAAAAAATTAAAAGAATATGAAATAATAAAAGCAATAAAATAATGTTAAGACCTCACATAAATGTGAGGGTTTTTTTTTTTTTCTAAACTATAGGAGAAAGGAAAATCTAAAAGGTGGATCAGTTTCTTGTTTCACTAATAGCCCTCGTGACTACTTTTTTTAGAGTCTAAATATATTTGCTCTGAGATAATTTGGAAGCCGTTTAGACTTCCTTAATTTACATAGTAAAGCTAAAAAACTTTTATATAACGCACTGTTCACAAATACTTATTGAATTCTTAATTTTGTATCTAGCGCTGTACTCAAGATCTTAAATGAATTAGAATGAATGTTATCGAACTGATTCTTTTAAATTCTGAAGCTATCCTTTTGAGCCTCCAAGTGGACTGATTATATGCTCTTTGAAATGGGATGAGTAGGGCATAGTTATCACATGTCAGAGTATCGATGAGTGCCCTAGGCAGAGATGCGAAGCTGATTGTATCCTGAATTTGTGAGCTTCCTCTTATTTTGACATGCACAGCTTATACCAAATGCCTTTCTTTTTTCCATTAATGAGAAGGAATAATATTCCCTGATTCAGTCTGTAGCACTTGGCTATTATTTGCTGAGCTGTATAAACAATGAGCAGCTGTATCATTGTTTATATTAAATGATTTTGTTTATTCATTTAAAACATTTTATGACAGTAGTGTGGCTGAGCAGCCTGCTTATGGTAATGAAGAAGTTAATTAGCAATATTGAGCAAGACTTCAAGAGATGAGTTTTAATAAGTAGTGCTAAAAATATTACAGTAGTCATCCACAGATAAACATAATAAGCCCCAGACAAATGAGAAAAACAGATTACACGAAAAATTACGTTAGAATCCTTTGCTTTCAGTTTCAAAAGAAAGTACAGATAAACACATAGTCATTCACATTTGAGGACAGTGACTGTAATTCCCCTGTTTTGTTTTGGTTTTCCATAACATAAAGAAACTACATGGGTAGAAAATGGAAGATTACTTTAACAAAAAATAAGCAATTATCTTTTAATAATGAATTCACTCTGATGGAAGACTCTGCCAGTAAAGAAGTCAGATGGCTTACCAAGAATCCTGGAATTATATGCGCTCTCCAGCCCAGAAATATTGATAGACACAGTCTGAGTGTGTTAGTCTGCTTCATTTTAGAGCCAAGGAAATCTTAATTCAAGCACCAGGAAATCCATAATTGGAAAGAATCCCATAGTTACTGCTGATATTTTCCTCTAATTATAAGTGACTTTGATGCATCATAAGCCCACTTAAGAACTCTGGGTTTTGATAAGAGAACTATTCCCAGGCTCCATTGACTAGACCTGGTGTTATCAGAAATTCACTTTTGTTGGCTATGCATTAGAATGTCATGTAGTATTTGATATAATGATATGAAAATGCTTATATTGGAGTAGGTTAATACAGCATCAATTTTGCCTAAGGGCCAACAGAGGTTAAACTTACATTTCTTGGCATTAATAACTCAGCAGAGACTATGACTCATTACCTGAATGCATTATGATTACGGCAGGTGATGTTGCTTTACTTTATTCCTTTTTCATGTCACCATCAGCAGTGTCTCTTCTCCAGGCCAAGCTGAATGGATGATTAAGTATGCCCATAGACTGAAGAGGTTACTTTTAATCAGAAAAAGGGATTTCTTTCCTTATTTATAAATGTCATATATATGGGTCTCATATGAATAAGAAGTGCCAAAAGCTATTAAAGTGAAGGGAAGTTAGATTGGTGATAGAAGATATTTTAAAAATAGAAAGTTCCAGGAAACTGTATATAAAGCCTGTCAATGAAGATTCTTTGCTAGATGAGTCATGACCATACTCAAAGTATTTGATTTCATTTGTTCATCATTTAGTGAAAGTCTGTTATGTGCAAAATGCTTCCCTGAAAGCCATGGTAGATAAAGTAAGAGTGTGGGTCCCCTAGATGAGAAACCTGTAATTTAGTTAGGGATATAGCACACTTGAACAAAGTCTTGTCATGGCAAGTAACCAAATTTTGCCATTATCTTAAAACCTACCAAATTAATATAGTAAATTAATATAGTAAATCTTGATAAATAAAATAATAAATCTTGCAAGATAGGTTGGAGTCAGCCTAGAAGGTGGTCTTTTGGGCATGTTGACAAGCTTTGTCATTGGTCAATATTTTAAATCAGTAACTTTGATGAAGATATAGAACAAGTGACAATTTTCAATGCTAGATGGCAGATTATAGGGAAAGAATATACTAATAGACCAGATGATAAAATCAGGAATCAAATGAGTATGGACAGAGTTTATTAAGGACCTAAAACGAAAAAGGTGAAATCTAACACAGATAAATGTAAAGTCTTCTGTTGAGGTTTGTTTGCTATATAATTCCAAAATGAGAAGATTTTGCGAGATGGTTGTTCATTGAGAGAAGGGAGGGGGACTTCAGTCATTTTCAGCCAGCAAAGTTAGTTGACTTAACTCTTTGCCAGTCATTGCGTAATATACTGGAGATGCAAGGCCTCAGACAGTCCTCACAGCAGTCAGCCAGTCACAAGGTTACAGAGTTTGAAGAACCACAGATTACATTTGTATCAGTAGTTTGGGTGATGATGTCAGTTTTCAACTGTGTTGATAATGCAGATGACGATGATGATGATGATGATGATGATGATGATGATGATGATGGTAAAGGACTTAGATAATGGATAAAATTTCATGTTTTTCCCATTTGGTCAGATCATTCCCTAAGAACTTGACTCAGAATTTTTGGGCACCAAATTTTAAGCTCAATGCGAACATGTGAGAGTTCATCCAATGGAGGAATATTGTTGTATATTCTGGGAACTGTAATACATTTGATGAAAGATTGAAAGATTGGGATATTTAGCTAAAGTCTATGAAATCTGATTGCCTGGGTTTGAAAATGGCTCCTTCACTTACCAGTTGTGTGACTTTGGGCAATTTACTTGGCTTCTCTTGCCTCAGTGCCCTCATATATAAAATGGAAATTCTAACAGTACTTACATCTCAGGTTTGTTGAGAAGAAGTGAGTTAATGTCTGTAAAGTACTTAAAACAGTGAATATAACATGGTGACATACAAGGGTTAGCTGCATAAATGGCCAGATAGGTACATGGATGGAGAGTGAGATTATTGATAAATAAATAAGGGATCTAGGAAAGAAAAAGGTATCTTCAAATATCTGAAGAGAACTCTGTGGCTGTGGAAGTATTTCTAACACATTCTTTTTACAGGCAGCGTTAGCAAGTGGTTCAAAACCATAGGGTGAAGATAAATATTCTTTTATAAAACATAATTTAATTAAACATAATTCAGCCAATTTTAAATCTACAGTGCTCTCCTCCTTACTAAATGTTGGTCATTTCCAAAATGATGCAGAATCTGCAAAATTAGCTTCAACAAGTCTGAAACTTGACACCTTCCACACGAAGTAGGTGACAATGTTTTTAGGGTCTAAGCAAACTTTAGGAAAATTATCAACTCCTAAAATGGAAAGGAAATACATTCTTGATAATGGTTTGGAATCTGAGTACATGCCATGTTGAGTCACGACTTCCCATTGACTGTTAATATAGCTGACTTAAAGAGGTAACCTGAAGTCATAGAGTCTATTTCAGGAGCTTTTCTGCCAGAGATTCTCAAAATAAATTCAAATAATATTCTTGGTCTCTCTTTGTCTCTCTTTTTCTCCAACCAAATAAAATTCTATCAATGCAATGCGGCTACTAACATTATCAGAGATTTCTTATAGTAACTTGTCATACTGCAGTGACTTCATCCCTCTCACACTGCTTGATTATTCTTAATGATTTTAGTGAAACCTCTCTTGCTAACGTTAATGTAACATTTTCAAAGTAAAACCCTGGTCACAAAGAAACAGTGGAGGTTTTCAAATGATTTTTTAAAAATTACTTCCTTAAAAGGGAATTGCTTCCCCCTCCCCCCCCCCCGCCCCGCAGTGTGCTAAGCCTACAGTATTTTCAGGCCATCCAGAAAAAAATAAGAAGGTTGGCACACCTATTGACACTGTAACTCAGTGATATTAGATGTGTAGTGTTATATAATTGGACAATGGAAAATTCCTCTTATAAACTTGAAGGCCTTATACCTAAGATAGTGAATTCTTATATTTACTAGTTGAATAATTTTACAGCTTCATCTGTAGAATTGGTAATATTGTGTCTCCACTGATACGTATATACATGAATGCTAGAAACTCATTCATTGTTGTTTTCAAAAACACCCATTTCTCCTTATTAGAAATGTGTAAGGTTTGCAATGTGATTGGTAAGCAGTTTTTAGCATTCAGTATATAGTATTTTTTTTTTTTTACAGTTCAAGCATCCATTCATGGGTTCATTCATTCTATTTTGAGTGAGGTTATTTGGTGAGCATTGTGCCTGGATTTAACATATATAAAAGTGTGATTCTTGCCAAAAATGAATGCAGGCCAGTTCAGGACACAGACATTAAATGAATAAATCAAATGGAGAGAGAATGAGAAAATGATGAAATAATGCTCAAAAGGGTAAAGGTGTGAGAGACCAAGGGGAGAAAAAAAAATAAGATACTGCTAAGGCACCCTTACTTTAGTTACTATTGCCTTTAGCCAAGTATTATATTCCCCATAGCTTTTGTTTGTTTTTACTTTCCAACATATCACCTATCTGAAAAGGACATCATCATATTGGATAGTGTGAACATTGAATTTTTTAAAAATGATTTTTTCTTTTCCCATAGATGATCTGATAAATTATAGAATAATTTTTTATATTAAATGAGCTTTGATCAGAGAAAAATAATTCTAATGTTTGTCCATTATGCTTTCACATATTTATTGTAATATAATTTCTTAGAATAGTTTCCTCAAAGTCCAGAAAAAAGTTAAGATGGCTTACATTGGTACTTAAAACAGAATGAAAAAAACTAAGAAAAATAAAGAAAATAATGTAATGACACTAAAAATGCCTACTACATAACCTGATATCTGGCCACAATTGTGACAATAAAGATCTGTTTCTATAAATGAGAATATGATTTTTTAAAAATTATATTTATATAAATTAAAAATTTATAAATAAATTTATAAATGTAGTTTATGTATAATTATATATGTAGCTGTATATATGTGCATTTATACATAAGTTGGTTATAAAATACTAAAGTTGGCAAAATGATGAGCTGTTATTACATCCACCTTCTTTCCCTATACTGAAATGCCTGCTGTAATGTCCGTGGTTATCTCTTTCTGCCTTGTGTTATGTGGGTTCCACCGTTAAGACTGAATTTCACTGTTGAAAACTGATTTAATTGTTCAAGCATAGTAAGTTCTTCCCACTTCCCTTTGGAGCCAGATGCAATAAATCAGCATTTTAAAAATATGGAATGGCCCATCACAAATTTAATAATTGTCTCTCTCTACTCTTTTCTTCTCCGGTCTGAACATCCTTAGTATTCAACCATGTATCTTTATGACATGGTTCTCAAGACTTCTTATCTCTCTCTTTTTCTTCTTTCCATTCTCAAAGAGGCCCAACATAGACCTATAATGTGATCATTGTGGTGGTGGTTTGACAATCAACAGTAATCACTAAAATTTCTTGAGCTTTTTTGTCAGTTAACTGTGAGGTTTTATTTTTCCCATTTTACGAATAAAGAAACTGGGAGTTACAGAGATTGAACTCTTATCTTCATGATCACATAGCTAGTAAGTTTAGCATCTGACACTTTAATCTACACCTGACTTTGTTCAGAATACTTAACCATTTTAACATGGAAAAGGAAAACTTAAGTATCTGCATCCTTCTGTTGATTCCTGATAAGTTTATGCTTAAGAAAACCAACTAGAACTTTCCAAAATATGACTTCTTTATATCAAATATCAAACTATGTTTCCTCCATATATGTATGTGTATACACACACACACATTTTCCATATTTTAAAGCTTCAGTCAAATTATGAGATCTTATATGAATTCAGCTCTTCACTTTTAATCTTTAAGTAGAGAATAGGAAACATTTAATGAATTTTAGTATAGAAGACTTGATATTAGAAATGTGTACATTTATGGCAAAAACATATGCATTAAAATGGTGTTTACTCTTTATTTTCAGATTATGTTTGTTAAAATAAATATACCTCAATTTTAGAACAGACCTATTATTGTAATAAAAATATATATTTACTGAATTTATATTTTCTGGGCCCAGTTTTCATTAAATGATTCAAGTAAAATTTACGAATATAAGTTGGCCCTTATTAATAAAAGAAGAAACTCTAAGAAAGCAGAAATGTCCTACAAGGCTTTAGAGACACGCTTAAAAACAAACCACTTAATTATCAAATTTGCTGAGGAAAGCAATTGCTTTATGGTTTCGTAAAGGAAGATCTCAGATTCTTTTCTAATTTTATCAAAAATGTGGGCGATTATATACAAGAATATTACTCGGATTCATTTAAGGGTTTATTTCTTCATAATTTGAAATGTATTACTGTTTGTTTAGTTTTTCTAATTATTCATGGGATATTATTGCTCAGTAATAGCACACTAAGCTTTTTTTTAATTGACAGGTTTGAATTTTAAGTATTTAATTGGTGCTTCATAATAAAAATTACTGATAGTCCACTTTCAAAGAATTCTCTAAGGAGTGAAGTAAGTCCTCATTACCAGCAAGATGTAACTAATTTTTAATTATTTTTATTTTTTCCAAAATATGTTCACACACTAGAACAAACATTATGTAATTCAGTTGCCAAAGATTTCAAAGATACTGAAAAAGCGTGACATAATTAAAATTGGAATATACAATATGAATTGCAAGTGCGTCAATGAGCCATGCCCTTTTCTCAGCACCTATCATTAAAAATAGAATGGAAGTTTTCCTATTTGAGTCTCTCAGAAAATGAGTCATTTTGAATAACTGAATTTTCCATCTAAATGAGAATGCTTAAGTACTACAACATTTAAGATACATTTTAATCATTTTGGAAAGATCCTTTTTAAAATCTTTACATGACACTTTTTTTTTCCTTAGCAAAAGCCAACTCAGTTTAACTTTTACCGTTTTCTTGATCACTCCAGATCATTTCAAAATAACCAGGTTCTGTCTTTGTTTTACTATGACATTGGTTAGTCATAAGTTAAAACATATATTCATTATAAACATTTGTAATTCTAAATTAAACTCTGAGACTGTCACACAGCTCCTCTGACAATAGTTGACTGTACATCTATTTATATAATCATAACTTACTTGGATTACACTGGAATTACACTTGGAATGCATTTGTCATATTTAAAACCATCAAAAATAGAAGGCAGAACAGTGTTGACACAGTGAAAACACTTCACTTGCATCCATTCTCTTCAAATTTTGGAAGACTAGATTTACTTATTTATTTTTGGTCACATAATCTCGGAATCCCCCTTTCTACTCCCATTGTATTAGTTCAAGGACTGGTTCTCTATTTAAATGGGAGGTGGGAGGGATTAGGGTATTAAAATCATCTGAATACACATCGAGAGTCTGAAACCCCTTCATCCTCCAGAGTTTCACCTGTTGAGAATGGCTACTATATGCGTCACTGAATGCACACTGATGGAAGTATGTCTCCTTTAAGTATTTGAAGGGTGAAAAGCAAAACCATCCCAGGCTCCCAAGACTCACTTGTGTATTCTCTTGACAACAACAAATTTAACTTCCAGTTTCTTGTCTTAGATATTCCTCTCCACCTTCCTTTCTACTCTCAGTTTGTCCTGTGTGCCACTACGAAATATTTCCTAAACTCAAAACAATAATTTAAATCCTGTAGTTTATTTTCTTGGTTCCCTATTGTTCTATGAAAAACCCTATGAAGTCTATCATAACAAATCTGACCTCAACTCATAGTCTACACCAAAAACAATGTACAGTCATAATGTCACCTAATTTCATATTATAAATGAGAATGCATTCTACATATTTGATGTTTAAAAAGAAAAGTAATTTAAGCTTAAGTTAAAAAATAAGTTTTGAATACATTAAAAAGCTTGAGAAGGTAAAATAAATCACTAATAGTATATATAATGATCAGCATATTCAATCATAGGTAATCTGTTTTACACAAAAGATGCTATGTGCCATCTTCATAACATACTTCACAGACACAGTCATAGTTGTTAAGGTTATATTGCCTTAAGAGAATCATATTTATTTTTGTAGTTAAAAGAGACCTAACATGGGACCTAGCTTCATTGACAATACTCACAGAAAATGTCATTTCGCTATTTCCTCTACTTAAACATTTTTTTTTTCTGGGGAACGGGATCACAGTTACCAAAACATTAGTCAGGAGGTACTTCTGCCCTCACAAAGTAAGGACGTCAGTGGATGAGTATTGGCACCATGCTGTCCTTAGTATTTTTATACCTCTGTGATGTCCTTTACTAATGTTTTCAAACAAGAAGGAAATTCTGCTTATAATACTTTCTGAAAAGACCAAATTGGTTGGTTTTTAAACCAATTATTCCAGAAAGAAACACCTGTATCTTCTTAAATAATAAGTGTGATGTTTTCCCATGAATTCAGTTTAAGAGATGCTAACTAATCTGAATAGCCATGATTCATTTCTGGTTATCTATTTCTCCCAATTTGAAACAAATAAAAGCTTCTTGTTATTGAATTTCCTGGAAAGGAAAGACAAGTGATTGTTCACTGTTGCCCACAGAGATATTCTTAGTGAAGAGGAACTCAGATATACTTGGCAATGATTGACTGCCTTATAGAATAGCGTAGCCGAATTGTAAGAAGCACTTGCTCATTTCTAAGTCGCAGAGCCCAAATGAGGTAAACCGTTAGGTGATGGCTCCCTCAATTTTCTGTCATGTTTGCTTGTGAACTAATGGCCGTCTTTGGCATAGATCTTAACTGCAAATTATTCTAAGAAAGTCACTTATTGCTGTTGCTTTCACAGTTACTTCCACATAAATAACTCCATATCTCTTCACCTCTTTTCATGCCTAAGCAGCTCAAAAAAATTCCTGAGCAATAAATGCATTTTACTTGAATAATTTTATGTCATGCCACTGATGAGAAATTGAAGAGCTATTTGCTGGATGCTGTATATCAAATAGCAGCAATAATAACTAGTTTCTAAAAAATAAAAAAAATAAGTTTGAGCTCCCCCTAGATTGAAAAAAAGAACAGATCAAGAATGATTAGAGAGTGAAGACTGACTAGAAGTCTTGAGTTTTATTCCTTCAGTCCATATGTGACCCCGAAGAAATCATTTGAACTCCTCTCCATTTGACTATGGCTAGAAATATTATGCAAACCTTGATACAATATATAAAGAAAATGAGTTACTCATCCAGTTTATCAACTACTCTCTTCAAAGGAATACTTTTCAGCTATTCCTGGGGGCTTCCATTGTTTCTTAGAAGTATACGGATTCCAGAGAGAAACCCAAAGGAACTATTACTTTTGGGAAAAAAATTATTATTATTATTATTATTATTATTATTTTTAAGTTTAACTCCCCCAAAGAGGTATTCTACAGCCATGTTGGAAAAGACAGCCATCATCTGATCCTGCTTACAGCTCTTATCTCATAACTCCTAGTAGTTTGCACCCCAGCACGATGAATTGTTGTGTCCCCTGTGCTGTTACATGCAATTGAACCTTTCCACAGGCTGTTACCTTGATTCTGCTCTCCTCACTCAGGAGGCAGACTCCTCAGGACCTTTTAAGAGTGTGATGATCTTATCATTTATCTCCCGCACTAGAACATATGAGAAGAAAGCAGGGAGCTAACCGAACAGGAAGTCTGAACGTGGGCGTCCGCAGGGGTATATGGTCACCTTACTTGAAAGCCATCTGGAGCCTTATCTCTTCTCTAATTGTTTCACCCAAACCGGGATCCTTGTTTCCTATTTTTGTTGCTGTTATACTTCTTATGGCAATTAACACATTGTAAATTTACTGTCTGGAAACATGCCTATCTCTCCCACTAGAAGGAATCTTTTAGGAAAGGCTCTTGTGCCATAATTATTCTGAATCTTCATCATACTTTCTTCACAGTATTTTTCCACCCCAAAATATTTGAGGGACTTTCTCCCCTAATCAGTGTCTGTGCCTCATTACCAGAATAATTCCTTGTGGAGATGGAGAGGTGTCTCCTCCTGGATTGAAGATGAAGGGATCACATCAGAAACTGAAGTCTCAGGGCACCTGGGTGGCTCAGTCACGTAAGCGCCCAACTCTTGATTTCAGCTCAGGGCATGCATGATCTCACAATTTGTGAAGTCAAGCCTCCCATCAGGCTTTGAGCTAATAGCACAGAGCCTGTTTGGGACTCTCTCTCCCTCTCTCTCTGCCCCTGCCTGGTTACTCTCTCTCTCTCAAAAAAAAAACAAACTTAAAAAAAAAAAAAGAAAGAAACTGAAGTCAGAGCTCTTACAAAATTTGAAAATACCCTTAAGTTGACTCTGAAGGAGATGTGGCTAGATAATCATTGGCCTAACAAATTATATGGAGTTAATAAATATTTTTGATGAATTAATAACAGAGATACCTATTCAAATAATAAAATTAAATTTGTTATGAAAGAAAAAGGTCTACTAATTCCTCTTTTACTTGTTTTTTTTTTATGCCAAATCTAAATGTCCGCCTCTTTTTTGTGTTTGTAGTTGTATTTAGTTTTGTTGTTTTAGTTAGCTATGTTAGTTTAGTTTTGTTGTGGTTTAGGTTTATTGTGATAGTTATGTACCATATCCAATATAAAATTTTTCCTTAGAATAGTTTACAAATTGATGGGTCTCATTCTAGTAGAACTAGATTTCTAAAGCAAAAACAGGAAAAAAAGAACAGTTTTTGCCCTTCTATATTTCAGGTTTTATAATCAAACAATGTGATTTTGTGGTGGAGCTGTTATACCCTTTTATTTAAAATTTTTGAAGGTCAGCATTTACAGTCTTTGCTTTTGTTTTTTCTTCTCTTAAACTGACTTTACCTTTCCTTCTCAAACACTGCACCCCTTTGCCTCTTCGAAGAATTAAAGAGATTTCTCAAAAGGCTTTGCTCTTTTTCTTCACATGACTAATTCAAATAAAAGTTGGTGGTACTTTCCTTCTTACAGCTCTCTAATGGCTTTGCATCCACAGAGAAGTTAAGCAAGGTAAATTTATAACGTGAGAAAATCAGAGATTTTGTTAAAACTCCAGTGTCTAAGTTGGATATTCAGACTTTATGGCACACGGTGACTAATACTTAAAAATAATTATTTAATTTTAGATGAATATGGAAATTAAGTAACCATCAAAAAGGTATTCTAAATCAAAGTCCTTAGTATTAATTTGGGAGGTCCTGTTTTCTCTGACATTGTCACAGATTTGAGGTAGAATATGTGTGGGGGGGGGAGACAAACAAATATAATTTATTTTTTTAAACATTTTTTATTTATTCTTGAGAGATAGAGACAGCATGAGCAGGGGAGGGTCAGAGAGAGAGGGAGACACAGAATCCGAAGCAGGCTTCAGGCTCTGAGCTAGCTGTCAGCACAGAGCCCAACGCGGGGCTCGAACCCACAAACTGTGAGATCATGACCTGAGCCGAAGCCAGAGGGCAGATGCTTAGCCAACTGAGCCACCCAGGTGCCCCAAAACAAATATAATTTAAACTGAGACTTAGCATCCTTGTTGGTTAAACATGGATAACAATAGCAACCAACTCAGTTTATTATTAAGATAAAGATGAGATTATGAAATATTTAACAGAATTTAGCAGAGTTATATATTCAACAAATATCATCAATGTTATTGTTATCCTCATTATGTTTTTCATTATCCTCATTTTCATATTACCTTTAAAACAATTTATTTATTTATTTATTTATTTATTTATTTATTTATTTTGAGAGAGTGCGTGAGCAGGGGAGGCACAGAGAGAGAAAGGGAGAGAAACAGAGGAAAATCCCAAGTAGGCTCCCTGCTGTCAGCGCAGAGCCCCATGCAAGCGCAAACTCACAAACCATGTAATCATGACCTGAGCCAGAATCAAGAGGCAGATGCCCAACTGACTGAGCCACCCCTATAACAGTTTCTCTTTATACAAACCAATTGATAAGTCAAGAAAAAGTCTCCATGTTTAACCAAATGTTCTTGCTGTTGGGGGGGAAGCCCATAAATACATATTCCTTTTTGTTTATGTATTCATGCATTTATTTATTTATTTATAAATACAATTTATTGTCAAATTGGTTTCCATACAACACCCAGTGCTCATCCCAACAAGTGCCTCCTCGATGCTATCACCCACTTTCCCCCCTCCCCCACCCCATCCATGCTCAGTATTGAAGAATCTCTGATGCTTTGTCTCCCTCCCTCTCTGTAACTTTTCCCCCCTTCCCCTTCTCATGGTCTTCTGTTAAGTTTCTCAAGATCCACATATGAGTGAAAACATACGGTATCTTCCTCTGACTTATTTCACATAGCGTAATACCCCCCCAGTTCCATCGATGTTGCTGCAAATGGCCAGATTTCATTCTTTCTCATGCCAAGTAGTATTCCATTGTATAGATAAACCACATCTTCTTTATCCAGTCATCAGTTGATGGACATTTAGGCTCTTTCTGTGATTTGACTATCATGTACATGAATTCTCAATTCTTAATAGATGGATTAATTTTCTCTTTCATGTTCAACTTGCACATCAGGAGCTGTATCATTATTAATGTTAATGCATTGCCATTTTTGTTAGCTATTTTATTTTTATACCTACCTCTTGTGGCCTTCTTTGTGACTTTAGAGTCATCACTGGATCACCCCTATGTATTAATATAGGAAAGCATAGTCTTCTATTAAATTTGGCAAGTAGAAGGGTTAGGAAGATCAAAGAATGTAGAAAATGTATCTCAGTTTTTATTATTGATGCTCTGTTTCATTTCCACCATTGTACCTTATGGACAAAATTTGGAACATACATTTTATGAAACAACTAACCCCCACTCTCTTGTCTTCTGTTGTACCAATTATTAATAAAATAATAAGAGAGACAGTCAAGAATTACTAGGTTTAAAATTTTCTCTGGCTAAAGTCATACCAAATCACATTGGAAATTTTTATCATTTCTGACTCTCATAGTATGTGATGGTCCTTTATGACAAAATTGTGCAAACAGTGGGGCACACAAGGCAGTACCCACAATACTCTGTGCATATGTCTGTGTGAGTTTATATGTTTCTCTGAGTGGAGCTCTTTGATGTAGGACTCCCATTAAATGCAGCTGCATGAAACAAAATGATCTAAACTATTTTTGCCAAATGATTCCTGGCAAAGATAATATTGTATATCTGCCTCTGACTTACTTAGCATATTTCTTTAACCAGAGAAGGAATGCTGTTGAAAGGTTCTTTTTAACGAGTTTAGAATATCAGAGATTCCCACATTAGCAGTTACAGGTGGTCCAAGAAGCATTACTGCTTCGTTTACTGGTTAAGTGAAGGCTTAGAATGTCAGTAGCAAGATAATAACTACAATTATATCAAGTCCTCTGCTTAGCATATTTCCTATATTGGCTTCTTTCATATTCACAGTAATTCAAAGACAGGGATTAGTAAGCTTTTTCTGTACGTATTTTAGAATTTGCAGATTACACCTGGTCTCTAATGCTGCCGGTACGATTGGTGGTCCCTTTTTCCTCCATCTTCCCCTCCTCCTTCTACTTATTTTTCTTCTTCTTCTAACCTTTTAAAAATTGAGAAACAATTATAGAACACAGATCATGCAAAATCTGGCATGGGCCAAATTTGGCCATTGACCTCTCCTCATCTATGAAATATCTATCTCTATTCCCATGTTACAGATGGAGAAATGGAACCTTTAAGAGGCTAACAAGTCTGCTCTGTGTTTCTCAGTTAAAGACAGTGCTTTGATCCTCAACTAGGAATATCAACTTCAAATACCATCTCCTAATCATCAATTTAAAAAAATCCTGTCCTCAAAGGGATTTGATTAGCTGTGTTGGCATTATCTTGTTTGTCTCAGAGGAAACCAGTGTGAAATAGTAATGATATAAACAAGGATAATGACAGTCATTCGACATTTAGGTGCTTCTGCGGCAGGCATTCTGCTTCATATATATGGCTTAAAAAACAGAAAACCTTGCCATGATACTGTGAAATAGGATTATTATTGTTTGCCTTTTACAGATGAAGAAACTGACAGTAAAAGATGAATATGACAAAGGCCACTGAGTCTGTAAGTGATGTAACTACATGAATACATACAGGTCATGTGTCTCTAAAATCTTGTGTTCTTAACCATGACACGATGCTGCTTCCCCATGGAAGCTCATGTGTTCTGGAGTATGTGACTTTTATTAGGGTTAGTGAAATGTAGCTCAGCTCAGCCTTGCAAGGTCCAGCCAAGACTAACCTTTTTAACAACTTAGTAACAGTGAGCAGAGGAAGGAAAAAACAGGAGGGTGTGTGTGTGTGTGTGTGTGTGTGTGTGTGTGTGTGTGTAATCTTAAAATCGAAGTCTGTACTGTTACTTTACAAATATTTTCATCTCTATGACAATTTCCAGATTTTATGGATAACTGTAAATGCCTAGTGCCTCTAAATTATGCTAATAGTGCTTCCAAGTCTTTGAATGTAAAGCTAAATTCTGACTGTTTCAAATTCCTTTGATTAAGACTGCAAACATAAAAGTAGGATAAATCTGTCAAAAATGAACAATTTTCACAAAGAGTTCAAATTTTTCAGCTGACAGCATTTTAGCACACAGAGGGGAGTTGTCAAAATTTCACTACAGGCAGTTTCACTCTATACAATGATGTATTTTAGAGTTTATTGAAAAGAATTAGGTGGTAAATTTTACTCTCGTCATCCTTAAGAGAATATCCATATCCTTTTATTTCTCTGTGTGCCAATCTGGTCTTATTATGCTTGGGTCATTCTTATCTCCCCTTTGTAAGGCTGTGCATGTAATACTTTTTGTGTGGAATTTCCTGCAGTCAGGTATTTTGGGGCATATACTGATCCCTATCAACTAACTGACCATGCTGGCAGGTCCTGCTGGGCTATCTTCTTCAGGGATTTCCCCCCAGATCGCATGGATTGATGAAAAGGAAAGAGAGATTCTGACCTACGTAGGGGGAAAATGAGTGTCCCCCTGTCTCTTTTCTTATAAAGAATGGTTAATTTCATAAATCTTATATATATTCTTGTGAAAACCACCTCTGATTCTTCACTATCATGCCTATTCTATCATTATACATATAAAGAAATTTGAACACTGTACCTATAATGAATATATTTGAATTTTTTTTGCTCTTCTCTGAAGTGAGTTGAGGTACATTTAATTTACTTTGGTATCCAAATGCCTCATTCTAGTCCTCCCAAAAATTTCCCTTCTCTAAGTTTTGCTGACTTGGAAGCTGAGAGGAAAAATGCCTAATGGGCATCATTTGAGAGTAACACATAATGAGTAGCTTTTACTTGGAGATCTGTATCATCATACTTCTTTGTTGGTAACATTTATTCCATCAAATCCAGGCTTCTGCCTTTCATATCTTGGACCCTTCCTTGGGAGGGGGGCTGGAGAGGAGGCGTTACCATTTTGTTGCTCTCCACTTGTGAACCTTGTTTCAGGTACCTTTAACATGCTTTACCATTCTTCTTTTTGAGTTAGTGTTACTTGATGTTTTCTGATCTATCAGCAGGGAGGACAGGAAAATTTAACATTTTATGTTTTTCTTAGCATGCTGGGCTGGTCTTTGAAGCAGAACTTTAAAAACATAAGCACAGCAGGCCAGCTTCCTGGCTCTGTACTCTGGAGAACAAACCTCTTTGTTGTAAATACCAAGGTCTATACTTTTCCTCTTGCCGCTTGCTTCTGTGGTTCTAGAAGCAAATTTCCACCTGCTAGTTTTCCTTTGAAGTAATTTCAATATCACTTTTCAGGCACCACAGCCGTTTCTCCTGAAAACAGAAATTCAGTCTTTCCTTTAATGGCATCAAGTATTTTCAGTTCCATTACATACAGATAAATAATAGAAATATGGTATCACATTATCCAGGTTTTTCAGTTTATTATAATGATGTAATTGCCATTTATATAATAATTATTTTACTGGGGAAAATAAGATTGATAAAAATACATCAGTAGATGTTTGGTAGAATAACTCTTTAAATGTTTGTTAAGAGAGTATTTTTTAAGGCATCTACTTTACATAAATACACTAAATTAAAGTCTACATTTGGGGAATTGGTATGTGTGTCCTTTGATAAAGACCTTTTCAGAAACCCCATGAATGCCTTCTCTGAGAAATCAGCAGGCTGAGTGAGTTAATGGAGTTATCAAATTTGTAACATTTCTCAATTAAACAAAATTAGATGCACTGTGAATTTGTCTCTAGCTCTGAAAGAAATTAGAAATTTTCCCAGAGCTTTACACTTTGCCTTGTTTATAATTAGAAGTATAGCAACTTTAGTAGTCGTCTTAATCTTTCAGGTCATTAATGTGAAATTTCACCAAAAATGACTTGTGTCTGAAACATTCAAGTGGGTCCTAGGATGACAGAGAAGACATGGAAAATGTAGTTCCTGTGCTTCCAACCCTCCTAGAGTTTTATATCTGAACTGCCCTCTCTTAAGTCTTCACTAACTGTGCACATGGAGGGGCTTCTGGATGGACCAGTTGGTTAAGCGGATGACTCTTAATTTTGTCTCCGGTCATGATCTTACGGTTTGTGGGGTCAAGCCCGTGTCAGTCTCTGTGCTAGCTGTGTGATCCCACTTGGGATTCTCTGTCTCTGTCTCTGTCTCTCTCTTTCTCCTCTCTTACCCTCCCCCCCCCCCGTCTCTCTCTCTCTCTCACTTTCAAAATAAATAAGCTTAAAATAATAAAAATTTAAAAAATAAATGTGTACATTTAGATTGCTCTTCCAATTAAGGCCAATTAGGAAGTGAAAGATTGTTTCCTTTCTGTTGCTTATAAAATTACAGCAAATGTTAAAATAGGTTTAAGAAATCCTAGAATAATTTGAAAGTACCCTAGGTATTTGTACACAAATATGTGAATATAAATATGATTATAAATGTACACACACATGTTGCATTTACATGTGTTCATGTGGTACACAATTTCTGGGGAACACATATTTTTAACCATCACATGAATGTTCATAATAGAGAAGATGAGTAGAAAGCCTACTTCACTCTTTTTGTTATCTTAGAATTTGATACATAGGCTGCATATTAAAAAAAGTCAAATAATTAATATCTTCTTTTGACATTGTTTTGATAGGTGAGTTGAGTTATAAGTAAAAATGTAGATTCACGAAATTAATAGACTGTGTCCCTTATATAACTTTTAACCATAAGTAAAATATCAAAAAACCCACCTCATCTTTTTTTCTCTCTCATCAAAAGAACTTTATAATATGGTAAATCATATTCCCAGATATTACAAGAGAATGAGGAGAGTAAACATAATAAATAACTATAGTCTTGTAGAGTTCTAACTCTTCCTTGTGATCATTCTTTTACCAGCCATATTTGCAATCATTAAGTTATTGTATTGACTTACGGAATGTTCTACTTCTGATTAAAAGAATATCATGTAATCTATGCCATTGGTGACATTTTAGGTCATGGTCTATTCTTAATAATGTGATGTAGGGATCAATATGCATTAAGAACTATGGTTAAACAATTGAAGCTCTAAAATACCTTTTAGAACAGGCTTAACAAAATGCACAATATCAGTGTGCTTTAATAGGCAGTAGTTCAAATATATATATATACATATATATATACACATATATAATATGATCATGTGAGTGTGCCTGTGTGTGTGTGTTATAAAGATACTGAATAGCTCCATAAAGATATAAAAAATACTGGAAAGAGATATTACCTGTGGGAAGTCATCCGGTGGCTTAGATGCTATCTTTTTGTCCCAGTTGAATATGTATCATGTACATGTAATATCTATTCAAATAACGAGCACATTGTATAACAGAAGTTTTTAGAAATAAAATAAATGCCAGTTCTTAAGTTGTATATTTGAACAAACTACCACAAACTTTGAAGCTTTAACAATGCAAATTTATCATCTTACATTTTTCTAGAACAAAAGTTCAATATGAGTCTCATCAAGCTAAAATCAGTTCTCTCTGTAGACTCTGGGAAGGATCCTTGTCTGTTTAAGGTTCTAGAAGCACCCATCATTCTTTGGTTCTGGTCCACATCCTCTGTCTCCTAAGCCATCAATGGCTTGTCTTGTCTCTCTTGCAATATATCATTCTTACTCCTCTGCCTCCCTTTACTACTTTCAAGATGTCACATGGTTAGATAAGAGAATCTCCTATTTCAACCTTAATCATGTCAACAAAATCCCATATGGCACTTAAGATGACATGGTCACAGATTCTTGGGATTAAGACGTGGGCATCTTTAGGGGGACCATTTTTCTACCCAACAAAAGCTATGAGCAAAGTATCTGAGTTGACTGTAATTCAGATATTCAGAATTAAATCAGAGTTGTTCTGTCAGTGAAGGAGGCTTAGGAACAGCCTTTTGTATGTCCTTCACTAATTAACCAACTGGAATTATTGATCTCTAAGTTCTTGCCAACATCACAGTTCTGCTGATTAGGTTTGCCTACGTTACTCAAAATCTTTTCTTTTTTTTTTTAAGTGATCTATAGTTCTTTATTTAATGTAATTCTTTTTTTTACACAATTTATTTTTTTAACATATGCAATTATTTTCTGTCATTTACAGTACAGTAGTTGCAATGATACTCCAAACAGAAAAGCAAAGTAAAAAATCAAAACCCCCACTTCTATTTCATGTAATTAGACTTATACAGAAATTAGAAGGTTAAGTACCAACTAGTTAATCACCTAATTTCACAGCTATCTGAAGTGGCAATTGTAATATAGCAGCTTATCTATGATACATTTAAGATACATGATATAATTTATTACTTGCCCATAAGCTAAAACACAGCAAAATCTTTTCTAACGTAGTTCATCGTAGCTTTCTCCCCTGAACACAGCTACCCTCAATTCTATAGACCTGAATATTAATTGCTTGGATAGTAAAATATTTTCTTCTTACTTTATTGCAAACATGACCTCAGTACAATGGTGATAAAAAAAAATAGCAAAGATGTGAGTGTGGGTATAATTTGGAGGGGAGGGGATTGAAATCCACTTGAACTCTTTTTTCCAGCTTTTGGAAATCAGAGTAATTTAAAGAGATCTGTATTACTGACCCCTAGCCTTGTTTTAGGCTTCCATTAAAAAAAAAAAAAAAAAAAGCCAGGAGAGGGCTAATATACCTACCCTCCTGTTAAGGAGAATGTAATGTTTTGCTCATTGTCTGAGAAAAGTAATTTTATAATCCTGATTATTCTATGATTTAGTTTTTATTAATATCAACACTTAAATTTAGGTAGTCTAGAAATAGAGACCTAAAATTTCTAATGTTTCAGAAATTATAGTATATTTGTCTTCTCCCTCCACCCCCGTTGGTATATTTATAGGATGTGAAGGCAGTGAGTTATAGAGTAAGAAAATGGTTTCTGGATTTGAAACCTGATTCCCACACACACTATTGTGTAATCTTTGAAAATACACTTAACCTTACTGAGCTTTAGATTTCACATTTTTAAAATAGGAAACAATATTTGACTCACATGGTGCTTTGTAGTATTAGGCTCTTAGAAAATAACCATTTTTATTAACGTGCTCTTCAGTTTTTAATGTATTCATTCCTATTTATTTTTGGAGGATTATAAAAAACTAAAAATTCACGGAAGATAGATGCCCTGATTTCTTTTTCTTTCTTTCTTTTTTTTTTAGTTTATTGTTATAATGCTTGCTACAATGGGTTTTTGAGGCTTCATGGAATAATTTTTGAAGTGATGCTTCCAGAGTTTAATATTTGTCATTTAACTACCAAATCTATTTTTAATGCTTGTGAAAGAGAGAAATGTATTTGTGTGATTTTGTAAAATACATTCCCCTTTATATCTGTGAGTTCCTGAAATTCATCATTAATATAATGCATTCCGCAGTCCAAGACAATTTCAACACTAGGACCAATGAGATATTTTGCAGGCTAACAGAATTCATTTCTTTCAGATCATGGATTTCTCTTCCAGATAGTTGCTTTACTTAATTGGGCATTAAAGTGATTTTTCATAATATAGCTTCTTAATATTTAGGTATCGTGATGATTTTATGGCATTTTATAAAAGCCCTTATAGTTTGTAGATGCATACTCAAGTGATGCACACATGACATTATGTGATGTCTGGGATTTGCTTCAAAACATTCTGGGATGAGGAAGGGGACACGAGGGACAGAGATGAAACCATATTGGCCAACCTGAATTGACCTGTGTTAAGGCTGGGTAATAGGGATATATTATTTATTATTTGGGGGGGTACATTTCTGAAATTTTTAATTATTTTTAATTATCCTTTTTTGCCTGCCTCCACCTATTTTTTCCTGCCCCCGTCCCTCTAAATCATATGATCTGTAAGTATCCACTCATCATGTTCCTGCCGCTTCTTCACGCCGGCCATTGTGTTCTCCAGGTTCTGTTCTTCCCTCACTTCAGTTACCTCAATTAGATGCTGTTGTTGTGCTCTTCTCTCTCATCTCTGTCAAAGCGTGTATCATACTTCACTATGGTTGTTTAACCCACATCTAAACCAAAATGTCTTCATGGAGGGATATTATCTTGCTTATATGGTGTGGTTAAGATTGGCCCCTAAAGGAAGTGAGTACTAAAAAATTACTTGCTGAATGAAATGCACACATGTACACACAAACAAGAAAGTTGCTTTTGCTTCAAATTACTCCATCTGTTCTCTATGTGCAAGTAATATCCACCGGGAAGAAGGCCATCAGTGACCTTTGTGCCCCCATCAATGACTTTGTATCTTCCATAAGTCAAGCATGTAGTTGTTTCTTTGCTACCTCATATTTTACTAAATTCACTGGAAATAAGTATGAATAATAAGATGAAGGAGAAAAGGAAGCCAGTGTGAAAAGATAAGTATCAAATTGGCAACATTACAGCTCTTTTCTTTGATGATTACTTTTGATTGGTGTTTACATCTTTACCTTAAAGCTGACTTTGTAAATGCCAGATGGTTATAGTCAGACTGCGATTTGAAGACAAAAAAAGCAAGCTGTTATAAGGCTAGGCACACCCAATTTTCCATCAGCACAAACAACATATTGACCTCTGATATTTTTTATCAGTAGCTACGATTATTTTCAACAAGAAACTAAACTTTTTTTTCTTTGAGAAGGAGACTTAGCTACTTCACAGTCTTTGAAAAACTTAAAAAAATCCCATATGCCATTCTTAAATGTAGTTTAGTAAATAGATTCCTACATTCCACATGGAATCATTATTATCATATGACAGAGAAGTTCAAGTTCAGAGATGTAACTTGCTATCATCCTAAAAGTTGTAAAAGGAAAACGATAATATTATTTAAAACCCTACGAGCAAAAATGTGAGATCTGTTTCATTATTTTTTAAGGAAGTATAATGTCATGCCTTTAGAGGAAATAATCAAGATTAGCAGTTGAAAATTTAAAGCAAACAAACAAAAGGCAGGAAATCTGCCTAGAGGGCCATAAACTACTAAACTTGTTTGCAGCACTATGTAGAAAAAGACAAAATTTTGAATGGAAAGATGATTTAACTGGAGAAACCAATGGGGGCTTGATGGTAGTAAATATGTTTTTGCTTTAGGAAGAAAGTTGTGTTCATTTCCAAATTATATCCATGTCTTATTTATGTCTTCTTTTCTTTGATCATTGGTGATAGTGTTAATATGTTTATGAATATATGTAAAGTTTGAAATAAAAAAGTTTGAGGAAAAAGCACCTGACATGGTACATTGTGTTGCTTTATTCTTAATTATTAATATTAGATTTGGGCCCTTATCTGTACTTTTATCTTTTCACAGTTTCCTATCAGAGTCAGATGTTATCTCTTGTCTTCTCTTGAACTCCTCAAATGCTATTTGTGAAAATCACATTAGGCCTTCCCTGATCACCTGTTTAAAATCTCAACCTGCCTCTGCTAATTTGTTCTAATTTATTTCCATTGCCGCATCTTGTACATACAATATCAGTGGTGTATCGATTGTATTAATTGCTTACTGTCTGTGTCCCCTTACATAAGACTGTGCATTATCATTTATTTTGTTGTGTAATATATGCCAAGTATCTAGAAAGGTTTTTGTCATGTATTAGATACTCAACTAATATTGGTTGATAAAGTAATGAATTAAATAATGAATTTGTAATAATAATAATAATAGCTAAAAATTTTAAATACCTACTATGTACCAAGCACCGTTCTAATTCCTACATATGCATAAGGTCGTATATATGTAACATCCGTATAAGTAAGTACTATTATAATCCTCATTATACAAATGAGAAAATTGAAAAACATAGAAGTTAAATAACTTGATAGTTGCTGGCTAATTAGTTACATGCCTAATGGTTAAACGGTTACAAAGTGCAGAGTTTAGATACCAACATAGGTAGTTCTGTTCCCAGGACATAATCTTATCTTTTATACTAAACTGCCTTTGGGGCACCTGGGTGGCTCAGTCAGTTAAGTGTCCAACTTAGGCTCAGGTCATGATCTCATTGTTTGTGGGTTCGAGTCCTGCATCAAGCTCTGTGCTGACAGCTCAGTCTGCAACCTCCTTCAGATTCTGTCTCCCTCTCATTGCCCTTCCCCTGCCTGTGGTCTGTCTCTCTATCTCTAAAATAAATAAACATTTAAGAAAAAAATTATATGTGTATATATATGTATATATATATATATATATATATATGTACTAAACAGCCTTTATTTTTAGATATAGCCTTACAAGGGAAAAATGTATGTATTTTCATTATCATTTTCAAGCTTTTTAATGTCTTAACACATCTAAGAGATTATGCCCCACACACCTTGAAAATAATGGCCTACTAAATAAAGCTTCAGAGTTAAAAGAGAATGAGGGTATGCTTACGTTTTCTGCAGGCTAGCTGTAAAACATCCCCTTTCTTACTGTCCTCTGACATCACTCTTGACAACTACCACCTTGATTTGACTTTTGAAAGTCACCAATTTCTCAAGATGTCAGTTTCCTCATTCTAAAATGTGGGTTGGAACTGTAAGCTATCAAATGTCTTTCTCCCTCCAAATTCTGTGGTTCTAAAAATGTATTTCTGTGCTCTGATGTGCAAGTAAAGTACTGACAGTAGAGAGAAAGAAAAAAAAAGCTTTTTCTTCTACCTAATGCTAGTGAAGCCTTTCCTATATTTGAACTTTTGTAGAAATTGAACAGGATTCCTCAACAAAATAGAACTTAGATGAAAGCTAAAAAAGAGATGGAAACTAAAACATTAATGGTTTTTCCAGAATTCATAATGGCCTTTGGGTTTTGGCTATAGTGGTGGGTTCTGTTGACCAGCACCCTTAAAATTTCTGCATTTATGATGTACCAGAATCACTTGATAGTTCACACATTTTCATTTTAGAATGAGCTGTTTTGTTTTGTTATTTCACCCCTACTTTTGCAATGTGGATGAACTATACAACTTCTGACCCAAATCCTGCTTTATCTTTCTATATCTGCTTGGGGAGATTATTTCCTTCCCAAGTTTTATAATTGTCTTAAATATTTCAAAATCTCATCAACCCTGACTTAACTACACTACTACCTTAAAAAGAAATAAGTAAATAGAAAGAAAACAACTTGAAAAATATTTCCATGATATTGGAGGCCTCATGCACTACTAATGAAAAGTAAAAAAATGAAAAGCTTCTTTGGAAATCAGACTGGCTGTTCTTTAAAACTTTACCTATAGATTTACTATATAACCCACCAATCCCACTCCTAGGTGTGTGTGTGTGTGTGTGTGTGTGTGTGTGTGTGTGTGTGTATTCAAGAAAAATGCAAACAATGCAAAGTCCACACAGAAACTTTTGCACAGAGGTTCACAGCAGCATTATTCATAATAATGGAAAATTGGTAATGTTCCCAAATGTCCATTAGCTGATGAATGATTACAATGTAGTTTGTCTGTACAATGGAATATTACTGGGCAACAAAAAGGAATGAAGTGCTGATTTATGCTACCACACAGATAAACCTTGAAAGACTATCCTGAGTGAACAAAGCTGGTCACAAAAGACCACATATTTGTATAATTCCATTTATATGAAAGGTCCAGAACAGGCAAATCTATAGAGATGGAAAGTAAATGATTTGGTTGCCTTAGGCAAGGATGAGGTGGGAAGAAGTGAGAAGTGATGGATAATGAGTTTGTGATTCCTTTTTGTGGCAATGAAAATGATCTCAAATTGATTGTGGAGGTGTTTAACATCTCTGTGAGTGTACTGGAAACAACTGTTTTAAATGGGTGAATGGTTTGGTTTATAAATTATGTATCAATACAGATTTATCACATAAATATGGACATACATACCCATATGTACATACTTATCTATGTGCATATATACATATATATGACATTTTCACACAAATATATCATTTTACTTAGGCTAAAAATGAATGAAATCTCATAATCTACCCAACCATTTCCCTATTGCTATTGTTTTCCTTGACTCCTTAGCATAAACCATGAAGTTTTTTTCTCTCTCTCCCTTTTAATTATTTTGTGAAACCTATCATTCAGTATTATTTATTCCTTTGGTAAATACTTTGTAGAAACTTAAAGTAAAATGACAGGTGAATAGCAGCCCCAGGAAACTCTGTCCTCTAAATTGCATATTCTTTAAAATCAGTTTGTAAAATTTAAATTCTATGGCACAAAATAATTAAGTAAAAGAGTATATAGATAAACCATAATCTGGGAATATATTTCATATAAGAAACAGAAATTATAGAAAATAACTAACCTTGGTTATCAGTCAGTGTATCTATCCCAAAGGAACTTAGAAGATCAAAGTCAATACCTAGGGGTGCCTAGGTGGATCAGTCAGTTAAGCATCCCACTCTGGCTCAGGTCTTGATTTCACAGTTTGTGAGTTTAAGCCCCCCATCAGGCTCTGTGCTGACAGCTCAGAGCCTGGAGCCTGCTTCAGATTCTGTGACTCCCTCTATCTCTGTTCCTCCCCTGCTCATGCTCTGTTTCTCTCTCTCCCTCAAAAATAAAATAAACATTTAAAAAAAATTTTTAAAGAGCCAATAACAAATAAATCCAACAACAGCTACCAAAAAAGTTAAATGAGAGTTATTAAGAAAATTTCAAAATTTCATTTAGATGGGGAAATAGAATACTTAAACAATGAAATATTCTTATAAGCAAAATATAAACATTTTCAAAAATTACCTCATTCCACCTTATTTAAAGACAGTTCAAACAAGCAGAGATTCATTTAAAAGAAAATGAAGACAAAATATTTTAAATGTTTATCCTCCAAATTAATTTAAGGAATTAATGCAATGCTAGTCAAAATCTCAGTATGATGCTTTGGTTTTAAAATCCAGAACAAATAAAATTAGGGAGAAAAATGTAAACAAATCTATATCTTTTTAATTTGGAAAAGTAAGGGAAAAATTGGAGCAACATGTTTCATAGTTGAATATAGAAAGCTTCTGTTACAAGGACGAGGTAAGTCTAGTGTAAGACAGTAGAGCATTGTCAGGAAAGTGATAAATGAGAGTGCAGGTATGTTCCCTATCTAAAATATTCTAGTCAAATCTTTAAAAACAGTATGTGTTTGCCTTGCGTTTTATCTTCCTATGCTCTTTTGAACTGATTACATTTTTATTTTGTTTTATTTTATTTAAATTTATATCCAAGTTAGTTAGCATCTAGTGCAACAATGATGTCAGGAGTAGATTCCAGTGATTCATTCCCTCCATACAACACCCAGTGCTCATCCCAATGGGTGTCTTTCTTAAAGTCCTTTACTCATTTAGCCCATCTCCTCAATCAGCAACCCTCAATGTGTTCTCTATATTGAAGAGTCTTACGTTTTGTCGCCCTCCCTGTTTTTATATTATATATGCTTCACTTCCCTTATGTTTATCTGTTTTATGTTTTAAGTCCTCATATGATTGAAGTCATATGATGTTTGTTTTTCTCTAATTCCGTTTAGCATAATACTCTCTAGTTCCATCCATGTAGTTGCAAATGGCAATATTTCTTGATTACCAGGTAATACTCCATTGTGTGTGTGTGTGTGTGTGTGTGTGTGTGTGTGTGTGTGTGTGTATACCACATCTTTTTTATCCATTCATATGTCAATGGACGCTTGGGCTCTTTCCATACTTTGGCTATTGTCAATAACACTGCTATAAACATTGGAGTGTATATGCACCTTCAAAAAGCACACCTGTATCTTTTGGATAAATACCTAGTAGTGCAATTGCTGGGTCATAGTGTAGTTCTATTTTTAATTTTTTGAGGAATCCCTCTACTGTTTTCCAGAGTGGCTGCACTAGTTTGCATTCCCACCAGCAGCGCAAAAGTGAGCCTCTTTCTCCACATCGTTGTCAACATCTGCTGTTACCTGAGTTGTTAATTTTAGCCATTCTGATAGGTATGAGGTAGTATCTCCCTGTGGTTTTGATTTGTATTTCCCTGATGATGAGTGATGCTGAGCATTTATTCATGTGTCTGTTAGCCACCTGGATGTCTTCTTTGGGGAAATGTCTATTCATGTCTTTTTCCCATTTCTTCACTGGATTAATTGGGTTTTGGATGTTGAGTTTGATTAAGTTCTTTAGAGATTTTGGATTATTATATATATTACATAGATATATATATAGATTATAGATTACTTGATTTATCATTTGCAAATATCTTCTCCCATTCAGTTGGTTGCCTTTTAGTTTTGTTGATTATTTCTTTCACCATGCAGAAGCTTTTTATCTTGATGAGGTGCAAATAGTTCATTTTTGCTTTTGTTTCCCTTATCTCCAGAGACATGTTGAGTATGAAGGTGCTGGGGCCGAGGTCATAGTGATTGCTGCCTGCTTTCTCCTCTAGGATTTTGATGGCTTCCTGTTTTATGTCTATGCCTTTCATCCATTTTATTTTTGTGGATAGTGTAATAAAGTGGTCCAGGTTCAATCTTCTGCATATCACCATCCAGTTTTCCCAATGCCATTTGCTGAAGAGACTGTCTTTATTCTATTGGATATTCTCTCATGCTTTGTCAAAGATTAGTTGGCCATACATTTGTGGGTCCAGTTCTGGGTTCTCTATTCTCTTCCATTGAGCTCAATTTCTGTTTTTGTGCCAATATCATACTGTCTTGATGATTACAGCTTTGTAATACACCCATAAGTCTAGAATTGTAATGCCTCTAGCTTTGGTTTTCTTTTTCAGGATTGCTTTGACTATTTGGGGTCTCTTCTGGTTCCATAAAAATTTTAAGATTGTTTGCTCTAGCTCTGTGAAGACTGCTGTTGTTATTTTGATAGGGATGCATTGAATATGTAAAATACTTTGGGTAGTATGAACATTTTAACAATACTTGTTCTTCCAATCCATAAGCATGAAATATTTTTCCATTTTATTTGTGTCTTCTTCAGTTTCTTTATAAGCTTTCTATAGTTTTCAATATATAGATTTTTCACCTCTTTGGTTAGATTTATTCTTAGGTATTTTATGATTTTTTATTGCAATTATAAATGGGTTCAATTCCTTGATTTCTTTTTCTGCTCCTTCATTATTAGTGTATAGAAATGCAACCGGTTTCTGTGCATTGGTTTTGTATCCCACAACTTTGCTGAATTCATGGTTCAGTTCTAGCAGCTTTTTTGATGGAGTCTTTTGGATTTTCTATATAGAGTATCATGTCACCTGCAAAAAGTGAAAATTGATCTCCTTCTGGCTTATTTGGATGCCTTTTATTCCTTTGGGTTGTCTTATTGCTGAGGCTAAGATTTCCAATACTATGTTGAATAACAGTGGTGAGGGTGGACATCCCTGTGGTGTTCCTGACCTTAGGAGAAAGGCTTTCAGTATTTTCCCATTGAGGATGATATTATCATTGGGTATTTTATATATGGCTTTTATGAATTTGAGGTATGATTCTTCTATCCCTACTTTCTTGAGGGTTTTTATCAATAAAGGATGTTGTATTTTATCAGATGCTTTCTTTGCAACTATTGAGAGTATCATGTGATTCTTGTCCTTTTATTCATGTGATGTATCATATTGATTGATTGATTTACAGATATTTAACCAATCCTGCATCCCAGGTATAAATCCCACTTGATGGTGGTCAATAATTATTTAAGTATTGTTGGATTGGTTGGCTGGTATCTTGTTGAAAATTTTTGCATCTGTGTTCATCAGGGAAATTGGTCTGTAGTTTTCCTTTCTGGTGGGGTCTTTGTCTGGTTTTAGAATCAAGGTAATGTTGGCCTCATAGAATGAGTTTGGAAGTTTTCCTTCTATTTCTATTTTTTTAGAACAGCTTCAAAAGAATAGGTGTTAACTCTTTAAATGTTTGCTGGAGTTCTCCTGGAAAGCCATCTGGTCCTGGACTCTTGTGTTTTGGGAGATTTTTTATTATCACATTTTTGGTTGAATATTATTTGCCATAATGTCTAGGAGAAAGACATATGGAAGTTATTTATGGTTTTAACCATAGTTTATTATTATTACTATTATTTTACAGTAATTCTTAATGAGAGGATAGATCTTTGATCATCATTGGGTGATTTGAGGTTTTTTTGTTTGTTTGTTTTTATTTTAAAACTGTAACTCCCCATGCTCTGTAATGCTGTCCCTGATGAAGAGAAATTACCTCTCTGAGAGGCATTGCCTTAGTTAAGCACAGATTAGAATAGGCTTCATAATTTTTTATGTGTATTTGTGGAGTCAAATACATGAGTATCACTGATCTAAAGTGAAGCAGAAATCTTTCTTTCAGTATTTGATTTATGTAATTAGTCAACAGCTACCTCCATAATTTCTAGTTTTTATTCTATGGATCAGGAGTCTCAGTCACCAAGCTGAAGTTTCTCACTGCCATTTCTGCCATTCCTCAAAGGCTGAGAGCCCCTGTCAGTTCCTGCCACTGTGGCTCTCCCTGCCACACGTCAGCTTACACTTTGCTAGAGTTCTCATCGGAGCGAGAATGGAAATTACAGCAAACCAAGTTCAGGACTTGACTGTCAATATCCTGATCCCGTTCTGCTGCCTCTTTGATAGCCCAAACCCCTTAGGGACATACACACTGTGATCTCGTGCTTCCTAAAGTATTCCTGGTGAGCACTCTTGAAGTTACATGCTCATCCCAAGAACAGAGGCAAATGTGACATTTAAAGGGACTTTTTACTTCAACCTGAATGCAGGGGTGACAGTTGCACAAGCGGTTACTTTTCAGAGTTTAATCACTAAAATCTATACACTTCTTTCCCCAGGTTTAGTATACTGAGACCTTCTTTGAGAAAAATATTCTGATCTACTTGAAAACTCTTCAGATGTGGAGTCAAAATGCTACTGGCCTTACAATTTACTAGCCATGTGTGCTTGAGCAAGTTATTCATCTCCTCTGCTTGTTTCTTAAATTTTAAAATATGAATATATTAACATAGTACCTACCTTTAAATTCCCATAGTGAGATCGTTGATAAGATGGAGATGATGTCTATATGAATGCATGATAATTATTATTATATGTGAAAGTCATGTTCCTTGGTTAGACATGAAATCAAATATGCTGAGATTATTTTCAACCAACATACAGTAAAGGATTTTTAGTTTCATTTACATGATCAGTAAAGTTTCAAACCAATTCATTTGTGATGACACAGGACCTTACAGGTGTGCAACATAGGGAGACATTAGATATTTTTATAATTAAGATAACGTGAAGATTTTAATAAGCTGTATTACACAGGGACTGCTAACGGTGCACAATCGCTGTCTTACTTCTTTCATAATCGTGCCTTTAGTATTCCACTGAAACATGGCCAGTGAACGCACAATATTCTTAGTTACCATTATGAGGGACTCTGTATATTACAATGTCTCCACTGTGTCTGCCGTTAGCTAGAAAAATGCTGGAAGAACAGCAGCCCCTATCCACAGGGAGCCATATTAATTATTTGAAATGTGCCTCATAAGAGGAATCAGCAGAGTTTATTACAAGTCGAATATTACTTGAAACAGGAAGGTTACTCTAACTGTTATCATAATCTATGTATCATTAACTTTCCTTGTTTAGGAAAAAAGATTAACAACCCTGTAAATTGCTATAGTAAATGTGTAAAATATAACTGCAGAGTCCCATTGTAGAAAGAAAGTGGTGGGCCTTCCACTCATACCCAAACCTGTTTTAGGAAAAGCTTTAAAAAGTAGCTTTAGAAATTGGACTGACTCTGTGATCATGCTTTCTTGTCTCAAAATTCTAATTGCTTACAGAATCATCAGTATGCAATGTGTAGCCTCTCTGAACATTAGAAACGTTTTTAGTTTTTAAGCTGGCAATTTTTTCAATCAGCATCTTGGCCTTCAAATCAACACCTTAACTCAAGACAGAAAGTATATTGCAAAGATGTGTGTGAGCTGGCAGAATGTTTTACAAGGAATAGAAAATGAATTCATCTGCTGACTTTTTTTTTTTAATGTTTATCTCTTATTTTTGAAAGACAGAAAGAGAGCACAAGCAGAGGCAGCGCAGAGAGAGAGTGGAAGACACAGCAGCAGGCTTCAGGCTCTGAGCGGTCAACACAGCCAAAAGTGGGGCTTGAGCCCACGAACTGTTAGCTCATGACCTGAGCCAAAGTGAGATGCTCAACTGACTGAACCACCAGGCGCTTACTTTTTATATCATGGCTAGTTAATTGTTTTCCCAAAAAACACAGTTGGCAGGAAGGGCAGTTTTCTCCTCAAATTATAGATGTAAATTATAAAAAATCAAATACAAATTAGCCAGTTATAAAGCTATCTAAGTGAGTGCTCCCTGCATATTATTTGACCTTGACACCAGTCTACACATTGTATATTACTGGTATGCAGTGACATAAGGGCACAAATTGAGAATAAGTGGTTAGAAACATGTATGGCAAATTCCTAGATTACTTATTGTCTATTTAATCTAACAATAAGAAATGTGGACTTGTTTTTTGGTCTTTTTTCCTTCTATTTTATTTTTTTCTGTAAATCATTTTCATTGTATTTTTAGAAGTGTCATTCCACAATGAATTTGTAATTCAATAATTAAAAACAATAGGTAGCTTAAGAAGGACTGATTTAATTGGTTGATGTTTGGATGATGCATAATGCTCCTATATTTGAATAGATCTGTGGACACAGTTTAATGACATTTAATTCAATGTGAAGAAAGATAATGATATATCATAAAAAGCAAAAAATATACATAAAAGGTATAACTGTAATGTCTTCTTAACATTTATTTTTGGGTCAACAGGGCAGGCACATCATGGACAGGTGTCATACATGTCTCCACCAATTCACCTTGACTCTGAACTAGAAAGACCCTCTGTTAGAGGTGAGTTGTTTACTATTATTATTATTATTATTATTACTATTATTAGGATTATTATTATTTAAATAAAAACTTCATCAATTTTAATTAAGATAATTAAATTATAGATCATTATAAATATGTATTTTACAATGCAATACCTGTGTAAAAAACGGCGGGGGGGGAATAGCACAGAAGGAATTTGAGAAAGAGCAAATCTTATTCATAAACTAAAATATGAAAAACTTTAGTATACCTAATGTTCATAAGACAAAATAAGAAATAGAGATATATTGTGATTCAACTAGTGGAGGACTAGTTGAAAACCAACTGGGTTTAGAGATTACCAGATAACCATTACTTTTTTTTTTACTAAAACTTTCTTCTACTATTTCTTTTTTAAAGAAATTAAGATGCCTTAATCTAGATCATATTGACATTTATTTCCTTGCAAATTGATATTTTATATTTTATTATTTTAAAAAGTCATTTTAGCATTAATATGATCATTTGGTTTTTTAAATATATAAATCAAAATATGTTTTTAAATTGATACCATCTATATAACAATTTTTAAAAATAACTAGTCATACAAAATAGAAATTAAAAGTAACATTCATTTTCCCATAAGCTAAATATAGAATTTTTCTGCTTTTAAGCAAATATTTATAATGTTCAAAGTTGATGAGGTTGATATAGACATGTTTGTGTTTTTAAAAATACCAAATATTCTAAGGTTAATTTTTTTTCCAGATTTAAGTGATGCAGATTATTTTCTTATACCTTAAACAGTGTCAATTACTTGATACAATACAAGTCATTAGGTCTGCTTTTATGAGCATGTTTTCTATACATGCTTTTTCTTCTGCCAGGAATCTCTTACCTTTTCTTTTCTGCCCCGTTAGTTTCTACCAGTGTTTGAAGGCTCTGCTTTATGTTCAGTTCCTCTGTAAAGGTTTCCCTGGCTATGCACTGGGGAGGAGGAAAGTGCACGTATCTGTTCTCTGAATGTCCCCTGTGCTTGCCTCAGTTATTACATTTAAGACATCTGTGTTTTATTTTTCAGCATACATATTTCCCTTTCTATTCTGTAAGGTCCTCAAGGACAGAGACTGTCATAATTATTATTTCTCCTCCAGCCACTGCTCTATGGGACATAGTAGGAACTCATACATTGATTTCTAAGTAACTGAAAGTCAGGGTGACAACCTAGGTTCTGAAGGAGGCATCCATCTTTTTCAAGGAGAAAAGGAAGCAGGGGTGACAATGGAATCCCATGAAATGGAAGCAGAATGAACCAAAACAGAAAACTGTGAAAGTTGTGATATTTTTAAGGAAATGTGCTTGGTGCTTAGTAAAATGGGAGCAGTTCTCAAGGAAGATACTGGAAAGATATGAGAAGGCAGATTGGGAAGGATTCTGTATCAGATAGCAAGAAGGTTATATTTTATCCTGAAAAAAAAAGGTTACAAAATACTTATTTTTTAAGTTTATTTATTAATTTGAGATAGACAACGAATGAGCAGGGAAGGGGTAGAGAGAGAGAGGGAGAGAAGGAATCTCAAGCAGCCTCCATGCTCTCGGCACAGAACCCGAAGGGCTTGAACCACAAACTGTGAGGTCCTGACCATGGCTGAGACCAAGAGTCAAATGCTTAACTGATTGAGCCACCCAGGCACCTCTGAAATACCTTTAATTTTTAAAATCTTTTTCTAAAATAAAATAAAAATAAAAATTGTTTTTCTACGTTAGCGAGGCTTTGCATTATCACACCGTGTTCTTGGTATAAGAAAAAGATCTCTGAAGCCGGTGTAAATGAGAGAGATTAATAAAGGGAGGTGGTTTCAGTTGTCAGGATAAAGATTACTGGGAAATTAGAAGTGTGTCTGCTGGCAGGCAGGGTCTGAGAAATCTATTGAAGAAACATAGCTTTTGACCGAACAGACTTAGGGAAAAGGAGCAGAAATGCCTCTAAAGTTTCTATATGGATTAACTGCTTGGATACTTATGACATAATTCTTCATCATGAGGAACAGATGAATTTTAAATTGGTGCATTGTTTTAGACATGTTAATCCTTAGTAGAATATTGTCCCTACCAAAGATGGAGGTCCATTTAAGCAAGTTGGTAACTTTAATATAATTCATTTCTTCTGACATCCCAGGCTGCTTTGGGAAGAGTATGGTAAGGTCAGGGGTAGGGTAGTGTAACAAACAGTACACTCCAAAACTGAGTGGCCTAAAACAGGAAATATTTATTATAGTTCTCAGACTTAGTTGAGTTGTGTGTGTGCTAACTTGGCTGAAGTTAGATGTTTAGGAGTTAGCAAGTTGGTTGGTTTTGCAGAGGAGGGAACTCAGTCACATGCTTGGTAGTCACTTGGATGATGGCCATATGGCTGTCATCATCAAGCCGTCTGGCACAGGCTCATTTTCATTGTGACAGGATTTCCAACAATAGGTAGGCAAATCCCAAAGTTCAGGTATTTTTCAAGACTCTGCTTGTGTCATGTTTGTTATGCTTTATTGGACAAGGTAAGTCACATACCCAACCCCAGATGTAAAGTGGGAGAAAAGGTCTCTATCTTGTTTTTTTAATTTTTTAATATTTATTTATTATTTTGAGAGGCGAGAGAGCAGGGACAGAGAGAGAGAGGGAGACACAGAATCTGAGGTAGGCTCCAGGCTCTGAGCTGTCAGAGCCCGACATGGGGCTCCAACTCACAGACTGCAAGATCATTACCTGAGCTGAAGTTGGACACTTAACTGACTGAGCCACCCAGGTGCCCCACTATCATTTCGTCTGAAAACCATAATCCGAAGGACCATGGATATTGAAAAAAGGAGAACTGATATCATTTTCGACTACCATAGCAAAGCAGGAAAGGGTAAAATGAATTTAGAATAAAATAAGACAAAATTGATAAAATGAAGGGATTTAGAGACAATTGAATTTGGGAGTTCCAGACATTTTAATCATTAGTTTCCTCAACTACTACATAGATCAAAAATAAGAACTTTTCAGTGTCTTGGTGAGGATTAGGGATAAACTAGCATAGAATTTGTCATCTGGTAGGTCCTAGGTAAAACTGTGGCTATTACTACATACTTTGATGGTCACTTCTGTAGCATAAGGAAGGAAACTGGACTTTGAAGCCAGACAGCCCTTTATGACCGTAGGCAGCTTCTGTCTGTCATCTGTAAGACAAGTATACTAACATCACTGGAGCCAAGTCCATTAGGATAATTCTGAATATAATAAGTATCAAGTTCCTGGCGAATACTTGATATAAACTACAGCTGCAAGCGTTAGAAGGTAGTAAGCATTATTAAAAGCTTTGTTTTACATTGGCATCATCTTGGGGTGCCTGCATCTGACTATTGATTTCAGCTCAGGTCATATCTCACAGTTCGTGCGTTCAAACCCTACGTGGGGCTCTGCGCTGTCAGCGTGGAGCCTGCCTGAGACTCTCTCTCTCTGTGTCTCTCTGTCTCTCTCTCTCTCAAAATAATCTAAATAAACTTTTTTTTTTAATAAATAAAGTAATGGCATCCTCCTGGTCAAAGTAGTGATGGCTTGACCTGGTAAAGAATGAATTACTAGAATCCAACAGTTATCTCTGCTGATACCTCCCTCAAACCACACTCTTAGAATGACTGTCGTGAGAACTTCTAGTTCTCATAGCATTCCATTCCTTGTAGTGACCCAGAGTCATTCCTATTCTGTGATTAATATAATTGCAGTTAAAAGTTACTAGCTCATGTGCCCTAATACTGCAATATTCAAAAAAAGAATTTGTGTTCTTTATTTGTATAAAGAGGTTTGTATAAATCACCATAACATGGAAAAGAATCTTGGGCTTTTTTCTTAAAACTAATAATTCATTTAAAAACCAATATTAATAATGGGATAGAGTCAGTATACTAATGCCATTACTTTGGAAACATGACATATTTCCCTTCAACGTTCAATCATCACCCTCTTCATTTCCTGTTTTTAATTAACTGTATACTGCTATTGATACTTATATGTAGTCAAATTATATAAATGAACTCTGCATACATCTATTACTGCCCCTATCTAATACAGAGAGAATTTCTAGGTAAACTTCTAGGTTTTTATAAGAATTTGTGCAATAAGATATCCAGTTCTTTAAATAATATGGAACTCTAGCTCTAATACTTATATTTTTTTGTGTGAGGTATGTAACAATATCCTTTGAACTACCTAAAAATTGACATAAGCTACCCATTTTGCTTTCCTTTTTCTACTTTTCTACTACTATAATTGTTTACATATTGAGGATATGAGACATTTGTGTTGATATTTCTTTCTACGTTTCTCTATATTCTCCTTATATCTCTATATTCTCTTACTTCCCCTTCCTGTATCAATTTCCACTAGTCTACATGCATTTTTATGTCTTAGGAATTATTGCTTTATATATTAATTCCTTATGTGTTTGGTAAGCTTATATTTTTATAGGAAACTCATATTTAATTTTCTGACATTCATCCAACTAGCAATACAAAACAGCAATGTTTAAAATGTTATTGATATGGTTACCAATATTAACATAAGGTACTTTTTAATAGAAAATATTAACTAACTCTCAGAAACACATCAGATTGCTTTAGATATTTTACCATTTTATTCTGTTCTCATCTGAAATATTTTGGATTAGTTGGTACTTTTTGTGTATATGTAGTGATTATGCTTTGAGTATGAGATAGTGAGCTAATTATTAGTAACTTTGGAATTGTGTTGTAAAATTCTATTCTGAAAAATAACTAAATAATTATATCTCAGGGGTGCCTGGGTGGCTCAGTCACTTAGGCATCCAACTCTCGATTTCAGCTCAGGTCATGATCTCACAGTTAGTGAGCTCAAACCCCACATCAGGGCTTGGGATTCTCCCTCTTCCTCTCTCTCTTCCCCTTATCCCCTCTCTCTCAAAATAAATGAACATTTAAGACAAGTAATAATGGGGTACCTGGGTGGTTCATTAAGTTGAGCATCCAACTCTTGATTTTGGCTCAGGTCATGATCTCACAGTTTTGTGATTTTGAGCCCCACATCAGGCTCTATGCTGACAGTACAGAGACTGCTTGAGATTCTCTCTCACTCTCTACCCCTTCCCTGCTCACACTCTTTCTATCTCTCTCAAAATAAATAAACTTAAAAAAAATAAAAATAAGCCAATAATAATTATTATATCTCAAAAATCACATTTCTATTATATTTTCTCTTTCTTCCCCTTCAAGTTCTATGTCACCTATGAATCATTTTGATTTTAATACACATGTCACTATTTTCCTTCCTTTCAGTTGTCTTGATTTCTTTCACCTTTCTATCATTTTTTAGGAAAAAAAGAATCATGACATTGATGCATTTGTTTGTCATAATATGTTTCTTTTTTGGTATTGTGCATTTTAATTCTAACCAACACATCCTCAGAAACCATAGGAAAATGTAGTAGCAAGTTACTAAATAGACTTGAATAAAATGTAATCTACATTTTAAAACAGCAGCAGTTTATAAACTCTGTGGAACTTACCCACAAATAAGTAAACTTGAGAGTTTCTGTTCTTTAAATCTAATGTGATCATACATGGCATTTGGTTACATAATTTATGCCTGTGATGGCTTTATATGCATTCTTCAATTTACAGATTTTATTACTGAATAGGGGTGTAAATTCCAATAGTTTACTAGTACATTAATGTCACAATACATTACAAGGTAATTAACCAGAGCTGCCACTATAAATGGAAAAATTGTCACAGCCCTCACTATAAACTACTTAATAAAAATAAGATCCTGAATCAGCATTCACCATTATAGTAATTTTTCTTGCCATATGTCTCATTAATCAGGACTTTAAAAAAATAGCCTCATCTAAAAGCCCTATTATTTTTAAACCTTTCATTATTAAAACAAGTTTGTTATAATTTCTAGTTAATTTAATGGGATTGATTATATCGAATGCAAATATGTTCTACATGCTTTTGAGACATATTCCCCATTTTTATATTATAATTGGGAATGAAAAACTACTTCAATGGTTTTGTAGCAGATTTATAAATAAGCGCATTGAAGTTCTTAGCAAGATTCATTGCTAAGAGTTGCAGTTCTGGAAAAAAAAAATAGTTGCAGTTCTGAAGGTCATGTGTCCTCACCAACTGTACTTTGTCCCTGACCTTTAGTTTGCCTCCTCACTATTGATAATGCAAAACCTCTTACCCCAGAGTTGTGTCTGTATTACAGGCAGAATGACTCAACGAAGTGGTTGGGTGGGAGTTTGTTTGGAGCCTGAATCAGAATCCTGTTAGCAGAGGTGTCTATTATTTGAGAATCAAATATACCAATTGAGGCATGCCCTTGAGTTGAGACTTTAATGTTTTTTGATGTTGTTTTGCTTCATTGTTTTTCTGTATAAATGTGTGAGAGCCATAGCAATTAAAGAACCCAACCTAGGAATTCTTCATAACATGACTAACAATTCAAGTTAGATAAATTCCTGTCAAGAACTAAGAAAAGACATTCTTTTCTGGAAAAGTTCCCCATTTATGTTACTAAGAATGATTTGTTTTGTTCCACTGTATAAAAAGTTTGATAGTTACTGATACTCTCCACCTTCCAATATAGTAAACAACTAGTAATAAAGCTGGTGAAAACAGTATTATATTTACTTTGTATAATCTTTCTTTAGGTAAGGTCTTTTATTTAATTAGAAGCCTAATGCCAAATAAGCTAAAATATTTGAACACATGTGAAAAATTTCATCTATTTTTTACTTTTTTTAATTTGCTATAATAAACTGAGTAATAAATATGGTACAATTGGCACATAATCAATGAACTAGAATAATGCCAAGCATTAAGTTTCAATGTGCAAATTGAATTACCTCCAGCAAATCCACATTGAAAATATTTTTTAAGTTCAAAATAAACAGATGGTCCTGCCTGATGCATTTATATTAAAAATAGGCTATAGCCAAAGATTTAGCATCACACATTAGAGACATTAGCACACGATATTATCTAGTGGAATGTAAAAACATTTGAGATTGATTAAAATAAAATAAGAACAAGACATCTGGCATTCTTATCGAGGAGTCTCCAGGCCTATTTTTTTAGTATTCTTGATGATATTTTTCTACCTTATCTTGTTAGCAGACATTATATGGTAGAAGATAATTTCCTAGTTTTATCCACCCTTAACCCAAAGGAATAAACATGAAACTTGCAAATAACAGATTGCTTTGACCACGTTAAATAAACATGCTTTTCCTATTCTTGTAAATGCCAAACATTTTTTTTGTACTGTGTTTGAAGTACACTGTGAATGCTTACAATGTAGAGCTTGTTAATGGTAAACATCATCTCCATTTATTTAATGGGGGATTTAAGATTTATTCAATCTTATGTCAGACACAGGAAAAAGCATTTTGTCTGTATTGTCTCATTTAAGTCTTACAAGGACCCTATCACTTTTTCATTCAGACTTGCTGCTCATCATTATTGTATTTCTAGCATCAAGTATATTACTATTAATGCTGTATAGTAATAATTGAAATTGGGTTGGATTTAATTGAAGTTAAATTCTAAATGGTAAAATGTACTTTTTATGCAATATTGTTAGGAATAAGTGAGAATTCTGTAAATTATAACATATTTTACAAATGTAAGTTATTATTTAAAAGCCAACATTCATCATTTGAAATGACCTAGCACCATCCTGCAGCCCTTCGTGGTATATAATTCATATGTTGAGAATTATTATTTGAGAGAGTAGTATGACCTGGTAATTTTTTACAGTAGTTTCTTGGTCATCTTATCCTGTTAGTTTCTCAATAAGCCTAAATGAGAAGTGAGATGGAGTTTGTTTGAATTCTACTTCCACACTGGCTCATGGAATGATATTCATAATACTCAAAGGGCATTAAATAGAGACTTGATACCATTGTGATCTGAACATCTTCCTTCAGGTTCAGTGTGGGTGATGGCAGATCCAGTGATAATGATCCTTGACTTGAATATGGTGTTTCCTCCATGGTGCCTATTGCTCAAGGGAAGAGAAAGTGTCTGGAACTAGGATGTATCCAAGCAGCTATGACCAGGGTTCAGTTCCTTGAACTTCATTCTACCCCTCCCCATCCTCCCACCTGCCCAGTGCTCCCTGTGCCCTCTCCTAAGATTGCTCACTGGCCCAGGTCTCCTAAGATTGCTCTTATGGATGCCAGGACTGACTTATCTTTGTTTTATTTGACTTTTATTCTCATTCAGAAAGATGAGAGTGTAGCTGCTTTATCTTGTTCAGAGAGAAAATATTTAGTATTTTCTGAATGTCACATCTTTTTATTGCTAGTCAGTAATAATAATAGTAATAATAATAGTTAACATTTATTATTCAAATTAACTTTTAAAAATCATACATTCAAATTGAAAATTATCCATATGTCCCCCATCTCCCAATTCCCATAGAAAACCAATTATAATACTCTTCTGAATATTCCAGTAGATACCATCTTTTTTGAGTGGACATAGCTAGAACATTTAATATTTACACTTAACATTTGTGCCTGGCTGTATTTGAAGCACGTGATACAGATTATTATTTCATTAATTTCCTGAATATCATGAAGCAGGTAGTATTACACATTGGAGGTAGATTTAAGCCCAGGCATCTATAAAAATTCTGCTGGGTCAGTTTTTCATTTATACAAAAGGAACTTTGACTTAATTTCCAAAACAACATACTTTAGCGGGTAGTTAGTAATGAAACATATTACCACAAGGGATGGAGGGGGGTCTAACTAGCCATAGCATGGTATTAAAAAAAAATCCTCACTATCTCTATTAGTCATCTTAAGAACAGAATATGGAAGAAGTTACTACCCAGTGACCAAAAGGGTTTTGTCACTTCAAAAAAATAGAATATCTTTGTTCAAATGTTACACTATTATTTTTTGCTCTTTTCATAAAATATCTTTCCGTGTCTCTGAAAAGAAGTATCAGAAATCATACCATGAATAAGAAATTCAAGACATTGCGATAAAATACCTTGTTTTTTTAGTTTTAAATATTCTCTCCCACAAATGGTTATTATTATTTATGAAAATAATTTTATACCAGTATACTAAAAATAATCATCATCTTGCTTGGAGCAGACAGCTAACTGATAGTTGTGCTGACTGCTACTACCAAAAGCCTGGGGTAGGACAAAGGAGGAGGTTCCGACTTCCAGATGGGACAGTCACCTTTATTCCCATCTGCTGAATGCTCCCAGCTGCGAGGTTTCCAATTTTCTGGGGTACTCATGAACACGCTTCTGCCCTTCTCGAGAATCTCCTTTAATATAACAATTCTTACTTGACAATAGACGTAAAAGATAGCATGATAAAATTTATATATGACAAATTCTTAAATTTTCAAATATCTCTTACCCTTAGAGTCAATTACCTAAGATTAGATAAGATCTCTTTTCTCTAGATACATCTGTATTCCTAGACAATAAGGACATTAAGTGTTGGGAGTGTTAAGGATGCAACATCCACTTACATATCACTACCTTGCAGGTGAGGATCTTGTTTTCTAGGCTGCTAAAAGGCATATTCTTCTTTATTGGAAGTGTTGACTTTGGCTATTATTCATCCTGTAACACCCCAAACAGTGTTACCTCCACACAAGAGGCACTTTATCTTCCCCAATGTATACTAAGAAGTACTTTTCTCTGTTAGTTGTATCTCAGGGTCCAGCAATTATTTCCAGTTCTAGAGTCCGGGAAAAAAAAAAGTTTCCCTCACTGGAGCAGATCCTCCTGTTAAGATTGGCATCATATTCTCCTAGATGCAGTTACATGGAAGTATGCAGCCTAAATAATAATGCTTCCATTTAATCTGATAAATCCACCGCAGTTTGCTAACTATGATCACAGAAAAAAATCGCATAGCCACACCAACCTGTTTCCCAAGACTGTTCACGTATCAAATACCAAATATGATATTATATGTGAAACTGCTCTACACCCTATAAATTGCTATATAAAAATTGCTTAATATAATTTAGCAGCAATCTTTATTGTTCTGGTCTAAGACTCAGTACAGGTCAGACATGGTGAGATCAAGAAAATAAGTCCTCAAGAGAGCTTACCATGTTCTTATCTTCCTCAAATCCTACTGGCTTAATTATGATACTGTTCTATATTTAAAATAACTATTTTTTTCTGTGAATGTCTATGCATTTAACTTCAAACATGTATCAAACAATAAAACTACATATTAGCTTTTCTCTGTGCCCTTCTGAAAGACTAACTTTCATTCAGTATTGACCAAACATTTTCTATGTGGTAGCATCCTAGGCATGGGTTAGATCCTGAAGTTAGGGAGCAAGGTCAGAACAAAACCAAAAACATAACCTGTTTTAAAACATCCTCTAAATTATCCGTAAAATACAATATACCCAACAGTGACTTATTCCTCAATAATAGAATACTAAATAAAATTACCTAAGTCCTCCTTTGGCTGTGGTGATGCTTGGTGAACAGTGTGGAGAAGCATAGAACTGAGGGAACATGGTCCCTATCCTCCTGTCACTCTGGGCCATGTCAGCCAAGTGGAATTTTTCCCCACATTTGTTTTGAATGTATATAGTTGAATTTAAGTCAAATTAATTTTGAAGTGGTGGTTCAAACACTGACCACCAACTATTTGCTATGCACTTTTCAAGGGAGAGACTGGCAGCACAGTGATAGACAAGCGAGAAAATATGTTTGCCCTCATGGGCTTTACCTTGTATTGGAGAAAGTCAACAATAGATCAATTATACATTACATAATCAAGCGGTGTGTGGGTGCCTCAGTCAGTTAAGCATCCGAATTCAGCTCAGGTAATGATCTCAGTGTTCATGGATTCGAGCCCCACATCAGGCTCTGTGCTGATGACTCAGAACCTGGAATCTGCTTCAGATTCTGTGTCTCCCTTTCTGTCTGCCTACCCCACTCACGCACTGTTTCTCTATCAAAAATAAAATAAACATTAAAAACATTTAGAAAACATTTAAAAATTAAAAAAAAAAAAAAAGAAAAGAAAAGCCACTCTAGGGAGGTGACTACTGAGCTGAATTGTGAAGAATGAAAGTGAGTTGTGTATTGAGTTGTATCAGTTCTTTATATATTTTGGATAGTAATCCTTTGTCAGATACGTCATTTGAAAATATCTTCTCACATTAGGTAGGTTGCCTGTTAGTTTTGTTGATTGTTTCATTCACTGTACAGAAGCTTTTTATTTTGATATAGTTTTCAGTGGTTTATTATTGCTTTTATTTCCCTTGCCTCAGGAGTACATATATAGAAAAATGTTGCTACAGCCTATGTCAGATTATTTCCTGTGATCTCTTCAGGGATTTTTATGATTTCAGGTCTCACATTTAGGTCTTTGATCCATTTTGAGTTTATATTTGTATAAAGTGAAAGAAAGTGGCCCAGTTACATTATTTTTCATGTTGCTGTCCAGTTTTCCCAAAATCATTTGTGGAAGAGGCAGTCTTTTCTCCATTGTGTATTTATTCCTTCTTTGTTGAAGATTAAGTGACCATCTAGTTGTTGGTGTATTTCTGGGTTTTCTGTTCTATTACACTGATCTATGTATCTTTTTTTGCCAGTACCATACTGCTTTAATTACTACCACTTTGTAACAGAACTGAATATTTGGAATTGTGAAACCTCCAGTTTTGTTTTTCTTTTTCAAGATTGCTTTGACTATTTGAAGTCTTTTGTGGTTCCATACAAATTTTAGGATTGTTTGTTCTAGCTCTGTGAAAAATGTTGTTGGTATTTTGATAGTGATTGTGTTAAATCTGTAGATTGCTTTGGATAGTATAGACATTTTAACAATATTTGTCTACAAACCCATGACCATGGAATGACTTGCTATTTCTTTGCATTGTCTCGAATTTTTTTCATCAATGTTATATAGTTTTCAGAGTACAGGTGTTTCACCTCTTCGGTTAAGTTCATTATTAAATATATTTTTAGTGTTTTTGGTGCAATTGTAAATAGGATTGTTTTCTTAAATTCAATTTTTACTGCTTCAGTGTATAGGAATGTAGCAGATTGCTGTCCACTGATTTTGTATCTTGCAACTTTACCAAATTTATCAGTTCTAGGTTTTTTTTTTTTTTTGGTGGAATCTTTAGGATTTCCTCTATATAGTCTCATGTCATCTGCAAATAGTGAGAGTTTTATTTTTTCCTTATTAATTTGGATGCCTTTTATATTTGTTTATGTTGTCTAATTGCCATGGCTGGGACTTCCAGTGCTTTGCTGAATAAACGTGTTGAGAGAGGGCATCCTTGTCATGTTCCTGACATTAAAGGGAAAGCTCTGTTTTTCACCATTGAGTATGATATTGACTGTGGGTTTTTCATATAAGGTCATTTTTATGTTGAGGTATGTACCCTCTAGGCCTGCTTTGCAGAGGGTTTTGATTATGAAGGATGTTGCGCTTTGTCAAGTGCTTTCTCTGCATCTATTGAAAGGATTTAATAGCTTTTATTCTTTTTCTAATTGATGTGACATATATCATGTTGGTTGTTTTGTGAATTTTAAACCAGGTTTACACCCTGGGGGGGGGAACCCCACTTAATGGTAGTATATAATTTTTAAAAAATATACTATTGGATTCAGTTTGCTAATATTTTGTTGAGGACTTTTGCATCTACATTCATAAAAACTGTTGGCCCATAGTTCTCTTTTTTTGTGGTGTCTTTATTAGGTTTTGGTATCAGGTGTGTATCTGGCTTTGATATCAGGTGATACTCGCATCACAGAATGTATGTTCAGGAATAGTTTGAGAATAATAGATATTAACTCTTCTTCAGATATTTGGTAGAGAGGCGCCTGAGTGGCTTAGTCCTTTGAAGGTCCAACTCTTGATTTCAGCTCAGGTCATGATCCCAGAATTGTGAGATACAACCCTGCATCAGGCTTTGTGCTGAGCATGGGGCCTGGTTAACATTCTCTCTATCGCTCTTTCTGCCCCTATCCCCCACTCGTGCATGCTCTCCACCTCTCTCTAAAATTAAGAAAGTTAAATTTAAACTTAAAAAAATTTAAAGTTAAAATTAAAGTAAATGTTTGCTAGAATTTGTCTGTGAAACCATTGGGTCCTGGACTTTTGATTTTGGGGAGTTTCTTGATTACTTATTCAATTTCATTGCTAGTAATCAATCTCTCCAAATTTACTACTTTTTCCTACTTTAGATGTGGTGTTATTTGTCTCCAGGAAGCTAATCATTTTTTTCTAAATTGTCTAATTTGTTGTCATGGAGGTTTTCATAGTATTCTGTTACAATTGTTTCTATTTCTGTGGTGTTGGTTGTTACTTCTCCTCTTTTATCAGTGATTTTGTTTATGTAGGTCTTCTCTCTTTTCAAATAATTTAATTTAAAAATAGGCAGAAGACATGAACAGACATTTCTCCAAAGAAGACATACAGACATACAGACATATGAAAAGATGATCGACATCACCCATCAACAAGGAAACGCAAATCAAAACTACAATAGCCCCTCACACCTGTCAAATTGATTAAAATCAAAAACACAAGAAACAAGTAGTGTCGAAAACGTAGAGAAAAAAGAACCCTCTTATAATGTTGGTGGAAAAGCAAACTGGTGTAACCAGTGTGGAAAACAGTATGGAGGTTCTTCAAAAAATTAAACATAGAATTCTCAATGATCCAGTAATTGCACCGTTGAATATCTGAAAAATATAAAACCACTAATTCAAAGAGATACACACATTCCTTTTTGTTGCAGCATTGTTTCCAATAGCCGAACTATGAAACAGCCCAAATGTCTATCAATATGTGGTGAAAGAAGATGTAGTGGTATGTGTCTGTGTATTTGTGTGTATATAATGGAACATTATTCAGCCATAAAAAAAATCAACTATTGCCATTTGTAATAAAATGGATAGAGTTAGAGAGTATAATGCGAAGGGAAATAGAGAAAGACAAACACCTTATGATCTCTTTCATTTGTGGAATTTAGCAAACAAAACAAGCAAGCAAAGAATGAGAGAAAGAGAGAGAGAGAGAGAGATTTCTCTAACCAAGAAACAGATTCTTAAATATAGAGAAAAAATGATAGCTAGCAGAAGGAAGGTGGCTGGAAGAATGGGGAAATAAAGGATGGGGATGAAAGAGTACACTTACTGTGATGAAAGAAATAAAATAAAATGATAAAATGATTTCAAACAAACAAACAACATGAGTTGGCCACAATTGAAGTCAAAGGATGGTGTGATCAAGGTCCTTTATCGGTATAGTCCTGGTATGTTAATTCATTTGTTCGCTAAGCAAATACTGAATAGGGCCTCTTATGTGCCAGGCTTTGATGCAATTGTGCAGCTTGCAAGTCTATCAAGACTTCTCTTTTTGTTCAGCATTCACTCTAGACAGGGGAGAGAAGCTAAAATGAACAAAAATTAAACAAATAAATGAACATGATACTTCTGGAACATAGTGAGATGAGAACCTGGAGATAATAGGCTGAGTACTTACATAGGACTCAAATACAGATTTTCCTCCCAGAACTATTGCAATGGGATAAAATAAACCTTAGTATAGAGTGGGTGTTGACTTCAAATACAGCATGGACAGGTAAGCATGTATAGCCAAGGAACAGAGTAGATCACTGGATGAAAAATTACTAAGAGGGCCAGGGGACCCTGGAAGCAACTTCATAGGATTCTTGCTAAAGACAGGCCAGAGTGATCAGACATCACCAAGGGGATGGTTGAGGATGAAGAACATGATCAGATACAGAGGGTGATCAGGTATGGAGGGTGGGGGTTGTGGCTAAAATGACCTAGTTAGGTTCTTGCTGTTACTGGATTTTACAAGAAAGTGCACAGAGGGTCCTAAGAGGAGGTTCAGGTGTCTAATTAAAGTTTGGCCAAGCAAAGAATTTTTGTCAGTCTAGTAGGACATGAAAGGAGCTGAGCTATTTTTTTTTAGTTTGTTTTGTTTTGTTTACTATTTATTTATTTATGGGAGGTGGAGGGGCAGAGAGAGACACAAAGAGAGAATCCCAAGCAGGCTACACCTGAACTTCAGCAGGAACCATGAGATCATGACTTGAGCCAAAATCAAGAGTTGGACACTGAACTGACTGAGCAACCCAGACACCCCAGGGGCCAGGGTTTTAAGACCTGTGAGGGCTTAACAACCTCTGGAGGGTTTTTACACAGAGTACTACATAATCTGATTTCAATTTTTAAAAAATTATTCTGGGTAGAGAATGGCTTAAGAGAGGTAAATCCAATCATATTGGTATGGCTTTTTCTTAAAATTTCATTTACAGAATTCCCTCTTGCCACTTAAATTCTCTGAAGATTCTCTTCCCTTCTGCCTCCTCCATTTTTCACATTACTAGACTCTGGATAATGTGTGACTTCTCTTCTCTGATTCAGAAATAGCAGAAGGATTTGGAAACAGGCAAATTCACATTGCTATGGGACCACATGCTGAGCGCTTTGGAAGCAGGACCTGATAGTGATAGAACACTTGCCTGGATTCCAATAAATGCCCAGGGAAGGGGTTAGAGCCCTTGCAGGGAGGAAGAGCACTTACTAATACATAACCAATGAAAAGACTACATTTGCTGAACCCATAAGGATCAAATCCTCATGTTCCACACAGAATATTGATTCTGTTAAAACGAGCATCATTTGAGATTCTTGGCAGGTGATTGGGAAGCTGTTAATCTGTTGGTGAGGTTAGTCTGAATTGCCTCTGGAACTGGACAAGGCTTCAATGTCCACAATTGATGTGGTATGAACTGAGAAGAAAGAAACTGGCAAAAAGGATTGTAGCTCAGATTGTAATAGATTTGTATGTGTAGTAAGCCCAGCATTGCTAAGTGTCCTATAGACATTGGGAAACCACTGAGGACTTAAGGCATAGAAGGCATTGTTAATGCAACTATTTTGCATAGAAATGCTGATTAAAGTGCTTAGGATGGATTGAGAGCAGAAAGAATTAGTAAATCATTTCAAGAAAGGTTTCTTGAAAGTGCAAAGTAAAAGATCATAGCAATGATAAGAATACATGATGGATTGATAGTATTCACTGTAGTTAAAGGATAATAAGACTTGGTGATTGGATACGAGAGAGAAATAAGAGGTAATTATTTGATTTCTAATTTGGATAATTTGAGTGGATATTGATGGTGTTTTGGAAGACAGCGGTAGTTCATATCCAAACTAAAGATCACCTGTTATTAATTTTTGGAAAATATATGTAACATAAAACATGATTGCAAATTGTTTCCTTTCAGTGTATGGGAGATGAAAAAAAATAATTTCAAAGGTAGCTGAGACCTTTAGCCTTTTACAAGTAATTGAATTGGCCCTTTGGTCACCAGGTGGTTAGTTATCACAAGATGTAATTTATTTAGAAAAGTATGACTAGAGGATTTATGTGATACTGAGTCTGATAAAGTTCTTTCCGGGAACCTGAAAGGCATGCCTGCCAGACTTTATTTAGGTTTTAATGAATGAATAAATGAAGCCAAGGCTGTAGAGTGAACACCACCTCTAGTTACCAAATGGTCCATGCCTTTCCTTTGTTTCACTATTTCGAACAATTGTACTTCTTCATTTCAAATGTGTGTGTTCGTTTGAGAGGGGTGCCTCAGGGCACACTTGTTTGTTGGTTAGATAAAACCACTCTTGAAGATAGAACAAAGAGTATACAGGCTACGCAGCAAGTGTATAAAACTCAGAGCACCAGATGGAAAATGTCTTAGCTTTGTATTTGTGATTTCTTAAAAGGAAGAGAGGCAAACATTCAACTTGTGCTTCTGTTGTTTTTTCTGTTATATAAAACTGTGACGTTGGTACCTTAGAAAAACTGGATTTAGAAGCAAATCTTCAGAGTTTTAAAATCACCTCCCCCCAAGAAAGATTTGTAGTATTATTTTTCTTTGTAAAATCTACCCAGCTAAAATATTTTCTGATGAGTTTAAATGCATAGCAACTACTGCTCTGGAGAATTTCTTAATTGAGTACTTCATTTTGGACTGTATTGAAATGTGTACTTTGAACACATTGGTGAAATTTTCGATTTCCCACCTGGCACCAGCAGCAGCTGGGGTCTGGGCCATATTCGACGGCCCACACTCATGCAGCACTAATCTAAAGCAAATGCCACATTAAAAGCTACCTCCCTGCCCCTTTTTCTGTTAAACGTACCTAAGGTAAAAGGAAGAGCAGAATATTTTATTTGAGTTCTCGCTATTTGCCTTTCTCCTCTTCTCTTTCCATCCCTACTTCTCTAAAACTATTATGAGTGGTCATGCTCTTAACTTTGAAATATTTATAAGAAAAAGATTAGTTTTAAAGGAGCAGATGGGCCAGTTCTAAGACAAGCTGCTGTATTAATAAACATGTGTGGTGCTTTATCAGCAAAGGAGCCTATTTTGACATTTCTTCTGGATGATTTGTATAGCCTATCACTATCACACCTGGTGCAGGGACAATAAATGGGCACTTAATAGTCAAGCAGTGTGCGAACACCTTCCATTATAACTTCATTATGTCAGATATAATCATCTATTACTGAATGTCAGGCTTAATTTATGATCAGTTGCCCTGTGGAATTAGTGGCCATACAAATGAATGGTCCATTCATGTCAACTTTACTGTAAATTCCCTTCTCCTAATGCTGGCCCCTTTTTCAAACACGTTTAAGTAATTTGATATCCTTTTGGGGTTTTAGAATACAAAACAATTTGTTTTTATTTAGCAAATTTGAGAAAAGGGCAAATGTGAATCACATACGATATAGAATTCCATATGTAAATGTACTCAGCTGTCCAAAATAATAGTGCAATTCTTCAATTTTCTTTACTAAGGAACTTTAGTTTGATTTTGGTAAAGTGACAATGCTTTAGGGAAAATAAATAAAAACAAAACTTCTCCCTAGAGATCTATTATACAGTAATATGCATATAGTTAACAATTTTGTAGTATGCATTTAAAATTTGGTTAAGTTTATATGTGTTCTCTAACGCAATTAAAAAAAAACTTCTCCATTGGACAGCATAAACAAGTATATGTTCAAGGATGGCACTGTCAACAAACAGGGTGATATGTACAGGACAGACAGTGAAAAGAAAAGAGAAGCTTAGGTTTATGAGAGGGAAGCTGAGAAAAAGAGCCAAGGAACTAACTACTATGTAGGATTTTAAAATCAGTGTTCCCAGGGCACCTGGGTGGCTCAGTTGGTTGAGCATTTGACTCTTGATTTTGACTCAGGTCATGATCCCAGACTTGTGGGATGGAGCCCCACATCAGGCTCTGCACTGAGCATGGACCCTGTTGTGATTCTCTCTCGCCTGCTCTCTCTCGCTCTCTCTCTCTCTCTCTGTTCCTTTTCCCTGCTTGTATTCTCTCTCTCTCTCTAAAATAAAAACAAAATTAATGTTCTCTACTATCATCTTCATAATCTTCTGATCCTTTTCTTTAACATGAGAACATACAGTCTGTGTGCATATGTCTATTTTCAAGATCACTCTTAGAACTTCACTTCTTGTTAATATTCCTGATGAATTATTATCTATGAAGAAGTTCCTTTAGAGATGTCTCAACTACTGTATAAAGATATTAGCACTGGGGTGGTGGGAAGACCCACTTTTTGGGGAGAAATCTCAAAGACTAATAATCAATAAACTTATTGGACCTATCAGATTAGAAGGAAACTAAATGTTTCAGAGAGGAAAATATTAACAGACTGATAATAGAGGTGGATGGTATGAGAATGAATCTACATTTACTACCAACACCACAGCAGGATTTTTTTTTTTTTTTTTTTTTTACCATTTGAAATTCAGCTAGAGTTGCCAAAAAGAAGTTTCTGCCTGTATCATAATATTATGGCCCTGGCTGTCTTCCACTCAGTGCAGGGTTTCAGGGTGATGAATGGTACCACTTACACTAGAAAAACAATGCGGCCGAAGACTAACTTCTTCCTTGGAGTCATAAGCTTAAAAAAATCTAGATTTGGGAATGTTTGACTTACACAACTGAAAACTGAAGGAGAAAATGCTATAGGTGGTAGATAGCCGTGAATTCATTTCTAATATCCTTAAGAATTTCAAAGCTCTGGTACTGTGAAAGAATGTGATTGCCAAGTCACTACACTAATACATTTTGTAATTGGCATGGACCTAACTGCCTCTGATTTCTACCCTTAGCTGCCAGTGATACATGAGTCTGTAGACTATCCCATGGACTTGAATGACTGTCAAGCTCAGTAAGATACTCAGGCTATAGGAGATGATCTTTTAATGACCATCCCAGAAAATATTGTTCAGATTTATTTGGTGAAAAATCACAGTAAGGTGACTTAAAGTGACTCTAGCTGAGACTCTTTAGAGAAGAACGGATCAAGGCTACACTCTTACAGATCTGAATTCTTGGGCAAATGTAAGCAGAACCAGGGGCAGCTGGCAGCCAGTCTCGTTTGGCTAGCAAAATAATCCAAACCCTGCAGAGTAAGCTTCACACAGGAGAGCTCTGGGCCAGTTCAAGCACTAGCCACTGACTGACTAGACCTCAGTGTCGGTTCTAAACCACCAATCTGGTACTTGGCAGGGACCTCTGGTAAATGACTCTCCTTTCTCCCATTATCTTACATCTGTTTTTTTTCTCGTGGCTTCATTGTATCTGCCACATCAAGTATCTAGCTTGTTCATCTGGAACTTTATTGGAAAACCTGTTTTTATAATCATTTGACTGGTCTAGAATCATTGTTTTTCTCATCTTTCTGAGCATCAGCTTTATGTAGAATAACATATAGTTTCTGCAGCGTCTGTGGGCAAGATCTTGATTGCTTTTCTGTGCAAAGTAAAAACCATTAAGGAATATTACCATCTGGAAATTAAAAGAAAAAATATGGATTTATTTGTAAACTTATCCTCAAATTCATTTTATTTGTAACTGGTTAGGCCAAGGCTAAATTGAGAATAGAAACATATATCATGTTATATAAGTGGTAGGAAAAATATGGGCTCCATTGAGATTTTGTTTGAAAACTAGCGTAATTCTTGCAAGAGCACTTGGTCCATACTAAAATTGTGCAGTGGTGAGTACTGCCTTTTTGTTCTTCCTATATCTATGGTCTTTGAAAACCATGTTAGTAGCTAGTTATCATAGACCGTGATATTGGGCTTAACCCCTACTAAATAATAAAGCAAATGCAAGAAAACATATATTTAAAATATTTTAAGTGTTTAATTAAGAGAAGATGTTATTAAAAGGTAAAAAATAATTTTTTAATGTTTTCTTTAATGAAACAGCACAGAGTGGAAAATACTATAGCAGTCATTTGCAGTCAGCAACATGGAAGAAACCTGTGGTCTAATTACACAGTTGACCCCTGAACAACACAGGGGTTGGGGCCGCCAACCTCCCCACACACAGGCCAGAGTCCACATATAACTTTTGACTTCCCCCAAACTGCACTAATCACCTACTGTTGCCAGAAACCTTACCAATAATATAAACAATTAACTCATATTTTGTGTATATATTAGTGTATTCTTATAATAAAGGAAGCTAGAGAAAAAATGTAAGGAAGTCATAAGGAAAATACAGTTACAGAACTGTACTGTATAAAAAAATCTGTTTATCAGCGGAGCTATGTAGTTCAAAACTGTGTTGTTCAAGGGTCACAATGAAAATTTATTTATTTAGGGTGTGCATGGTCACAATGAAAAGACTCTAAATAATGATATTTACATACCTTACCTTGAACATTAGTCATCCAATAAATGTTTGATGACTGTAATAGAAAACTTTGAAATATAGCATCTATTTTAAGCTATAGGGCAACTAAATGTAAATTACTTTCAATTCAGCAAGAAATGGAGTAATTCTAAAATGTAAGCAGCTTTCTTTTCCCTCTTGGGTATAATTAGAACCATTATTGTAATCAGATCCATTAAACTGCTGGGATTTGGGAATAATAGATATATTTGCAGAAATTGATTAAATAATATCTAAGGAAAATGCCATAATTATCTTGAGAATTTATACTTTTATTATTTATTCTTTTTTATGTTTCATGTAGGTTAAGTGACTCAATCTGTTTATTTTCTAGAGTATTAAAACTATTCATTACATTAAAGTTTTAAATTCCTGTGATCCCTGAGAAAAATATTTTATAACAAGTTTCTATCAAACTATGTAAACTCACTATTATATGTGCTGTTCAAATCATATCTGTTACACAAATAAGTTAGACTTTGGCATCATTAAAGTCATAGAGCCAAGTGGAAACCATTTAAGTGCATTGTTTCCTTTGTAAAATCCACTGGAGTTTTTCTTTTTTCTTGGATTTAGAGTAGTGTTATATGTTTAAATTACAGTGTTATATGATTAAATGTAACTGTATAATCTCTAGTTCTTTTTACCAATCAGATCCTGAATGTGTGATATTCAGGACATTGCTACTTTCTAAAACTATATGAATCTGAGGTGTACCCATAATTTAAAGTCAAGAGAAATGTAAAACCCTTTGTATGCTAATATTTTTCCTTGAATAACAATGTTATTCATGAATGCTTATTATAGCACTTATCAATATTTTATTTTTAATTAACTATCATGAAATAAATTTTCTTCTGTGGAACTTTTTAATACATTCTCAATTAGAAAAAAATTGGAATGATTTTTATTTACTCATTCATGTGAAATCTTTGTCTTTATAAACATGTAATTTAAAATATAACTTTTACTCAGCTTCTGTCCAACTGTAACTACAGGAATAACACTTAATAACAGAAGAAAAATTGAAATCCAAGACTTAGGAAACATCATTAGAAATGTCATTAGCAAATAAAGTAAGAACAAGAAAGGTCACCACTCACTGAATGGCAATTTTAAGCCTGGTACATTGTCTCGTGCTTCATTTGGTTATATCTAATTCTCATGGAAACTTGGGAAGTTAGGTATCATTATCTTCATTATACAAATAAAAAACAGGCTTAAAGAAGATGAGGTCGCTCATCTAGCACTATTAATGTTAGAGCTAAGACTCTGTAAAAGATTCTAAACAATAATACTGTTTTTATAATGAGTAATAAAAGATATGACAAGAGTAGCAAAATACTAATATCTCTTAGGAAGCAACCCAAAAATTAAAATTAAGATAGCCTTCTAAACAACAAAGATCACACACTGTTATCAGTAATTACGCCTTATTTCACCTTTTTTCCCAGAGACAGGATTTTGGGGGGGGGGGAGGGGAATGGCTTTGCATTGTTATTCAGCATTAAAGGAAGTGAATTGAATTCCATTTGTCATGATGTACTTACATGCAGTTAGAGTAAGCTTTAGAGCTGGGTTGTTTGTTATTGTTCATAAAGTTTGTTTCTCATCAAATTCTCATTATGATGGGTCACATTACCCAGATCCCAAGCTGAAGCTAAATGTAAACCACATTGTGGTGGTTTTTAGTAATAATTACACTTTCTGGATTTCATCACAGGGGGAAAGAAGTGTTCATGAGCCACTTTGACCATCTCATTATATATAAAGATAAATATCAAATTTAAAATCACAGAACCTCGTGAGTAGTTTCTAAAAAATGCAGAGCTATTTTAAGAGTGTGTTTACAGTAGTTTGAAATTACTTACCAGGAAGCTGTATAAAAAAGGAAACTTAGAAATAAACAGGAAATTTTTATAGAATTTTTCATGGCTGTTAAGCATTTGTGTTATTGAGGATTCTGGGTAATATAAAATTGTCAAGCAGGTAAAACTCAAGACCATTCTTCTATTTGTTGAAACTTCAAATTTTGTTTATTTGAAGTAAATTAGAACTGCATAGAAACAAACATGTAGAATTGAGTTAATTTGGTTAACTATGAAGATATCTAATATACAAATAGGTACATCTTAGAGTTGAAAAATTGAAGAATCATCAGCTCTGTTATGTTAATGACTGAAACTTTATCACAAGAAAAACTTGACTTCTCTCATTGAAAGTAAAAAAGGTCTGTGTCCTTTATCTTTAAGAGTGAGTCTGAAGATGCTGATTCATTTGATTTCTTCCTTCCCTTTGTTATATTTTATTGTAGAAGAGATAAAAGGGTTGGTTTAATCTAATAAAAAATAAATGGCTCTGTCTATAAAATTTCACTCATTTCTGTGTCTAAGTGCCCAAAGCAGATGAAAACAATCTTTTAAAAAATCTGAGTTGAATCCTAGTGAGACTAACACAAAAGTGACCTTCACCATCACTTAATATCAAGAGTTGTGTTGAGAGAGGAAATTTCTGTAAAGAAACTTGGTAAGTAGGGTGTGGGGGGGGGGATGGAGTAAGAAGAGGGTGTGTGCTAGAGTATTGACAAATCTCATACTTTTTGTGACAGTTTTAAAATGTGTGTTGCTACCCATGGTATTCTTTGTTTTTATATGACTAAAATTTGTAGTTATAGTGTGGTACTTGAATTAATTAATGAAAAAAATTATTCTCATTTTCTCTAACTTTTTCATTGCCATAGTTTGTCAGGTTCTTTTAATTAGTTGGTTGCTTTTGATTTAATTATAGGTTCTGGAGATAAAACATGAAAAATTACATCTGCCAAAAAAAAAAAAAAAAAGAAAAAGGCAAACCTAGGTTCTCATGTAATATCATAAAATGATGTTGCCTTTTTTAATTTAAAGGAATTAAATTTTAACTAGTTGTGCCATTCAGATTCACAAACACACATGAAGTGATATAAATTTCTACTTACATTTGTGAAAAGATAAACTCAGGCATTATTTTAAAAAATTAAGAGTTTATTTAAGCAACACTGAGTTTAAATCAGGCAGCATCTAATCTAGCAGATAGAAAGAAGCACCAGGGAGCTGTACAAAATGACAGATTTTTATGAGCAGAAGGGAGAAGGAACAAGGAAATTATATAGTAGTTCTCCCAGCAGATACTTAAAACTGCAGGTAGTACTAAACACTATGTATACTATATTTTTTTTACATACATATACCTGTAGTAAATTTTAATTTATGAATTAGACACAGTAAGAGATTAAGAGCAGCTAATAATAAAATGGGCACTTGGGTAGCTCAGTTGGTTAAGCATCTGATTTCGGCTCAGGTCATGATTGCATGGTTCATGGGTCTGAGCCCCACATCCAGCAGTGCAGAGTCTGCTTGGGATATTCTCTCTTCCTCTCTCTGCCCGTGCCCCACTTGACCTCTCTCTCTCTCTCTTTCTCATTTTCAAAATAAAGAAACCAAAAAAATAACATACTGTAATACAAGTTATATAAATGTAGTCCATCTTTCAAAATGTCTTATTGTACTTTACTCACCCTATTTGGGTTGCTGTGAGATGATAAAATGCCTACATGATGAGAGAAAGTGAGGTAAATGACACAGGCTTTGTGACGTGGCATTAGGCTACTAATGACTTTCAAACAGTGGTTCTGAAAGAGGATCATTTGCTTCTGGCCCACAGTTGACTGGGAGTAACTGAAACTGCACAAAGAGAAAATACAGATAAGGGGAGGGAACTGCTGTTCTTGGATAAAACAAAACAAAAAAAAACACAGGTTGGTTATTGCAAAGCTATTTTCCTTACAGGGGATGAGGATGGTAGGGGTCTGTTAGACCAATTACCTAACCTAGTGCTGACCAAGCACGTCCTGCTTCACCAGTTCAAGGTTCCATTTCTGGGAGAGCTAAAACCATTTCTTGGTTTAGTAATATGGGGCTTAGCAAAAGCAACTCAATTTTAGGGCCTGTTGTCTTGTATTTTAACAGATTAGGGAAAAGGAAGCTCTATCAGCTCATGGGCAGTAATAACACATCTTGAGTATACCCTTTTGGGAGTCTAAGTGTGAGCACACTCTTCTAAATCATTCAGCATCTCCATGGATGGCCAAACATGAATGAACTTCTCTATTTTCACTTTTCTTTTTTTCAGTGTTTATTTTACTAATTACTGTACTAGGGCCTTTGGAAGGTTATGATAAAGGTCTTTGCTGTTATGTGTTAGTTTTCCCACTGTCCCCTCTGGAAATGAGAATTTTCCCCCGAAAGAATAAGTCAGATAATTTGGGAAATAGCTCAAGATCATGAGTTTGCATGTGAATTTGGAAGAAGGAAAATGCTAAAAGAATTGCTGTGGCTTCTGGACAATCTTATCAAAACATGCTACCTAAGACAAAGTTTCCCTCCTCATTGATAGGACCAGAGATTGGTATTTGTTTGGGTTTAAATTTTATCTTTTAGAATTGCTTCACTCTCTCTGTCCTCTTTTGCTATTCCAAGTTCCTTAAACTTCCTCTAATCTCTAGGGAGAATAATAACTAAATTCCTGTAGTATGTTATCAGTGTAAACTAAAAATTTACAGTGGGTAGGTTTTTAAAGTCAAATACCTGACATTCTTCTGAAAGGCAAGCCATTGTTGGCCTGCTGGCCCTGGCCCTGCCTCTTGTCTTTCTTCATCTCTTATTTTCTATATTCTAGGCCTTTCTCCATTTTCTGTCTCTCATTTTGCCTAATCAAAAACAACCATGACAGCAGAAAAAATCCTGTTGAACATTTGAAAACTGAAAGTATGAAAATCCTTAGGCATAACTAAAAATTATTGGTCTCCACCAGGACTTTCCAATAAGCTAGAGGCTCACTTATATATTTGCATATAAATTATGTAGTTTCTTAAATTTCCTTACGCCTTACAAATATTCTCAGGTGATTTTCAAGTCAAAATCACAGTAGTCTGTGCCATTAAGGAAAGTCTTTTGAAGTGTCTATTTTCCATACCTTTTCAGCAAACTGTTCATTGTAATTGACCTAAAATTTTATGTCAGCACCACATAGTTGATAGAGATTTTGAAAATGGAAATGAGAATAAGAACTTAAAGAAGATGTAGGGGCAGAAAAATTTTCCCTTCTTCTCTTCTGGGTTTATTGGCTGATTTCATCAATAATATGATATAAGATTAACAAGAGAAAAACAAATGTAATTTTATATGAAACTCAATGGCAAATCAGCCAGTTAAGGCTTATATTCCTCCTGAACTAAGGATTGAGCTAGGAGCTTGGGACTTCAATGGGGAGGAGGTAATTCACAAGATGATGAGAAGACCCTATGTTCATTAATTAGATGTTTGTCTTGCCAAACAGAAAGGTCTTTCAGATAAAAAATTATCTCTGGTATTAACCCTCTTCCTCAGCAGGCCCCTTATTTAAACTCTATTAGGTACTTAAAGGAGAGGTGTAAGTTTTTCGTGAATCTGCTAGGTCTTCATTGACTTCAGCTCAAATTATTTTGATGTGGCTTATTCCACATGCCAAAGTGGCACAGCTTCTGCCTTCCTCTAAAGGCAGGACAGATTTATTTCAAAGAATATGTCACACAAGAAGGACACAGTGTCTTTGAGAGGAAGGAATGCAGCCATGAAATAATTTACCCATGAGATAATTTCAAAATTGTAAAATGGAAAAGAAATTTTTTTGCATAGAGTAAAATAAATTATCATGAGGAGAAAATAATTTCCATTGCTGAATGCCTATATGAATACTGAAATTAAGTGTAGGCACCTGATGTTTTCTTGAAAGTTTTGAATTCCTTGCTGCCTAAACTTCACGCTTATATTGGCACACATTGTTATTGTAGTAAGTGGGAGAGGGGAGGCCATGGGGAGAGGCCAGCATACATAGAGATAGATGACTGAAATTGGGCTTGAGTCCGCTGTAAGAGCCAGCAAAGTTGATTTTGCAATCATTTGTTTAATTAGCTGAAACTCCTAAGGGAAAATTTTATGAAATGGCAAACTCCCAAAGCCAAATTTAAATCTGTTTTTCTATGTATGACAGAATTTCATAATACAGAGATGTAAAAAAGGTACAAGTGAATAAAACTCTGTACAGTTGAGACCTTTAAATACCAAAAGCAATATCTTACAGAGAAATGTGAAAATAAATTATATAAGTTAAAATATTATTCATGTGAGAGAACTGAGGTAAAGGTTTACAGATGGCTAAGAAAAGCATATTCGGGGGGGGGGGGTTAAAAATTCCCTCATTCTTCCCCCAACCTGTTTTTGTTTGTTTGTTTCCTGTGAATTTTTCTACGTAGTTAAGTATATAATCAAGTTTATATTCTGTTTTTGTCTAATGGATTTTTTGATCTACAAGATATCTACTTTTTAAACAACGAAAGGGATATCTCTAAAGGCTGTAGTCTTCATCATTCTGCTTTGGTACATTTAAAGGTTAGATTTAAGGGACTGGTTGATCGAAAAAGCTAGTGAGCTAGGTTTTCTTTTGCACTTGGTTACACAGGCACAAAGGCAGTTGTAGACTTTCTCCCGCAGGAAAAGAAAAAAGCATCTGACCAAAGAGCCATCTTCTCAGATGTTCATGGTGAAAAAGAAAAGAGAAAAGGAAAGGAAATGAAAGGAGAGGAGAGGAGAGGGGAAGGGAGGGGAGGGGAGGGGAGGAGAGGAGAGGAGAGGAGAGGAAAAAAGAAAACAAAAGAAAAAAAGAAAGAAAGAAAGAAAGAGAGTGAAAAAAAAATCTGCCATATCATTTAGAAAACCAAAACCTTATTAATGTACTGATTTCAGATGAATAAAATCCATCAACTTTATCATAATTCTAAGGCTGGAGGATGAGTCTATATAAACTCTACTCAAAAGTGGCTCGTGTTTTGTATGAGGAAGCATCATTTGCTTTTTTCAATAGCTGATGACTTTGGTATCATTTTCTTGAAAAGATCAGTAAATGGATGCTTCTCATCATGAATGCTTGTAGTTTACACTAAAGATGTAGTTTGTACATTGCAGATTGGAAACAGGTGTTCCAGCACTGGTCCTATAAGGGCTATTATAAATTGCTTTCAGTAGTAGGCTGGAGGAAATATGTGTAGGAAAAGAAAAAGAACAACTTACGATTCTTATAATAATTACCTCCTCTGTACAAGTAGTGAGTGATTTAAATGGAAAAGAGGAATAAAGAGACCCAGGAGAGTAAATCTTTCAAAATGTGGGTCTAGGTGGGAAGGTTGTAATAGAACAGAGACAGGGAAACAGATTCACATTTCATGCTGTAAAATCGTTTAATTTCTTTCACTTTTAGAAAGTGAGTCAAAGTCAATGTCATTTCTTAATTCATAGACATAAACTTATAGAGATGCAAATTCCATGTAGCATAGACACACGAGATGCCTGCCAGTATCTTTTTGTCCTATTTTCTGTGATAATGGAGGCTTCATTTATAGCTGGACTTCCGACTACTGGGAATAAGATTTTTCTCTTGAAGCTAAGGTATGTCTTAACCAATAACACATAAATGGAGATGATATGTGCAACTTCCTGGAACTGTTCTTGAACAAAGTTGTCATTCTCTCTCCCTTTTTTATTCTTCCTATGGGCTGGTTGGAGAATGCTAGAGGAGCCATTATAGATCACAAAGGAGACCCTTATGTATTAAGGAAAAGTAAAGAACATGATGGAAGATGCCGGCTTCCATACTAGCCCAGAAACCTGTTTTCAGAGAGAGAAATAAAATGATCCCTTGCATTAGCCATTTGTTATGTTGGATTTTCTGTCACTAACAGCGAAGCTTTATCTCTTATACTCCAGCATAAGATCCAGTAAGAGTTTCACTTGTAGACTGTGCCTATATCACATTTATGAGGATCTCTGCCTCTCAAAAATGCATAACTAATGTGAAAATCATGTGTTTTTTGTTTTCTATTTCATCTTTGTTTCCTTTATTCCTCTGCTAGTTTTACTGATAGGAGTCGCTGTCAGTAAAACAAAAGTAGCAGTCTAAAGAGGTTTGAGAAAAAAAATTAAGTCTATATATTTACTTTTTTTCCTCTCTAAGTTAGAAAAAGACTGTCCAAAAGTGAATGCTGGCATTAAACTCACAGTTTCATGGTTTGAACTGTTCTAAATATTGCCATTAATGTAGCCTTCCCAGCGTTCCAACTACTTTTGCCTTTTTGCAAACCCTCTTCATTTCTTGTTTGTGTTATTCCAACAGATTCAAACAGCACTCACTGCTTTTGGACTGTTTTCTGTCCCTTCTCTGACCAGCTCCCTCTTTCTCTTGTGTTACCATGTATTTATCTCCTTTTAACACTTAACCACACACTGTGCAATTATTGTTTACATGCCAGCCAAAGACAACTGAACTGTTTGTTCCTGCAGGGGATTTGTGTGTCTGGACTAATGGTCATACAGTAGCAACCCATTAACTATTAGGAGAGAAAAAGGAATGATGGACAATAGGAAAGAAGAAAGAGATTTTTCTTTAAGAAGGCCAGTTTTCTGGTTTATATTCATTTTAAAATTTTTATGTGGTTAGGTACAGTCATTGAATACATTCTAATATGTATGATAAACATTTTTATTATAACTTTGTGTTTTGATATTTTCTTTGCATTTTAATTTTCTTTGAGGCATGAAATCTCACCCCCTTACCTCCTCCTTTTTGGAAAATCTCTTATACTGAGAAATAGAAAGAGACTATTCATGAAAAGTGATCAGATCTCTCATTATCTTTTTCTCTTCTCTATTATTAACAATTTTATTAACAATTATCACTCCAATGTGTTCTGTCTAGTAATGCAGAATTGGCTCAGTAGTGTTACTAACCCTTAAGAATAAAAATCAGTAGCTTTCGTGGGAAGTTTGGGGGAATATGGAGAAAAATCAGAAGAGATTAGAGGGATCTAGTAGCATATTTAAACTGAGACAATGTAGATATTTACATGATGGCAGATAAACCAATTCTTGCCAGCAACTGCCCCCACCAGTACTATTCTGTTGATGTGTACTCTTAAATATGCTTTTACCGCATTTATTGGTGCAACATTTTTTATCCATTAGTCTTTGGTTGTTAAAGTCTTACTTTTTAATTAAAAATACACACATGCTTGGGGGCACCTGGGTGTCTCAGTCTGTTAAGCATCCAACTTCAGCTCAGGTCATGATCTTGTGGTTCATGAGTTTAAGCCCCACATCAGGCTCTGCTGACAGCTCAGAGCCTGGAGCCTGCTTCAGATTCTGTGTCTCCCTCTATCTTCTCTCCCCTGCTCACGGCCTGTCTCCGTATGTCTCTCTCTCTCTTAATTTAAAAAATAAAAAAAATATATACATACTCATGTAGAGAATATTTTTAAAAAGAATAAAATTCAAAATTACTTTTATACCTATTTCCCAGAAGTTACTGATATTATTATCTTATTTTATAGCTACCTCAACTTTTGTTCTATTTATACAGGGAACCCTAGTGTACATTCTGTTTTGCAGCCTATTTTATTAATTTCAAAATAGGTCATGAAAAAACTGTCCACATCAATAAATATTTTTCTATTATATTACTAATGTTGTTATAACATTTTATTTGTGTGGGTATAATTTATTCAACCAATTTAATATTACAGGAAACGTAGGATAATTCCAGTTAGTTCATGTTTTAAATAGCACAGCCACGAATATTCTTGCAAACTGCATGATTATATTTTTTGTAAATATCCATGATTGTATCCTTAGACAAAATTCTTAGGTAATGAAATGTCTAAATTAAATAATAGTGAAATGCTATAATGCCTTTTATTCATTGACAATTGTTTTGCAGAAATATAATACCAATTTATAATCAAAGCAGCTCTATATAGGGGAGCAGATCTTTACCCAGAATCTAACCAACTCTGTAGAACCATTAAAATAAAATGTTTACCAATTAAGGGAAAGTCTTATGTTTGTGTATGTGTCTGTGTATGTGTGTGTGTGTGACATGAAAGTAGATATTACACTTTTTTGAGAAAATCTATTAAATTTTTATCATAGAATTATGTCGCTTAAAAGTCCCAGGTCAAGGGGTTTCCTGGCTGGCTCAGTCAGTGGAGGATGTGCCTCTTGATCTTGCAGTTGTAGGTTTGAGCCCCACATTGGGCATAGAGATCACTTAAAAATAAAGTCTTTAAAAAAAGGTCCCAAGTGGGAATTTATAGAAATATATATCTTTGAACAGTGATAGAAAGGCAGACTGCCTTAATTTAATCGTGTATCTAAAATTTTATCTTATAAAACCAGTCCTATTTTTGGGATTGAGTTATAGTAGTTCTTATTTCTAATTCTAAAACCATGTGTACTGCTTCCCTAGGACTGCTGTAACAAAACAGTCTATATTTTAATGACTTCAAACAATAGCAATTTATTCTGTCCACAATTTTGGAGGCAGACGTTCAAATTCAAGGTAACCGGTGGACCATGATCTTTCCAAAGTCTTTAGGAAGAGATCCTTGCTTTCTCAAGCTTCTGGTACCCTTAGGAGCTCCTTGGCTTGTGCCAGTGTAAATCCAATCTCTGCCTCCCTCTTCACACGGCTACCTTCCCTCTGGGTGTCTGTCTCTGGACACCAGTACATTGGGCTTAGGGCCCGCTCTGCTTCAGTTTGACCATATCTCAACTTGATTTTATCTGACAAGATGCTCTTTTGTACAATTATAGATACCAGCTTTAAGACTTTAACCAAGCTCTTTTTGGAAGACACATTTCAACCCATAATACCATGTATCTTAAGTTTTTGTCCAGTAAATTATAACTAGTTTCAGGAATGAGATAATAGTAGTTCTTACTCCTATGTTGATAATTTTAATATTACCTCATGCAAGGAAAAATTAATTAAATGATTAAACTTTTTAAAAGCTTAATTTAGCATCCTATGACTCTTGTTTCAACAATTCTACTATATACAAATAATAGCAAAATTAAAACAGCTTCAGGATTTTCGGAGACATGCTACTAATGTCACAGCACCTAGGTCACGGCGAAGGTGGTGAAGAGAGCTCCAGCCTCGTCCTTCTCTGTCCATATCACTCGTTAAAAATCTGCCTTATGTACCTGTCTAAATAGTTCATAATTACTGAATCAGCTTGGATAAAGAGGAAGCATAGGATAAACACTGTAATAAGTTAAGCTTTTAGCAATTCACAGTGAAGTTAATGATAGTAGTAACCTGTTTTCTTCTAGTGAATATTTTAGCCAATGTTTTAAAAATATTATTCATTTTAAACTGGTCTGGATCTCTTTTTTCTGTTGTAAATTCTATTGATTGTTTTGTTTTTATTATGTTTTCCCATCTCTCACAAAAAGATGAAAATATATGTCACTTTCGTTATTAGGGCCCTTATTACAATTTGTAAAAATCCGAGTCCGCTCACAGAGATGCTCAAATTTCACTTTAAATCCAACAATTTTTTTTAAGATTGCATTAACCAATGACGAATTGCTTCCTTAGGGCCAAACTTCTAAAAGCTTCTGCTCCCTTTATTACGCAGCTTCACTTAGTGCTGAAGCTCTGTGTATCATTAAGATAGATTCCAATGTGTTTTCCACTTTTCTGTGATAACAGTGATGTTTTGTACAATTCTTGTGAGATGCGGTTCAAACACTGGGTCCCCCTTCATTCACTGAGCACAAGCTGGTATGTCCGCTGCTATGTAACCCCAATAAACAGTCTCTCTGCAGAACTTCTGGAAGGTATTCTTACCCATTTTAGATAGAAGTTATATGTAGCCTTAGAGATAATTCTGTATCTTCTGTTTCTTGTCTCTGATTTTAATTGTCTTTAGGTTAAATTTCTGATTCTTTCTCATAGATATAATATTCATTTAATATCTAAATGCCAGCTGTGACTTGATTTCTTACAAACAAAAAGAAAATGCAATCAACATAATCAAACACATTTAGTTTATTCCTAATTTGAGGACTGCTTAAAATATTTTCCTATTCCAGTAAACATTGCCTTGGGTATTTTAAGTATAAACACATTACATGTAAACAATGCTTTTGCAAAACAGATTGACTTAAAAATATCCACTTAAGTTGTGTGGTACAATAGACCATATTCAGGCAGATTTTCAGCATTATTTTCCTACTTTCTGCTTTTGTGGACATCAGAATTCAAACTCTCAAACTCAAACTCAAATAGAAATGTACTGTACAGAATTCAAACTCTCAAACTCAAACTCCTAATAGAAATGTACTGTCATCTGATACAGGTCTGGATGAAAATGGTGAGTAGAGGAATTCCTGAATTCAGAACATTGTGATGATCAGTTCACATTCGGTAATATTTATTGAGGACACGCCATGGGCCATATGTACTCTGCTAAGCACCTCGTGTTTGTTTCTCCTTTTATGCTTACAATAGTTCTGAGCTATTTCATCTTCCATTTTACATGTATAGACACTACATCCTAGAAAAATTAAGTAATCAAGTTTCTTGTTCTAGTTTTAAATGCTATTCAATTCATTACATACTTACCATTGGTGAAATAAAAACACTTGAATGGGTTCTGATAAGACTTTACCATCTCATGCCATTCTTAGTGAGATGATAACTTGAGTAACTAAGTAAATTGTCCTGATCCATTTTAGAAACTTTTGCCTAATTTTGTTCTAGGCCAAAGATATTCAGACTGTGAAGGAAAATCATATTGTTAACGGTAGATAAAATGTCAACATAACAACACTAGTTCTGTGGAATCTCTCTAGACAGCCCCCCGCCCCCCAGCATTTTTTTTAATGTTTTATTTTATTTTTGATACAGAGAGAGACAGAACATGAGAGGGGGAGGGGCAGAGAGAAGGAGACACAGAACCAGAAGCAAGCTCCAGGCTCTGAGCTAGCTGTCAGCACAGAGCCTGATGCAGGGCTCAAACCCACGAACGTGAGATCTGACCTGAGCTGAAGTCAGGTGCTTTAGCCGACTGAGCCACCCAGGCGCCCCCCAGCATTTTACACTTAAAATGGATAATCTATTTGAGTATGACTGTGACTTCTTTATAGCAGCATTAAATATCTTTCATGTTACCAAAGATTGTAATTAAGTGAAAAATATAGTGCAACCAAGGGGAAAAGGTAAAAAATTAGCTTTAGATAAAGCAAAATTATAAATCACTTACTATCAAGATATACTACTACGGGGCACCTGGGTGGCTCAGTCAGTTAAGCAACTGACTTTTGGTTTCTGCTCAGGTCTTGGTCTCAGAGCTTGTTTGTGGGATTGAGCCCCAGCATCTGGTTCTGTGCTGACAGCTCAGAAACTGCTTGGGAATCTCTTTTCTCTGTCACTGTCCCTCCCCCTGCTTATGTGTATGTGCTTGCTCATGCTTTCTCTGTCTCTCCCTCTCTCTCTAAAAATAAATAAACGAACATTTAAAAAGGAAATTCGATCCTCAAATGGGATCATCTCCCCCAAAGCATTACCTTACTGGAAAACAACAACAACACATTACTTAATAATGAAATAGAACTAAAAAGACACCCCTGGGTGGCTCAGTCTGTCAAGCGTTGGACTTCAGCTCAGGTCATGATCTCGTTGTTCGTGGGTTCAAGCTCCACATTAGGGTTTGTGCTGACAGCTCAGAGCCTGGAGCCTGCTTCAGATTCTGTGTCTCCCTCTGTCTCTGCCCTTCTCCAGCTTGCACTCTGTGTCTCTCTCTCAGAAATAAACATTAAAATATTTTTTTTAAATAAAAAGCAAGTCAATGACATTTTAATCATTCAGGTTAAAAAGGAAACTTGAATTAAATACTTCATATCTATTACTTTAAAAGATGTAATTGTATTTTGTTTATCTACTATTTTCATCATATACATTTCTTTAATATCCATTTTTTTATTTTTAAAAACTGATTTATATAAAAGTCATATCATGCAGAAAATTATGAAAATCCTTAGTATTAACTTATGCGACCAGAGATGTATAGCTCAGAAAGAGATATGTATTCATTTTCAGAGCATTTATTAAGTACCTATAGTGTGAATAACAAACTAAGGTTTTTTATTTAAGGCATTTGAGTGTCATTTTTAGGGGACAGTTATACAGAATAACTCTGGTAGAGATTTTGTTAAGAATATAATCATGGAGTACTCAGTTGGTTAAATGTCCTACTTTGTTTCAGCTCAGGTCATGATCTCATGGTTCATGGGATCCAGCCCTGTGATGGGCTCTGCATTGATAGCACAGAGCTGGCTTGGGATTTTCTCTCTGCCCCTCCCCCACTCATGCTCACTCTGTTTCTCTCAAAATAAATAAACTTAGAGGACAAAAGGATCTCACTCTAAACTGGTGTTCCCTGAAATTATATTTCAAAGATTTTTTTCTCTTTTTGAGATATATAGAATAAACTTATTCAATGATATATGAAACAATTTATATGTTTTGGGCAGAAAATAATGGATGCAATAGATTTATCTTTTAGATCTCAAGTGACATTGTCAACATACAATATAGTGAAGACTTGTTTTGCCATACACCTATAAAAAAGATCAGCATAACTTTTAGTTCATCCAGAACCAATTATGTAGTTATGTATGTGTTTATGGAGAAAAAAGGTCATAGTTAAAGTACATAATGTTAGGGTTTAAGTTTTTCTGAAACAATTTAAAGTTTAGATCTTAAAGTTTACATGTTGGGAGGCTTCCAGGATGGAAAATAACAAATTTGAGGGTGGCCATACTATTGTTTTCATTTCCTTGTTAGAATATATTTTTTTAATTTAAAAAAATGGAAGTTTGTCTTTCTAAACTCTGCCTGCTTAGCATAGATATTACACTGATGCATTGTTAAGTATCATAAAAAAACATGGTTTTGGCATACAGATGTCATAGTTTATTTAGTCGGTTTAGTGCATTTAGTTAGAATGTATACAGCTAAGTACAGAAGATCAAGTCTCAAAGTGTTTGGATTTACCAGGAAGGTATATTTTTCCACAAAAAATCCAGTTTTAGGATTCAACTTCTTACTTTTTAAAAATACATCTAACTCCCTTCTTTTGATCATCACCAGCTATTAGCTGTAGAAGAAACTCGTCTTGTGCCCTAGCAGTGTGTCCACACCTGCCCCATATCCTTCTCTGTACTCTATTAGTTAGCGCAATGTCCATAGTCTGGACTCTCAGGGGCAAAATTTAATCATCTGGTTCTCACTGATTGTCTCAAGCAATTAATATTTTTTTAAAGAAACATAAACCTGTCAAATAAATGTACACCGGTTCTATTCAAGGTGGTTTTCACATTTTCGTATCCATCACAACGATCTAGCATGCAGATTCCAGTACCCATCTCAGAGATTCTTATTCTTTAGGTGTGTGACAGTCAAACAGAATTTTCTTTGTTAACAAACATTTTACTAAATTTTTATAATCAAAGCCTATTTATTCCTCTGCTGCTGACCCTAGCACTACTACTGCTATTGCCAGCCTGCATTACTAATATCTATTAAATATGTGGCATGTGGCAGCAGCACTCTTTGTTAGAGCAACATTATGCAGTAGGCATTATTTGTCTCTGTTTTGCAGGCAATGCATAACTGAAGCCCAGAGAATATGATAACTTGTCCCAAATTGCAAAGCTAATAAGTGAATTTATGGAAACCCCTTGCCTTAAAGTTTTTTAATACTTATTTAACAAGTATTAATGCCCTCAAGTGGTTTTCACAAAATGAGTGAAGCAAACAAAAGCAATAAACCAGACCAAACTAACATAGCCATAATACGTGTGCAGTCTAATGTCTACTGAACAATGGGTTAATGTCTCATTAGAATTGCAATGATTTTTAATGCGAACATGGAACAAAAATCCTCTTAATCACCTGCACAGTTTTCCCCTTAGGTCCCCACCCTCTATGGTCTAAGTCAAGGTTGCACCTTCTGGTGGCAGTAACCCCTTCTCCACAGTTAGAGGTGACCACAGCCATCAGGAGTCCTCACAGAGATTTGCCTGTTCTTTACTAACTTTAAGAAATGCACTGCTTTTCAGTGATAAATACTGCCAGATTGTTTTAAATCCGGCTCTGGGCTCCGGCCTTGTTTTTGAATCTGTTGTTATCCTTGGCACAGCTTGCCCAAATTACGCTAACAATTACAAGCCCTAAAGTCCCTAAAGGAGACTACTTGTACCTGTAAAACTCAACCAGATAAATACATGCATACATAAAAGGAGGATGATAAATACAAGATTGGGCAGTTTTTACTTTTGCCAAGAAAGGATAATAATTATATATTTTATATATGTATCATATATATGCATATACGTAACTATTATTGGCATATTTCATAAGAAGAAAGAATATATTAAAACTTGTACTGGACCCTTTCTCACTGGGGAAGGGGAGAATAAGCGCAGCAATCTCAGAAGATGTTGTTTTGAGTTCTAGTAAAAATTGGAATGGATCGGTCTGTGCTCCGGGGCTGGCATTTGGGGGTCGCTGTTCTAGGCAGTCACCAATGCTGTCTTCTCAAGAGCTTCCTCAGTATTTACTCCCTGCTTTTATATTTATTTATAAAATGCCCCCCTTCATATTGTCAAAGTTTGGAAGCATGCAGTATTTTAACATTCCATGTAAAGTTTAAAATTTTTATAGCATCATAACTGCCTGATACCTGCACAATCTTTTCTCTAACAGCTAACAATCTGTATCCCTTGATTGTGCTTTTTCCTTTTCAATTTCTGTGAAAAAAAAAAAAAAGTATCCCTAGTGTTTTCTCTCAGTTTTTTACTTCCTTCATTTGACTAAAAACATATTTAGAATGCTACCAGTGCCTAATATTATATTTAGAAAAGAAAGTTCTCAGTTGTAATTGCAAAATAATAGCAGTAGTTCTTTCTTTTGTTTTTGTTTTTCCTACTATTGAATTGAAGGCACTAAAAAGAGAAAGTCTTAATGGGACTAAATACTGTATCTTTAATAAATATTGTCATTTATTTAAGGTCCATTTCCATATTGTTTGTATGTGGTGTCTTCTGATACTAACTGGGTTTACAATTCAATTCAATTCTGATACTAACTCCCAGGATAAGAGCAGACCACACAGTTTTGAGACTCAGGCCAAGAAAACTGTCCGTGCCTCAGACACCAGACACAAGTGGGTGCCCAGGCTGCTCCTGCCCAGCTGACGAGAAATTCAGGCTAATAATTGGGTAAAACAAATCATGGAGCTTTGAACTCAAGAAAATTCTCAGGTTATAATCACAGCTTTAATATAAAGGGCACAACTTAGGGACAGCCAAGTGGAAGTATTTTATAAGGCAGTGGATGGGGGGGGTCCTCAGAGTCTCTGCACCCTCCCTCTTTGAGTGCACAGCTCTCCCAGCATATCAGTGTGTTTGCTAACCCAGAACCTCTCAAATCTTGTTGTACAAGAGTTCTTACAACCCAGTTTCAGACCTGCTCTCCTCCAAGGAGGTTGGTAGATGAGACTCAAACTTCCCCTCTACTCATGTATTTGGTCTTTCTGCTAACCAGCTTCCTTCTGAGTCCTCCTGGATCTTGGTACCCACCCTGAGTCACCTGATTAGCACAAACTCAGATATGCCAGAAAGAGATTTTTATTTTATGCAGAACAAAAGACACTCTAACCACTTAAAAAATTCCAAGGGTTTTAGGACCTCTGTGCCAGTTACTGAGGACAAAACAAAAATTTCTTTTTAATGCCACTGTTTGATTTCTGAGGAGAGTGGAATATTATTACTGTATTTTTCTCTCCCAAAGCATCAGTAAGCTTTCACAGTGTGAAGCTAACTAAAGCAATAAACCAGACTGAACTACTGCCCCATCATTTGCTAATTTTCTTATATTTTACTACATAATTTCAGTTTTGGCTTCAGCATAATGACTATGAAAATACTTGGAACAATTTAAAAACACTCTTTGTCTATAAAGTATTATTATTACTTTAATTATGTTAAAATGCATTTCTCCCATAGAGACACTAAAGAAGCACATTTTTGTCCTCTATCTCTGACCCACCTATTGAAGCAATTTCTCTTTACACGATTTGCATTCCTACATTGATATTTATATGTATTTAAGATTTATTCTTATTTTTCAGGATCCTCAGTCATAGTCTCAAGAGATAGGTTCATGTGTAAAGCTCAATAAGGAAGAGCCAGATGTGGAAAATAAGACTTATAATAAGCATAATTGTCTTTATTTATAGACTCTTCTGTAGCCTGTACTCAAGAAATCTATTGCTTGACATTGAAAGTATACCTAACTTTTTGGGTAGTTATGAATGTTGATGCATTACAGTTATCATTTTCAGATATGGTTTGGTATATCTTCTAATAAATATTCTATCTTTGCATATTTAAGCCATCATATCTGGGAATTTATGGCCTCATTGTTTGTAGAAGTCCATGTGTATGTGAATATTATATTCATATTCATTAGGAGTGATAGCTTTGTAATAGAGGGCATCCAGAAATTTCACTGGTCAACACCTTCCTCACAAAATTGAAGCCAAAAAAAAACAAAAACAAAAAAACAAAAGCAAAAACCAAAAACCAAAAAAACCATTCAACACCCAAGTCTTGGTTTCTAATAGAATTCTCCAATAAAAGGAACTAAGATCCTTGGGAAAATGTCTGAGTCTGGTGCTAGAGCAGAAAATAGGAAATTGAGCCTAGAGAATCTTATAGTACCAGAAAGTAAGGGAGTACTCAAAAAATAAAATGATGGGAATATGCCAAAGAGAAGAAAGCAACCAACCCTAAACAGCTTTCATGGTCAAAACTGAAACAATTTGTGCAACAGATTAAATAACAGCACTGAATTACATCACAGAGTATAAAATAAATATCTATGAGTCCATAGTGATACAAATAAATCATTGAATAAATAAATAAATGATGATAGAAACAAATCTGTGGAAAATAATTCTAAATAATTAGTGTATATATTACCTCCTCAATGAGATGGAGTTTAATCGTCACACTTTTAGTGTGAATCACACCTATAACTTGCTACCAAAGAATACAGTATGAAAGAAAAACAACAGCCACAAACAAGAAGTAAGTTCACAGAGGAGAAACTTGGGAAACACTACCTCACTCAGATGATCAAAGCTATCATCAATAAAATGTTAATAGTATAGACACTTTATATAATATGATTATCAATGATGATGTAAGCATTGAATGTTGTTAACATCTATAAGAACAAGGAAAGGGTGAAAAGGTGTCATAGGCCAGAGGAAGCTATGGAGATATGACAAGTAATGTAAGTGATTTCCTGGATAGGACCCTAGGACAGAAAAAAAGGCATTAGAGAAAAACTAATGAAATTCAGATGAACTGTGGAGTTTATATTTAATAATGATTTATTAATATTGGTGGGAATTTTTAAAGTATAATTGATATATAACATCATATCACTTCAGGTGTACAACAGAATGATTGAATAAGATATACCACTGATAGCACAATCTAGTTAACGTTTTCAGCATGCATGAGTCACTGCTTGTGACAAGTGTACAACAGTAGTGTAAAATGTTAAAAATAGGGGAAACTGAGTGCTACGTATATAGGAATCCAGTTGAAAGAATTCATACAACTCTTATGTAATAACTAGAACCAGGTTCTTTTTATTGTATGATAAAAAGGTAATTAAAAAGAAAATAAGTAAAATTACAGGACCAAAGTCTCACATTTATAGAATTGACTAAGTTTTTTTATGGATCAATACTTTCTGAAACCATTCAAATCCATAAAAAAACCAACTGAAATTTATATGGTATTTGCTTACTTTCAACATATTACAGTTCTCATTTAAAAGACCTTGGTTAGTGAATGAACTATCAATAAAGAAGGTAGAAATATCAAAAAGGGAATATTAATGTTATTTTTCCTTTCAGGAAATTTCCTGGGTCTATTGAAAATACCATGACAGATTTACATATCAGCAACTTGTTACCAATAACATAAATAAATAGCCCACAATGGGACTTTAATAACCCATTTTAAATAATTTGAAGTAGTTCTGTGAGGATTATGAGCTATCAATGAAGAAAAGAATACTTACTGAATTGTCATCTGAAAGTTGACAGATGCAATTCCCTTCATTTTTTCAGCCACTATTTCTCTAATGCCTGCCAATTTCTATGTCTTGGGATATAAACTTAGTCCCTAATGTCAAGGAGGTTATAATCTAGTAAAGGACATATAATCAATAAGAGCAATTAAATAAGTTATTTGTCTGGGTGTAAGAGAGCATTGAAGGAGTCCTCAATTCTAGAGATTAGGACAGGCAAAGGCTTTGCAGAAGAGAAGGTCCCAGTGCTTATGTATATTTCACCATGCCAATAGAGCTGGGAAACCAATGGCATAGATGGAATCCGGATTGGTATGTCACACGTAGGCAATGGCTAGTGTTTGAGAATTTCTCAGTGATCCTGGAAGCAGAAATTCTATAAGAGAAAGGTTCTAGAAGAGAAAATCCTGGAAATGCATGCATATGCATTTATAATGCATTTGTAATGGGGCTTATAAGTCTACCTAGAGTTTTAAATAAAGTCATAATGTGATCAAGTCATTCTAGTAGCTGTTCATCAAGGACAACAAAGGTGGCTTGCCTATCAAAGTGTCTTGGAGCTATATTTTATCTCTCTACTACCCAGTCACTACTAATTTCCTCCTCTATGATGGAACAATACACCTAGGATTATTGCTACAACAGCCCTTAAATGTGATGGGATAGGAAGTTGAGAACAACTTTAGAGGTAAATGAGATTGTAGACACCTGAGAAAGTGCTGAATGACTGGTTTTTTTTTAATGTTTTTTTATTTATTTTTGAGAAACAGAGACAGCATGGGCAGGGGAGGGTCAGAGAGAGAGAGGGAGACACAGAATACGAAGCAGGCTCCAGGCTCTGAGCTAGCTGTCAGTACAGAGCCCTACGCGGGGCTCAAACTCACGATCTGTGAGATCATGACCTGAGCCGAAGCTGGACGCTTAACTGACTGAGCCACCCAGGCACCCCTTGAATGACTGTTTTAATAGCCCAAGTGAGAGGTCTGAATTAAGGCTTTAGCAATAACGATAGAGAGGAAGATAAATTCAAGAAAGTTCCATGAGGCAGAATCTCTTGGAACTTGATCCATAAGTGGTAAGAGAAAAGAGGTCTCAAATGACTTTATTATTGAAAGGGATGGCCTTTGGTTTGTGAGGAAAGATAATTCAGTTTTAACACAGTGAGTTTGAGCTACCTATGAGATGCAGAGGTACCATGTCCAAAGGGTAGTAAATAAAATGATCTAGAGCAGCAGCTGGAAATTTTTACTGTAAAGAACCAGATGTTTTGTCTTTGAAGGCTGTATAAGGTCTCAGTTTTGTTTTTGTAGCTGGGAAGCAGCAATGGAAATATGTGAAACAGAGGATTGTGGCTGCATTCTACTATAATTTGATGAACACTAAAATTCAAATTTTATATCATTGTAACAGGTCTTGAAATATTCTTTCTTTCCAACTTTTAAAAAAATGGAAAAAGTATTTATGGACTGTACAAAAGCAGCCAGTGGGCAGATTTGACCCAGATTGGTCCTTAATTGGCTGACCCTTCATCTACAAAGAAGTGTAGCCTAGAGATGGGAATGGTTCTGTTATCAGCCTATAAAGAGACATCTCAAATGATAGTTGCGAATACCATCTTACCTATGAACTGATGGAGGAAAGAGTATGGCTGGGACATGGCTAAGGAACCACCAGAGTTTAAGAGATAAGAGTCAATAAAATAGATTTGGAGAACTAAAACAAGTCCTGTTCTGTAATGGGTAATCCCCTGGTCATTATTTAGTAAGTATATTAACTATATAAAATGTACATACACCTACTATACCGCCAGCACTTCTTGCCTCACTCTTTTGTGTTCTTTTCAGTACTTAGTGCACCACCTGTGATAGAGGTGTTTGAAAAATGTCTAAGGAATGGATGATTAAATTGTGATGCCTTATGTAGTACTATGCAACACCTGAAGTTGGGAGCTGTTTTGTTTTTTTTCTGCCTACTACAGCAGCAGAAAGGAAACTAAAATTCTTGTAATCTTTGAAATAATTTTCATATCAAATTAGTGACAGTGTTAAATGTTTTTCTTCATTTTTCATAATTTTGTGGTGTTTAAAAGTGATTAAGTCACTAATCATGAAGTAAGTTTTAGTAAACGAAACTCTGTGCTTTCTCAATACTATTTTCCTCTTTCCGGTTTTTAAGCTGTTGAAAAGCATGACATACAAACAAAAAGCAAATGCAGTTTTGTGAGAAGTAGAGGCAATTTAAAGCTCAAAAAATTTTAAAACACTCTTAGAAAATACTGGGGCCCCTGGGTGGCTCAGTCAGTTAAGCGTCTGACTTCGGCTCAGGTCCTGATTTCCCAGTTTGTGAGTTCAAGCCCCAGGGCGGGCTCTGTGCTGACAGCTCAGAGCCTGGAGCCTCCTTCAGATTCTCTGTCTCCCCCACTCATGCTCTGTCTCTCTCTCAAAAGCAAATGAACATGAAAATAAATTTTGAGAAGTTTTAGATATGTTTGTAATTTGGTTCTGATTAAATGGTGGACACGGCTGAGATTAGGGATCCAGGATGCCCATGTTTCTGCAGTAGATCAGATGACAGTGGCGTTATTGGCCGTTGAGAGGCAGCCACTCAACTCAGCCAGGTGTCTCATCCCTGAAACCAATTTTAAGGGAGGCGAGTTAGTGCCGGATCATTTATGTTAAATAAATAACATCTTTGTCTTTTGCTTTCTCAGAAAAATACAGTCTCATTTGCTCTTATGTTAATAAAATAACAACATTAAAATATAATGGATATCTGTCAAAGTGGAAATCCTTATAATTACCTTAAAAAATAGAAATGAAGGTGCATATCTATGTTTGCAGTTTTGAAACAAATCTTCTAACTACTGGATATACTTCAGAATTACTTGTAGAGAGTTTTGATTCAGTAGGATGGAGTCAGCAGGGCCTTTAATTTCTTTTTTTATTTTTGATACAGATGGATTTTATGATGTAAATTGCAAATATCATGAAGCAATGCATATCAAATAACAATGCTGCATTTTAAAATCAGAGAAAGACAATCATCATATGATTTTACTTATAGGTGGAAGTCAAGATACAAAACAGATTAACCTAAGGAAAGGGGCAGCAAAGATAATATAAAAACAGGGAGACAGACTACGAGACTCTTAAATACAGAAATCAAACTGAGGGTTTCTTGTGGGGTGTTGGGTGAGGGGTTGGGCTAAAGGGGTGCTGGGCATGAAGGAGGGCACTTGTTGGGATGAGCAGTGGGTGTTACATGTAAGTGATGAATTACTAAATTCTATTCCTGAAATAATTATCATTCTATATGTTAACTAACTTGTATTTAAATTAAAATAATAATAAATAATAAAAGAGAGTCTCCTACGGTTTTCCTCCCTCTTCAGTTTTTATCTTATTTTTGCTTCGTCCCCTATGTTCACCTGTTGTGTTTCTTAAATTCCACTTAGGAGTGAATCATGTGGTATTTGTCTTTCTCTGCCTGCTCCCCAGGGGCCTTCTAACATGCAGCTCAAAGTTAAGAAACAGGGTGTTTGGGGTACAGTGGGTGTGGGGGGAGGGTGGGTGTGTCTCATATGTTGTGTGTGTGTGTGATGTGTTTTGATATGTTGTGCAGTGTGTGTGCGCACTCTACAGTGGGACAACTAACCTGAAGAACAGTCCCATTTTCTCCTTTTCTTCTGTCTTTTTCCTTAACAATACGGAGATAAACTTAAGCCCTTTTACTTCCTTGCATTGTCCAAAATCAAATTTTCAGAGTGGGAATGAAATGTGGAATTATCTGCGTTACTGATCAGAAAATGAACAAATTTGCCCACAAGCAGAGATAGGCTAACGGCAGCTGCCAGCTAATCCTTTTATCTCTGAATCTGGGTGGAGCAGAGACTTTTACGAGGCTGGCATCAATACCGTGTGCCGATGCCAATATCTGGGCCCCGTTGTTGATGCCAAACATCCTACAAATCTTCTCATCCACTCCACTCCATCTGCGGTATTCCCCCGGGGTGCTGCGGCTCAGAGTTGCCACTGACATGCTCCATTGCAGGGCAGCCGTCTCTCAGAGCTCCTTTGAGAGTGGTGGTCATGTGGCAACTGCTCTTTGGGGCGCTTTATATTTTCTCATTTAATGATCATCCCAATATCACACCCTAGTTGTTATCATCACTATCACCATCATCATCATCCTTCTATTACAAATAAGAGAATTAAATGTCAGCAAGTGGAAAGTAACTTCTACAGCAATAGAAAGTGATAGAGCCAAGATAAGAACTGTATTCAGTCTAATCCTCTCTTCCCTGAGCCAAGCTGCCAGATATCACTGTGTTAAATCACTCATCATACTTTATCGAATTGGACAGCATGTCTACATATAAAATATTAAAATATATTTCCTAGTGTAGTGAGGATGTAGGGACGGAGCTGCTTTGTGCCAGAAGACACAATTTTGAAATAGGGGAGGTATCGAATGGCAGTTATGTCCTCTTGAAAAACAAAAACAAAAACCATAGGTGCAGGAGTGCCTGGGTGGCCCAGTCAGTTAGGCATCTGACTTCAGGTCATGACCTCGCAGTTCATGAGGTTGAGCCCCACATTTAGCTGTCCACTGTCAGCACAGAGCCTGCTTCAGATTCTCTGTCCCCCATGTTCACTGCTCCTTCCCCTGGGGAAAGGTGATTGCTAAACTGATTGTTAAAAGCAAAGATTTGGGAATGAGGCACATATTTAAATTCAGAATCCAATGCCAATAAGATGTCCACTTGGGTGTCTGTAAAATGGGATAATCTCATCACAGGGTGCTGTGAAGATTACATAAAATAGTATAGGGTATTGATTGAAAGTAATGCCTAGTGAATAGCCAGTGCTTTTAATGTTTAGAAAAGAATTCTGACAGACTAGAGTACTGAATGATATTAAATCAAGGCTTCAAAGGGATAGAAAATTAAATGCAATAGCAAAGCAACATCTTGAGCAATACTCTTCACAGAACCAAGTCTAAATAGAAACAAAGATGATACCTTTTGGAATAGGTGGGATTGTGGTTACGTATTGCTGCGTAATAGACCACCCCAAATATAGTTAGGATAAACTTTATTTTATTCTTTCCATGAATTCTGAGGTCAGCACTTCATCCATTGCATGGTAGGCTTGGTTTGCTTTTGCCCCACGGTATTTGTGGTCCCTGCTGAGAAGACTTGAACATTAGTGACTTGAATGAATGAGGTGGAACCATCTAGAAGCTTCTTCATTCACATGTCTCCTGCTTACTTGAAGGCAAAACCCACTACTGGAAGATGACAACTGGAGCATCCATCTACATATGGTGTTTCCAGGAGGGCTTGACTTCTCTTAGCATGGGTTTTGCTTTCTGAATGAGAGTGCCCCCCATGAAAGCACTCAACGGGTGTCCCAAGAGAACAACTGAAGCCTCATAATCTTTTCTGACCTTGACCTTCAAGTCATATGACATCGCTTCAGGAACAGTCTTCTTGGTGCAAGGCAGTTTCCAAGGACAGAAAGCTGAGATTCAAGGGAGATGAATTAGACTCTTTTTTGATGGAGAAATGGCAAGGTAGAGTCGCCAACCCTCTAAGTTTCCCCAGGTCTGAGGGAGTTACCATGACATAATTCCTTCTGTTCTAAATCAAGGAAAGTCCCAGAAAACCAAGGCAGTTTGGTTTCTCTATGGCAAGATCTCATTCAAAAGAGCTTGGGAAGAAGATATTGTTGCTCAAAATATGGTCTGCACCAAAGATGGAAATTAACTAAGTCAAGCCAGAGTCTGGATCAGCCAGCCTACAGGCATTTGCTTGTTTCAGCTGGCCTGACCTGCTTTTTACTAGAGTTGTTTGTTGGCATTGTCAAATGCAGGTTAAAAGAGAAGGAGAAGGGCCTATGATGATAAGATATTGAGTAATCCAGCCCTGAGTGAAAACAAAGCCTACTCTTGTCCGCTCACACATGGCCTGGGTATTATGTGTAGCACCACTGCCAACACGACCTTGGGGAAAGCACTGCTCCAAGTCTTTGCATGTATGATGCTATTGTTCTTAGTAGCCCCGAAATCCAGAGTGTGATCCCTGGACCAGTAGCATCAGCCTCCCCTGGGAGTTTGTTAGAACTACAAATTCACATACTGTATCCCAGACTGACTAAATCAGAAGCATTGGGAGGTGACCCTGGACACTGTGTTTAGACAACTCTCCAGGCATTTCTTAAGTTTGCTGAAGGCTGAGAGTGTTTGCTCCAACACAACTACTTGTGTAGTATTTCTCATCCCAGGAGTGTATCCAAACCATTTGGTGGAGGTGGGAGATTTTAAAACACACTGAATTTGACTTCCTAGATTTTTATCACCAAAATAATCGTATTTTCAGTAAATGGGGAAACAGTGGCATAGGCATCTTTTAGGGAAGTTAGGTAAAGTGGATATTTTATGTTGGTAGCAGTACACACACACACACACACACACACACACACACACACTTATAAGTACACATGAAATTATTTTCAAACATTATTTAACCCAAGTCTTACAAACATATCACATTAGTTGTAGGAGAGATTAAGATATTTTGTAACTTCAGTACAGTAATTCATTATTTGCAATGAAGATACCAAACCTCAATGCCAGCATGAGGGTACAGTTGGAAGCAACTGAAATCATACAAGCATCATTTCACAAACATCTATTTTTATGTGGCACAGTTTTAGAAGAGACCAATTTTTACCTATAAATTATTTTACTTATGCTCTAATAGCTGTTTGGGATGAAATGCTATATTGCAATTATCCATGTGAAGGTTTGGTCAACATCGATTATTCTGAATGCCCAGCTCTGCAAGTAAATTGTTATGTTGACAAGTTTTGTTATAAAGCACATTGTATATGACTAGTAGTTGGGCTCTCATCAAAACCTTGACAATAGTATGAATATATTTAAGTGAAAGATGATAAACACTGAGCTGGTACAGGAAGGAGCTGTATCTGCATATCTCATCCTTGAAAATTCAGTTACTGAGGGGTGGCTAGGTGGCTCAGTCTGTTAAGCATCTGACTCTTGATTTCTGCTGAGGTCATGATCATGAGATCAAACCCCAAACTGGGCTCCATGCTGAGCACAGAGCCTGCTTGGGATTCTCTCTATCCCTCTCTCTGTTTCTCTCTCTCTGCCCCTCCAGATGAGCATTCTCTCTCTCTGTCTCTCTCTCTCTGTGTCTCTAAAAATAAATAAGTAAACATTAAATATAGTTCAGTTACTGAATTAAAGTCCTTGGTTTTAAAAACTTAAAAAAATCCATTTGAAATCAATTTATGTATGAATGTTGTTATGTATTCTAATTTATCAGTACATTGATAAAAGATTTCCCCCACTAAATCCAAACTATCAGAGCAAGAAGGCAAACTAACTAGTTTCTCTTCAATGCAAAAGGCCTTTCTTGAGTCTCCACAAATATTGTCATGTACAACATAAAATCTTGGTTCTTCTTTTCTTACATTTGATTTGAACATTTTAAAAGCCCCAGAGTATCAGATACTTATGTTAAACTGAGCTCATTCACCAGAAAGCCAACCTTTTAGATGTTATTGTGACAGTCACTTACTGCCTAAGACACATGCAGGAACTCAAATAATTCTGGCTTTAGGATGGCAGAATTTTGATCTTCTATTTCCTTTAATTTGCAGTTAGAATAACTTTATACTGGTGAGGCACCAAATAAAGCTAAGGTCACCAGGAGAAACTGAAGCAAAAAATGGAATCTTTAAGCAAGAGTCTTTTGAATCTGGTGTTGAACTGACTGAAAAAATGTTACATTACTGAACTGAGAGGCTTCTGTGAATAGTGTCACAGAGACACATAAAAGGAACAGGTTGCAAAACCATGAAATTGTGTAACTGTTGAACTAAAATGCAATAATCAGAAACATAGTATTTATATACTATTATTGTTTCATTTAATTGTATTTTTGGTTTTTGTTTGGCAGATATCCATTGTCACACGTTTGTTACTTTGATCCAGAATGGCCTAAATATATAAATAATGATGCAGAAACTAGTGATTTTTAGATTGTTAGGATAGAATCTAAAAGATATTTTTTAAAGGGATATAGAAGATATTACTTACACATAAATGTAATTTGCTAAATATTTTACCTATATCTCACTGAATGAGTTTGATTTAAACTCATTTAAATTTAAAAATTTACATTTAAGCATAAATTATGAAAAAAATTTGGTTATAAGAATAAAATGAGTATTTCAGGTGAGAAATTTGAAACCATCCAAGGGAAAACAAAACAAAATAGAATTGAATGAATTTGTTTCTTCAGGGCTTTAGTTTAACTCCTTCACACCCCAATATCACTTCACCCAACATGCATATGTGCAGAACATCTAGTTGGGTCTGGCTTGACTCACAGACCCACTTCTGGTCCAGAGAAGAGGAGAGATCTCCAGTGGCATTTTATAAGTTTGTAGGCACATTGACTGGATAAATGGGTTCTCAAAGCAAAATGAAACACTTACCCAAAGTGTTCCGAAGAGAGGAGCAAAGACAACAAATATTCAACACAGAAAGCAAAGCAGGACTTTGTTTTTATTAGTCACACTAATGTGGGATAATTGTTGACTCATCTGACACTTTCCACTTCAATTAAAAGGTAGCTTTGCCATATATCCCTGAAACAACACACACACACATACTCATTTTGATGGAAAAAATTAGTACTAACAACTTATGCCCATTTTTTCTCCCTCTTGGCTACTTTTCAACTTTCCTTTCTCAACCTCAACACTTTAGACACATGCCCACTTTGCATTTTGACACCTGGGTAAGGATATTTCTTTGTTCTAAAGGGCTGTCTTGGACATTGTGGGATATCCTTGGCCTCTCTTCACTGGATATCGTTCTTTCCAGGTCTGATAACCAAAAATATCTCTAAATATTGCCATTGTCTCTTAAGGTATACCATTGTCCCTCCTGAGAGCCACATATCTCCCAGACTACCTTCAGGGGAATCTCTTTTTTTTTTTCTAATGAAAATAATAAATTTGCTAAGGTATTTTAGCTATTTAAAAGAAATTTTACACAGAGGAAGGTTGGTCAAGGCATAAATAGCAGCATTTATTTTTATAATGGTTATTTTATATTGTGATTTTTGTTTTAATTTGCTTTTTGACATATCATTGATACTATGAATGATTATTTTAATAGTCTATTTTCTCTAAACCAGAGTATCTGAGATATGTTAGTTGTCTAATTACCACTCTCCAATCAAAGCTACTTACAAGTATATAAACAACCAACAACAAAAATCCCCTAAGTATCAGGTCATAGTAGCTTCAAAAAATTATTAGGCTTTTGCCTCCAAGCAACTTGGAGCCTATAGTGTCAGGAACAGGATTTTTAAAACACTGTGGATGTCTGAAAGGCCATGGTTCAGCATTTCAAATCTACCAAAATAATCAACTAGACTATAGTCAGCACATTAAAAAAAGATTCCAAGTCCAATCATAAAACGCATTTATTCTAATCCTACCGTATACTTCCCCTGCCCTTATAGCCACCTTTGCTTCATGATCATAATTTTTAGTTCCAAGATTAATCCAGTTTTAAAAATTCAATGTATAGTTCCATATGTAGCAAAATTTCTGTACTTCATTTGCAATTAAATTTCTTCAAAACTTACCCCTCTCCTGAATGCTGTAGGTGGGAAGCTTGCCACGCAAAATGGGTGCTTAGAGGCACCATTTTGTTCAATCAATGCATCCACTTCTCTCCTGTTGGCTCCTAGATGGTTAAGTGTGGGAGGGGAGAGAGGGAGAAGAGCTAAGGCACAGGAAAAGTCTTATCAAAATAGATTTCTCTTAGGAAGATGCATAAAGATGAATCTCTGGCTTGGGTAGATATTGGAAAGGCAAATGGAACCACTGAAAAATACTTCACTTGGTGTGAAAATGAATGATGCATGTTTCAGCCATTGACCACTTACATTTCCTCCTCATGCTCCTGGCAATCTAGATACCACTTTTCACCTCCAAAACATCACCTTGTACTTCCAGGAGAGCCCCTCCCTCTCCCCTGATAAAGTCACTGTAGCCGTGTTTTCATCTTTAGAGTAGAATTATAGCTAATTCCTTAACATCCTGGTCTTTCTTTCTCTGCTTTGTCCCCGAACTCTGGAGCACTCATATTGAGCTCCCATAAATCTTTTCTCTTTAGGTCTAAACAAAGGGAAAACAAATGCTAGAGCCCTTTGTTAGGGCTTAGCTTAATCTTGAGGGTGGTGTATCTCCTTGTGCTCACTGTAGTATGTTCCTTCTTTAGGATTGCCTGCAGTCTTTAATGACATCAGATTGTCTGCTCTGGAGCTATGACTGAGCATGTATGTTCTCCACATGAGGGGGAAGTCAGAGTCTATTGGTATTGGCTCCAAGCTACTCTACTCTCTTTTTCTTATTAACAGTGAGTCAGGAAAACATTCAGATTTCAAAATGTCTCCAAACTTTCAACTGTGCTTTCTGAAGCTTCATAATTAAGGAACTCCCTATACTCAAGTCTTTTCACTGAACACTCTCCACTTTCTGGCATTAACTAAACTGCATCTCTCCCCTGAGCTTGCCCTCAAACTCTCTTTGAGGGAAGATTATTTTCTCACTTCTGTTGTAATTCTATTTTAGGGACTAAAGGTAGTGTCTCATTGGTCAGTCCTCCTGAGTACTTGTTAAATAACAAAATCAAATAAAAGAAAAACTCCTCTGCTCTTTTGAAGCTTAAGGCATTTAGCTGTACTCTGAGAGTCAACTATCGGCACAGCGGAGATTATATACAGATTGTGTAAGTATCATACTGACTTTGTTGCCAGCTTCTCTTGATTACAACATAGAAAATTCTTAAGCACTTGGCCTTCAAAGTCTATTTTTTTAAATTAAAAATATTGGGGCGCCTGGGTGGCTCAGTCGGTTGAGCATCTGGCTTCTGCTCAGGTCATGATCTCACAGTTTGTGGGTTCGAGCTCCGCATCAGGCTCTGTGCTGACAGCTCAGAGCCTGGATCCTGCTTCTGATTCTGCGTCTCCCTCTCTCTTTGACCTTCCGCTGCTCGTGCTGTCTCTCAAAAACAAATAAAAACATAAAAAAAAAAAACAGAAAAAGGATTGTATTAGCCCATATCTGTTTTCTTTAACAGATATGCTAAGGAATATTTGCATTATTACTGGTTAGATTAAACCAGATACCTACATCTAAATGGAAATATTTTTTGAGATATTCATATTAATACCTAGTAGTAAGTTAAAGAATTAGACCTAAGAGGAAAAGAAGAGGACGACTATTATGAAGGGCAGAGAGACAGGAGGTGGAGAAGGGAGGCATGTGAGAGGGCATTAAGGCAGATAAAATGTGATCGGATATTTAGAAAAGTGGTAAGGGATTAAAGGAGTAAATTTCACCCAGTTATGCAGAGAATGCCCACCTTGGGACTCAGGAGTCCTATAGACCTTGCTTTGACTCCCTGCAATATTTCTAAGTAGTTTTTTTAACTTTATTTATTTGTTTTGAGAGAGACAGACAACACAAGTCAGGGAGGGGCAGAGAGAGAGAGAGGGAGAGGGAGAGAATCCCCAGCAGTGGTAGTGCAGAGCCCGCGATGTGGGGCTTGAAACCACGGACCTGTGAGATCATGACCTGAGCTGGAAACAAGAGTGGGCTGCTTAACTGACTGAGCACTGAGAAGCCTGTTAGTGGTTGTTTTTGATAGTTACTAACATTGCCTTTCCAAAAGTTTGCAGTATTGATTTTCACAAAACATCACCAAACAAATGATTTAAATGAGGTTGATTTTAAGGAGGAGCTAGTGGAGGCTAAGATCAAATAGTGTTTGCATTCTTTAAAGTAGGTGCTATAAAATGCAGTTTGATTCATGCATTCACGGTATAGACTTTTAACCAGCACATTAAAATGCTAAATTTGTCCAATGTTTATAAAAAATGTGAAAAGAGTTTGGATTTGTTCTTTGAAGTTGTTCAAGTGAGAAAGAACAGTATTACTTGTTTATTTTCTTGAAGTTCCTTAAACAACTTTTATCTTAGAGTTTTATTAAATACATTTGGAGTACTTGATAAGAGATAATGGATTTTTGCTTTCATGATAAAAGGGAATTTATATCTTTTCTTACTTATGGGAAATATCACTAAACTGAAATGTTGCCATTGTACCTTATTTTTACGTACTGTCATAATATGCAGTTTTACAGTAAATGACAATCTTTGATTTAGGTTAGTATAATATATAAGAATAAGATTGACATTGTTGTTACTGTAGAGTTTTCTGATTCAGTATATAGGGTAGTAGGTCATATATACATGATTTAAATAAATTACAGTCTTGGTGTGACAAATGTAATACTCTTGATAACATTGCTATATAAAGTCATATCTATAAATATACTCATGTATTTACTTTCCAGTGAAATACTTTGAGATAAAATTGAAGAATATAATATAGCCCGTATAGAATAATATGAACAGCATAGGTTTTTCTTCTATTGACTACTTAGCATACCTATATAATTCAATCTAGAAAAGTAAACTATACCTTTTAGCATATATTTAGATATTTATATTAATTAGGCACATACTGTTTGCTTGGTCTTATACTTTTTTCTTTTTGCTTCTCGGATTTTGTATACTCTTAGGTATGTCTGTGTAACTTACATATTTATCACTATATCTTTTGCACTTTTCAAAGTGGCAATAATCAGCAGGCCACTTTTTCACACTATAATTTGTATTCTTTTCATCTTATCCGTAATATGCAGAACAGATACGCATCACTTTATATATAAATATATGAATTTCTTTCATAAAATTCTCTTGTAACATATTCTCTTAAGTGGCACCATAAAGATAAAGGATTACAATGTGTTATTTTTTCCATTCTATATATGTTATCATTTATTATACACCCCTGACGCCTCTTTGCCTGAAAATGTATAATATCCTATTTATTTATAGAAAATCCAGCTTAGCGAAAGTCTTAGATATGCACAGGTAACAAAAAATGTGAATTGAGACATATATGTTCCCAGGGACAAGGGAATATGTTTTCTTTTGTTTGTAAAAAAGTATGTCTTTGATTTATAAATGTCCTAGAAATATGAAGGTAATTGGGGTGCCTGGGTGGCTCAGTCGGTTAAGCATCCGACTTCGGCTCAGGTCAGATCTCACGTTCATGGGTTTGAGCCCCGCGTCGGGCTCTGTGCTGACAGCTAGCTCAGAGCCTGGAGCCTGCTTCCAGTTCTGTGTCTCCTTCTCTCTCTGCCCCTCCCCCTTTCATGCTCTGTCTCTCTCTGTATCAAAAATAAATAAAAAAGCATCAAAAAATTAAAAAAAAAAGAAATATGAAGGTAATTGATTGATTAAGACTTTCATCAAGATTCTCTAGCTCTTCTTAATTTTTCCATCCTCTTCTTTCCCTTTAGGTTTCAGGAAATCTTAAATTCCCATTCTGATTTTTTTAAACACCAAGAGATTTCTATCTCTTTTCCTCCCTCCTTCTCTCCTAACTTCATTTCATCCTCACATGCATTGCTAGCACATTTAAGTAGATAATTACCAGATCTACACATCTAACCCAAACTTATTCTGAGCTCTAGTTGTGAATTTCCGATTCCATGCTTGACATCTCTGTTTCAATAACAAACTAATAATAGGAATGTATTTTAAAATGTGCACTACCTTTTCCATTACTAATACTGTTGTGACCTTATTTCATTTTAACTGTACTATTTATTATAATCACCTTTATACTCTTCTTTCTTCCTTTATTTTTCTTTTTTCCCTTTATATTCCACATTTTGTAGCCAAATTAATTTTCCTGAAACAGAACTTCATTCTCTGTTCATAAGCCTCCGCAGAATCTTTCACTTCTAGTTTAGTTGGCAATTAAAGTTCCTAGCAAGACATTTAAGATACTGGATGGTATCCCTCCAACCCACTTTCATAATTTTGCAATCTAAATTTAAATGTCTTTCATTGGTACCTTAATCATCAGAGTACTACCAATCATCTGAGACCCCTTTGAAATATCCTTCTTTAACTTATCAAGCATTACTAAGTGCCAGTTATATAGCAGGCACTTAGAGGTTCAAATTCAAAGAAAAGCAATCAAACAGACAAACAAAAACATAGTTCCTGTTCTTGGGAAACTCACTGCCCTGTGATTTAAAATCACACCATTCTACAGGGTACCTGGGTGGCTCAGTCCATGAATAACCGACTTTGACTCAGATCATGATCTCCCAGCTCATGAGTCTCAGCCCCATGTGAGGCTCTCTGCTGTCAGTACAAAGCCCTCTCTCTCTGCTACTCCCCTACTTGTACATGCCTGCACATGCTCTCTCTTTCTCTCTCTCAAAAATAAATAACAAACAGCTAAAGGGAAATGCCAGCAAGGAAGAGAAAGAGGATGTGTGGCAATTCTAGAGAATGTACGCCGAAAAGTCCTCACTGAGAAGATGACATTTGACTTGAAGGAAGAATGGGCAGAGAGTGAATCAGAAGCTTCAGCCTAGCTGGTGATAGGAGCAAGCTATTGTGTTGCTCTACAAGGTACAGGGATGTTGTATCTGGTGTGTTGGTGGCACCTGAGCTTTGGTCCACACCAGTTCAGTCACCCTTGCCTCCTGCCATAGCATGCTGTCTTGATGACTGGGGCATCTCTGTGTAGCTCTCCAGTCTCAAAAGAAAAAAAGAAAAGAAGAGAAGGAGAGAGGGAGAGAGGAAGGAAGGAAGAAAGGAATTAAGGAAGGGAGGATGGAAGGAAGGAAAGGACCCACATTTTAATTTATATAATAACACTAAAAGGTAGGTATTGTGATTATTATTTTCCAGAAAAAAATAATATCTCGTATTTTAATTTTTTTAATGTTTATTTGTTTTTGAAAAAGAGAGAGTAGGGGTCAGGGGCAGAGAGATTGGGAGAAGGAGAGAGAGAATCCCAGTTAGGCTCCACACTTTTAGCATCAGAGCCCAATGTGAGACTCAAACTCAGGAACTGTGAGATGATGACCTGAGCTGAAGTTGTAAGCTTAAAAAGTGAGTCACCCAGGTGCCCCCACATTCATTTTTTTAATGTTTATTTATTTATTTTTGAGGAGTGGGAAAGGGGCAGAGAGAGAGAGAAAGAGGGTGGAAGACAGAATCCAAGTGGGCTTCACAGTGTCAACACAGAGCCCAACACAGGTCTCAAGTTCACTAACTGTGAGATAATTACCTGAGCCTAAACCAAGAGTAGGATGCTTAACTGACTCAACAGGGCCACCCAGGTGCCCTCAAATCTCACATTTATTGAGTGCCTACTGTGTGCGGGGCAGTCATGTCAGTTGAAATGTTAGGTTCTCATATCTACAATGACATTTAATCCTTACAACAATTCATTCTGTTGAGAATATATGGGAACAACAGTGAAATTCTCTGAAAAACGTATAGGTAAATAAAATAAATTGAGCAATTTGAATTAGCTAGTAAAAGTCATGCATTTTTTTAAATAATTAACTTCCTCTGTAAAGAAACTAGGAGGTGGGATCCACTCTTAATTCCTACTAAAAGAATTTATGAATAATTTTTGGGACCCTCGTAAGTTACAGTTTTTAATACACTTAACATAAACCAAATTAATCTCATTAAAACCTGTCTAGATAAAACCTGTATGTCAACCACAAACTGGTTCACCTGGAACAAAGTGTATGTAATACAGAACCAAAATGTAAAGGACAGAACTTGGCAGAATATTTTTTTTAAGCTAAAACTGTGAAACTCTTAAAAGAAAACAGGAATAAATTTTCTTAAACTTTGCGGTGCCTGAGTAGCTCAGTCGGTTAAGTGTTTGACTTCGGCTCAGGTCATGATCTCACAGTTCCTGGGTTCGAGCCCCACATCAGGCACTGTGCTGACAGCTCAGAGCCTGGAGCCTGCTTCAGATTCTGTGTCCCTCTTTCGCTCTGCCCCTCACCCCCTCATGCTCTCTCTAAGAATAAAAATAATAACTTGGATTAGGCAGTGGTCTCTTAGCTATGATGACAAAAGCAGAAGCAATACCAAAAAAAAAAATAGGTATATTGGGCTTCATCAAAATGAAAAACAATTGGGCTGCAAAAGGTACTCTCAAGAAAGTGAAAAGACAACTCACAACTGGAGAAATTATTTGCAAATTACATGACTGATGATAAATTTGTATTCATAATATATAAAGAATTCTTACCAGTCTATAATAGAATACCAATAGTTCCATTAAAAATTAGGCATAGTTCTCTAAAAACAATATACAAATGTCTGATAACCACATGAAGATGGTCAATGTTATCAACCATCAAGGAAATAAAAAGTCAAAACTCTAATGGGATACCACTTTGTAACCATTAGATAGGCTGTATTCAAAAAGACAGGTAACGGGAAGTGTTGATAAGGATATGGAGAAGTTAGAGCACTCCTGCACTGCTGGTGGGATTATAAAATGATGTAGCCACCTCAGAAAATAGTGTGACAGATCCTTAAATGATTGAACATAGAGCCACATATTACCCAGCAACTTCACTCTTAGGTATATAACCACTAAAAATTAAAACATTTGTCCACATTGAAAAGCATATACAAATGATAGCAGCATTTATTTGTAATAGACAAAAAGTAGAAATTACCCACTGTCCGACAGCAGATAAATGGTAAATAAAATGTGGTAAACTCAGAAATTGAATATTATTCACCAATAAAAACACTGAAGTACTGATTTATGCTATAACATGGACAGACCTTGAAAACATTATGCTAAATGAGGTAAACCAGTCACAATTCCATTTATAAGAAATGTCTGGAAGAGGCACATCTGTAGAGATAGAAGGCAGTCAAGTTCTTTCCTAGAGCTATGTATTGGGGAGGGGAAAGTGGAGAGTGAATTCTAATGGGTACGGGGTTTCCTTTTCAGGAAATTGTTCTAAAATAGATTGTTGGGATAGATACACACGTCAATGAATATTCTAAAACCATAGTATTTTATACTTCAGATGGCTTACTTTTAGGGTATATGAATTACATCTCAAGAAAGCTGTTATTTTTTAGATGTTAAAGAAAGAAGGATGAAGAGCACCGTATTCCTTTTACTTGCCATTCCCTCTGTATGGAATGATCTTTCCTTGTTATCTGTGTGGCTCACTGTCTCGTTACCTTCAAATGTCTCCTTTCAGTTAGGCCTGCTTTGGTCACCAAAATTTCAAACGTTTTTTCTTTACATGTATTACTGTCTAACATGCAGCTATTTTACTTATTATTTGCCTCCTCATGAAGGGAAGAATTTTTGCTGGTTGATTTTGTCACTTTATTTCTAGTCCTTAGAAAATACCTGACACGTAGTAGATATTTGGTAAATATTTGTTCACATAAAAGAAGAGGCAGATACACCCAGATCTCAAGTAACCCATATGTTTGGACACTACAGATGGTTCCTAAATAACTAGACCAGAGGGTAGTCAAGGGGGCATAGTGATAAATAAGGCTGTGGAGGAAGACGCCTTGTGACTGAAGACCTATTATAGGTGCACGGAGTGTAATCTTAGATACTGTAAATAGGAGGGAACCATGGAAGGGAGATGAGCAAGGAAATGCAATGATCATTGTTCCTTGTGTTGCCTTCTTGAAGGCAGGCAATCGTGGATCTTTTCAGATTTCTCTCTCTCTCTCTCTGCCCTTCTTTCTCTTTCTCTCCCTCAATCTCTGTCTTTCTTTCAAGTAAGAGAGTGTCTCTGAAACTATCTTTTATTTTCCCACCCCACCCATAATAGTTTATCTTATCGTGTACTTAGAAGTAAAGGTGGCACTGAAGTTATATGTTGTGTAGCATGATTTACATGTGTTTTTTTATTATTTTAATTTGGACTTTTCCCCCATGCCTTCAGTCAGATATTTATTTAATAATTTCCCAAGTCAGTTTTTAGTCTCAATGTTAACTTCATTAAAAAAGGAATAGAAATTAAGGCAAGATAAAATGCTTTATTTTCCAGAAAAAAGCAAACAAGAGCAAAGAGAGTATTTTTCCAATTTAACTTTAATTACCTCGCTACTTAGATTTTCACACTAAAATTGGGCTAACTTAACCGGTGACCGTAGGTAAGGTGAGAAAAGTAGTAATTTTCTTTTTTTTGAAATTACTGTGCGGGCCAAAGAATGTACACAAAGGGATTATAGTTTATTTTACATTCTTAAAACAAAATCTATTGATCAACCCATAAGGAAATTACAAGCCCTGCTTTCAGTTCTTTGTTTAAAATGCACTGTAGAACAGTATGATTTGCATGTTAATGATGTGAATCCAACTGTATAATAAATAGGAAGGGGAAGATATAAACTAGTTTCAGAGAGCTGATTTGTGTGTTTTTCATGATTTCTTCCTTAAATGTTTAGCTTGAGAACACATCTACAAGGTATGCTTATGTGAAAGGTAATAATTTGTGAACGTTGAATGGAGCGGTAATGAAGCAACAAGTTCATCTTCAGATATCTCACTCAGAAAGCAACTAGACACTAGAGGCATTTGAACGTCTTTGGAAGGCAGACATGATGTAACAAACAAGAGGCGGGCAGAATTCATTCTGTGCTGTGTGGTCTCTGAAATCAGAAAACAGGAAGCCGCCATAATTTCTCTCTCATTAACTCCTCCCCTCCCGCCCCTTCTTGACCACATGCAGACACGCAGTTGGGATGCTTCGTATTTTGTGGGGTTTGTTTGTTTACTGTCATTGTTATACATGTCCTCATTAAGTAAAACAGCAAAATGAAATCAATTTTTAAATATTAATGTGTGATTTGTGGAAGTACATCTTAGATGCATTGAATTATTAGAAATTGAAAAAGCAGAATTGGTGTTTTTGAAACCCATTCAGTTTCCTTTTATTTACAGTCTTTGAGCCATTTATCAAGCTGAAAAGCCACCATGGATCCATTTCTTGTTTAGATTAATATATATTTAAAATATCCTAAAACCATTAGCATGCAGTAGCCCTCTCTTTGAACAAATACTTAGAGGTAAATGAAGAAATTCCTCTATATCACTAGTTCTCAAACAAAGCTAATTTCTTCCCAAGATGACATTTGGCAATTTCTAGAGATATTTTTGATTGTCACAACTGGAGGTGTAATGAATACTACCAATATCTAGTGCATAAAGGCAAGGATGTTGCTAAACATTCTACAATGCACAAGAAAACACCCGTATAGATACTCACACAACAAAGAATTGTGTATCCTAAAATGTCAAAAAAATAAAAATAAAAAAATAAAATGTCAATAGTACCAAGGTTGGGAATTCTTGCCATAAATAAAGATATGAAGCCAAATCACATCCTAAGGTTAACATTCTAACTCACAAAACCTAGGGAAAGAGTTAGGGCTTATATCATCTACTGGTCTATAATAATGCTTCTATATACTAAGTGTCCTAAAACACATAGGCATGTCTTATCTCAGATATTCTGTAGTCACGAGTCCAGACCCAGCTCCGGTGGGTCTTCTATACAACTGCAGTAATAGGGCCACCCGGGGATGAGTTCTCATTTGAATGCTGGACTGGCATTCAGTACCAAGCACATTTGGTCATGGGCAGCTTTATATACTTTGGAGCCTCAGTTCCTTGCTGTTATTGTTCTCAGCTCCTTGTCCTCTGACCTTCTCTATAGGCAGTTCACAACATGGCAGCTTACTTTATCAAAGCAAAAATGATGTTTTTTCCATAAGACAGACAAAATATATAATATAGATCATGTACATGATTGCATATATTCCATCAACTTTATCATAGTCTATAGGGTAGAAGCAAGTACAGATTTCACACACACTCAAGAGTAAGGAATTACACCAAAGTATGAGCACCAGTAAGTAGTGATCATGGGGCCACTTAAGAGTTTATCATAAGGACATTATGTTTGTTTTTGCATTTAAAAATGTTGTGATTTCTGTATTACAAAGCTGTAATCAACAAGACAGTACGCTATTGGCATAAAAACAGACATGTAGACCAATAGAATAGAATAGAGAAATCAGAAATGGATCCACAAATATGTGGCCAACTAATATTCAATGAACCAGGAAAGAATATCCAATGGAATAAAAGTCTCTTCAGTAAATGGTGCTGGGAGAACTGGACAGAAACATGCAGGAGAATGAAACTGGACACTTTGAAACACCATATACAAAAGTAAGTTCAAACTGAATGAAAGACCTAAGTGTGAGATAGGAAACCATCAAAAATCCTACAGGAGAAAACAGACCTTGGCTGTAGCAACTTCTTACTTAACATGTCTCCAAAGGCAAGGGAAATAAAAACAAAAATGTACTATTGGTACCTCATCAAGATAAGAAGCTCCTTCATAGCAAAGGAAACAGTCAACAGAACTAAAAGGTAACCGATAGAATGGGAGAAAATATTTGCAAGGCATGTCAGATAAAGGGGTAGTATCCAAAATCTGTAAAGAACTTACCAAACTCAACACCCGGAAAACAAATAATCCAGTGAAGAAATGGGCAGAATAGACATTTTTCCAAAGAAGACATCCAGATGGCAAACAGACACATAAAAAGATGCCCAGGGGCGCCTGGGTGGCTCAGTTGGTTAAGCCTCCGACTTCGACTCAGGTCAGATCTCACGTTCGTGGGTTCGAGCCCCGCGTCAGGCTCTGTGCTGGCAGCTAGCTCGGAGCCTGGAGCCTGCTTCCGGTTCTGTGTCTCCTTCTCTCTCTCTGCCCCTCTCCCTCTATGCTCGGTCTCTCTCTGTATCAAAAATAAATAAAACATTAAAAATTAAAAAAAAGAAAAAGAAAAAAAAAAGATGCCTAACATCACTCATCATTAGGGAAATACATATCAAACCACACTGAGATACCACATCATACCAGTCAGAGTGGCTAAAAATAATAGCTTAGGAAACAACAGATGTTGGTGAGCATGTGGAGAAAGGGGAACCCCCTTGCATTGTTGGTATGGATACAAACTCATGCAGCCACTCTGGAAAGCAGTGTGGAGATTACTTAAAAATTAAAAATGGAATTACCCTATAACCCAGATAGCACTACTAGGAGTTTATCCAAAGGATACAGGAATGCTGATGCATAGGGGCACATGTATCCCAATGTTTATAGCAGCACTATCAACAACAGCGAAAGTGTGGAAAGAGCCCAAATGTCCATCAACTGATGAATGGATAGAGTAGAGGGTATATATACACAACGGAATACTACTTGGTGATGAAAAAGAATGAAATCTTGCCACTTGCACAATGTGGATGGAACTGGAGGCTTTTATGCTAAGTGGAATAAGTCAGTCAAAGGAAAACAGATATCATGTGAATTCACTCATATGTGGAATTTGAAAAACTTAACAGATGACCATAGGGGACGGAAAGGAAAAATAAGATACAAACAGAAAGGGAAGCAAACCATAAAAGACTCTTAAGTACAGAGAATAAACTGATGGTTGATGGGGGTTGGCAGTTAATGGGGGTGGGGAAAATGGGTGATAGGCCTTGAGGAAGGCACTTGTTGGGATGAGCACTGGGTGTTGTATGTAAGTGATGAATTCCAAGAATTCACGCCTGAAGCCAAGACATACACAGTATGTTAACTAACTTGACAATTAAAAAAAAATGTTGCTATCCATTATAAGTTAATCGGCTAAACGTAAAATACTTGATGGTAAAATGCACATATTATCATTCAGGGAACTAGAAGGGAAACCATAGATGACTGTCACAGTGTGACTATCCCTGTACTTTCTCACTTGTGTAGAATATTTGCAATAATCAAAGTGCTCTTTCTATAATCAACTCAAAATTGCCTAGTTTACTTGTGCCTCTCTATAGACGTATATTTTTCACTTTTAGCTTGCCCACCTCTCTGTCTGTTTCATTTTCTTTCTCTGTATTAAGAATTGTCACATTATATTTGGTGTTTAGTAGTGAGAGTTTTGGGGAACAGAAAGACCATCTTGGGTCCATCACTGCTAGTGATTCATGAAGATCCTTCTGTGTTTAGAATACATAACTTTAAAAAAATAAAAATAAAAAAATATATAATTGTAAATAACTTGAATAATAACTGAAAGTATTGTGAGTTACATGACACAAAAATAGGTATTGAACTCCTCTTACCGTAAGTTAAATTTACCTTGTTATAATAAGTATGCTGTAATGAATTTTGTCTACTGGGCACATGCTAGGGAACATTCTCTGTTTACTTTTACTTTAAATATGTGCTACATCTTTATTCTGTCATAATGTTTCCTTTTGTCTTTAAGCCAGATTAATTTCTACATTATTGGAAATTAATTTTAATGATGAGAGTATAATACTGCAAAGGTTATAGTATTAAAGAGACTCATTGTTAAGCAGTGCGGTGCAAATATTAATAAGAATTTTATGATTACATTGAATCTTTTATCCATTTGTGTCCTCTTAGGATGTACAAATGACCATAGTTCTTTCCAGATACTATTGGTTGTATTAGATATACTCTAAGACATTCTGGGGTATTTAATACATATGTGATGATTGATAAAGTTGTATTGTTATAGATACCACATGTGCTTTTCACTTACATAGGAGAATTGAGAATTTCTATTTTACCTCATTTGTATTCATAACACATAATTTTAGGGGGTGGAGAAATTATACAGTCAAATAGATTTTTTATTTCTTTCATACAACTTCCTTTTATGTTCACACCATTTGCTTATCTTATATGGATATTCACAAGTATGCACCTATTATATGTCAGGAACTATATTGGATGTGAAATACTGTATTATCATTCACAAGTCTACTTTGCCCATTTTTTCAAAGAGAACTAATGATCATCCTGGTTTGGAGAGTTTCCCAAAGTGTCACAGCTAGAATTTAGAGGAGCTAACACCTTTACGCAGATGTCCTTTCATGTGGCTCTATGTTGCTAGTAGTGGAATAAATGATCACTCCCCCCAAAAATGCAGTCTTAAATTCTTGTTGCGAATTTATATCCTAAAAATAATACACATATGTTGAATACAAGTATGAGAAATCCAAAATAACAACTTCATTAATTCTTTCCCATTTCTGCTTAAAATTACTTTAAATCAGATCTCAAAAGGATTGACACAGGTTGGAAGAATAGCTAAAATTGAGAACAGAGTGTTCCAGAATGACACATTCATATCATTGAAGATGAGAAGGGGCCTTTCTGAGGACACAGGAAGAAATAAACCCACGATGCTTGGGAGAGACAGAGGCAGGGAGGCTTACGTGGAGACTGGAAAGTAGGCAAGGTGGGGATTAGTGGGCTTTTTAGGACATGTTTAAAGATTTGACTCAGTTGTGAGTTTGTGAGCTTTTGAAGAGCAACAACATCAGATTTGCATTTTTCAAAGATCACCCCAGGTACGAGGTGAAAGATAGGTTATAGGTATTTATTTGATGATGCAGGGAGATGACTTCACTACTGGTAGTTGCAACTATCTGGGTGGCCCTCAAGAACACTTTGCTTTGTGAAGAAAGTCAATCTCAAAAGGTGTCATGCTTATGATTCTATTTATGTAACATTCTTGAAAGGATGAAACTATAGAGATGGAGAAAGATAGGTGGTTGCCAGGAGATAGCTATGGGAAGGTGGAGGCGAATTTGAATACAAGAAGTTGGAACAGTTCTGCTTCTTGAACGTGACAGTGGTTATACAAAATCTCATGGGACATAAGCATGCGCACATAAGTTAATGCAGGTGAAGACCATAGAGAGAGAGTCTGTCTGTGGTCAGACCAGTACCGTCATGTGCCAATGCCCATTTCCTGGCTTTGATATTATCCGGTAGCTATATAAAATCCTGTCATTGAGGGAAGCTGAAGGAAGGGGTTGTTCTTACTATTTTTGCTACTTCCTATGAGTCTATATTTGCTTCAAAATAAAAAGATTCATGTTTAAGACTATTATAATAGAACAGGCTTTTTAAGGAACGGGAACGGTGATGAAGAATAAGGAAAGCAATGTTCTCAGCACATCAGTGATCAAATTTGCAAGTCCTATTATGAATATTTTACAGTGAATCAAGGCAGTTGATGATAAAGTGCATTTATTGGAAAAATACTAATTGAGCCCCTCCTCTGTATCACATGCTGGTCAATCCATTGAGGATTGTTGTCAAGCAAAACAGCAACTATCTGTCTTCATGGAGCCTTTGGGCTACTTGGCCTGTAGAAAGTGTTGCACAAATGTTTGACACTCTTCTACATGAAGATCAGGTTCTGTTTCCAGGAGATCTGGGTACAGGCAGAATTTTATCACATGTGGACTCCTAAATTATGTGGACCATATACAATTTTGAATCCACAATAGCTTGATTTTATTCATATGTAAATTTCAATATTGATTAAAAATGGTCCTTTTCTTTCAACCTGCCCCCCCCATTTTACTTTTAAAGCTAAATACTAATTTTTAAAGTGTTTTGAAATATCCTGTGTGCTCCCAAATCTAATCATCTTAAAATTTGAAACACCACAGAGCAGGCGCATGATTTTGAAGTATTTTTTTCTTCCTTTATATTATTTATTTGTCTTAAAAAAATAATTTCCCATTGGAGTGCAACTAATAATCTAAGTTGTCTTTTCCCAAGCTGGTTTGGATAAAGTGAGTGGTAAATTACTACTGGAGGTTTAAATGTCTTTCAGAGTTTGAGGTGAAAAAGATAAACTTCGTGATTTTGTTTCAGGCTGGTCTATCTTCTGTTCTTGTTATAGACATGCAAAACGTACTTCACCTTTATAAGTGAGATGGCAGTTTATAATTCTCCTGAAAGAAAGTTGATGGCATCTCAGATAACCTGAATTGAATGATAATAATGTTATGTTGTTACTGAAGGTCTATCCTGTGTCAGTATTATCAAAGTAAACATAGGGATCCAACAATAAGGAAATTTTGACTTTCTGGAGGATTAATTTTCCCAAAGCCAAGTAACAAATAACCTAGTGATGATGATATAATATTTGAACCTAAAATCAATGCTTTTTTCAGAATACCTCACTGTCTTTTACTGTACTATTAATACAGTAAATGCACTGTTTTATGAAGCTTTTGAGGTTTCTTCATCTGAAAATGAACATAATTCTTTTGGAATAGAAAAGCCCAATATGATCAGTATCCACTTTATTTACTTATTTTCTTTAACAGTTCGGAATATATGTATGATGTGTATGTATTTGTGCATTATATAGTTTTTAATAGAAAAACCTGAGAATTATCATCCTGTGGGCAGATTCCCCCTAAGCAATTTGCTTCCCTGACCTACTTATTACTAACTATATAGTGCACGACTCCATTCTCTTAAATAATAACCAGGAGAAAGCAAAATGGGGAGATTTTTATTACTCTATTAATTTCAAAGGTGATGTGTAGGCGTAGGCATGGTTGGCATGACAGTGGTAAGAAAGTAAATTGCTTGGTGCATAAATGAGTGAGGAGAAGCTGCTCTAGTTGAAAACATTTGCCTTAGATGCCCTGAATTCTATTTCTCAGTCTGTAACAGAAAATACCTTGGCCTAATCACTCAGCCACCTAATTCTCAATTCAACACAGACTATTTCTACCCTTTCCTTTGTAAAAAAGTAAAATTCAATGGAATTAACTTGAAGATCTAATTGGTTTTATTCAGTGATTCATGAGTTGGGCAGCGCAGTATTTAGCAAGGAGCTATACAAAATGGAAGATTTTTGTAGACAGAAGGGAGCAGGAAAAGGAAATTTCTAGTGAAGAGTGGAATGTTTTAGGCAATATGACCTTCCTATGTGGAACAGAAAGGGTCTATCAGGCAGATTGGTCATTAGTGCTGACCAAGTAATTCCTGACTAACTGTTAAAGGTTACATTCCTGGGAGAAGCTGAAACTGCATTTAGGTTAAGTTTTACGTCTTTGCTCATTTGGGACTTAGCACAAATGACTGAATTTTCAATCTATTGCCTTTTTTTTAACATGGTTATTTTATTTTTCTAAATTATTTTAATGTTTGTTTATTTTTGAGAGAGAGTCCAAGAGACAGAGCCTGAGTAGGGAAGGAGCAGAGAGAGAGAGATAGAGAGAGAGAGAGAGAGAGAGACAGAATTGGAAGCAGGCTCCAGGCTCTGAGCTGTCAGCACAGAGCCTGATGTGGGGCTTGAACTCATTAACTGCGAGATCATGACCTGAGCCAAAGTTGATGCTTAATTGACTGAGCCACCCAGGTGCCCCTAAAACACATTTATTTTAAAGAGAAGTAATTATAAATTAATAGCACCCATTTAAATATTTAAGTTTCTTGTGAGTCTAGGTCTATAATTTCTGACAGGTGTTATTTGGCTTTTGAATATTGTGTATGTAAAAATTTGAAGCTGTTGTATATCAAATCTTACCAAATGTAATCTGGAGTAGATGATCAAATTATTTAATCCAACTTTATCAAAATGTTAATGTAATTGAGATACAGTAGTATACATAGTTCTTCAGAAAAGACTTTTAAGGGGTGCCTGGTTGAGCGTCTGACTTGGGCTCGGGTCATGATCTCACCGCTAGTGGGTTTGAGCTTCGCATCGGGCTCTGTGCTGACAGTTCAGAACCTGGAACCTGCTTCAGATAATGTGTCTCCCCCTCTCTCTGCCCCTCCCATGCTCATGCTCTGTATCTCTCTGTTTCTCAATAATAAATAAACGTTAAACAAAAAATAAAAAATAAATACTTTTCAAAATAAAACATAGACATTTACTCTCACTCACCTACCATGCATGATTGAGTACTTAATGTATCCCAAGTAGTTTATTTGCAGAGAGAGAAAAGAGAATGTCAAATGTCCTTGTACTCAGGAAGAATTGTAGAGTTTAAATGTGATTTTGGCCAATAGACTTAATTTATATAGCAAGTCTTTAATCTATATGCTGATTGTTATGTCATTTCAAAAGCCATCCAATAGGGTTGTGGTTGCATTTCACACTAACCATTTATATCCCAATTACACAGTGGCCTTCCTTTATGTTATTCAAATTACCTGAAAATTGAAATGTTTAGTGGACTCACCAGTGTGAGAGAGATGATAGGCATGGTGAAGATTCACCCTCTGACGTTCTCCAACCCATGATAAAATTAGATTGCCTAACCTGGAACTCCTTGAAGAACTAGTCTGCCCATTCCAGCAGCTGGTTGGAGTTGCTGTTCATGTCATTTTCATGTTAGATAAAAAAATCATTCCTAGACTTTTGGTGAAGGGGGTTAAGAAATATTTCAAGGTACTTAAAAAGAAATATAGTGTCCTTTTATTTCCAGAGTCTAAACATAAACAACAAACAAAGCAAGAACAGTAGCTATCCTATAATAGAGGCTTACATTTTATCAGTTTCTTAGAAACTTGTGCAAATGTAACAAGGACAAGGACGTATATATTTTTCAGGCATCTGCAATAGATCAAACTGACTAAAATTGCATTCTTTAAAAAAAAAGCTGAAGATTAAATGATGAACTCTTCTTCCCTGTTCACTTGAATATTTCATTTCCAAATACAGAGGATAATAATTTTGTTTTTCTTGAATTTATTTCAACGTTATACTTATAAATAAGTCTTGCATAATTCTTCTATTTTGAGATCACTTTATCATTGTAGGTAAACTACAATTCACAAATTAATAATAAAACATATGTCACTGCAAATCTTAGGCAATAACTCCAGTAACTGGATAATGATGATGTCAAATCTAGGGGAATAAAACATAATATTGAGGCTAGAAGGAATTATTCTAAATCCTAACAGCAATTCAACTACTTCCTCTTCTTGAAGGTTTTACTGGTTGTCGAGGACTCAGTAAACTCAAACAAACCCACTTAAACTGATTTCCCCAGTTTGTTTGCATGCTTTTGTCACCACCAGAGTTTATTTAATAGTCTCATAAATTAAAACTTCTAGAAGTTTTACTGTAATGAGCATACCAAGGTGCCTCTGTTGATTATAACTCAGGAGCCCGCAGGAGTAATTTCATACAGTATGAAATCAATATGTTTATGTAGTTGCTTTAAGCTTAGTAAATGACAATAATTGAATGGGGCTAGAGAATAATTTACATGAGAAGGACCAACTCTCCTTTTGTTAAATCAATTTAATTCAATCAGTAATTATTGAAGACCTCCAGTGTGTTGTTGAGAATCACAGTGTCCAGACCCCAAATCCATCACTCCCTCTCTCAAACCCCATGCTCTTGTGGGTGTATGTGGATCCAACAGCATGCTAGTCGTTAACATCACCACCACCTCAGATGCATGGCCATATAAACACTTACTCGTCCTACTTCTGCTCTTCGCCCGTTCAGTCACTCTTGACCACAGCAATCCAAGCAAACCTAAGTCAGATCATGCCGCTGCTCTCCTCAGAGCCTTCTAGTGACTTTCCACACGAGATAAATACTGAAGTCCTCACCATACCTATAAATTCCTATGTGATTCTTCTCTGATCTCATCACATAGTAGATTTCCCTCACGTGCATCCCTCCAAGCCACATTGGCCACCTCACTATGCCTTTACAGAGCGCTGCTCCTCTATCTGGAAGGCTCCCTGTCATTCTCATGTCTCCACCACTTGTCACCTTAACAACAAGGCCATGCCTGACATCCTATAAAAAATTGGACTTGCCTTCTCCTAACACTTTCTATTACTTTTCATTGCTTTGTATGTTCTTTTTATCCTTAGGACTTTTTAATATAATATACTGTATATTTTAACTTTTTGTCCTATTTATTATTCATCTCTCCTACTAAAATACAAGCTTTATGAGGGCAGAGATTTTTACTTTTTGTTGTGTTTATTGTTCACTTCTATATCCCTAGCATTTAGAATAGCACTTGGCACATAGTAAGCAATCAGTAATTTTTGGTTGAAGCAAGGAATAAATAACAATATTATTACTGGTAATAAATATTTATTAATGTATTATTCTCTCTCATTTACTTTGCTAAATACTTTAAATCCATACTGCCATTTTTTTCTCAAGTAAGTATATATTATCTGCATCTAGTAAAAAAAAACTAAGGCATAGAGAATATTATAATTTGTTCAAAGTCACATCTCTCTTAAGTGATTGAGTATTTATCTCATTGTGTTAAAAGAAGACATTTCTGCTGTTATAGTGTTTTACCAACTTTAAGATTATGATTTTACCTTTTAATATTTCATATGTCAGAATGCACCTACCGATTGAAGACATGTCAGAGATTAACTAAGAGATACTTTTTTGTAAGTGGCACAAAGAATAATTTTCTTTAATTTTTTAATGCTTTATTTTATTTTGAAAGAGAGAGAGACAGCATGAGCAGGGGAGAGTCAGGGAGAGAGGGAGACACAGAATCCAAAGACAGGCTCCAGATTCGAGCTGGTAACACAGAGCCCAACCCGGGGCTCAAACCCCCAAACTGTGAGATCATGACCTGAGCTGAAGTTGGACACTCAACCAACTGAGCCACCCAGGTGCCCCGCACAAGAATAATTGATGATGTTGTACATTCAACAAAATAAAGTATATTAAAGTCTTCTTGAAGGCTGAAAAATATAGTTAATATATTTCTTTTCTTTCTATTTCCTATCTTTTTCAGTAGTTTTCTGTAAAGCCTCTTAGAGAAGGCGTGATGAGGGCAAGAAACAGTGTATTCAACAGTGTGTTCTCAATCCGGTTCCTATCACGTGATCATAGATTAATAAATATAGATGAAGTGAATTAATCTTGCAATCCCTAGAACTGACTCTCTTATAGGCACACAGTATATGCCATACATAACACTTTTTAAAAAAGGACTTTAAACCTCCATCAAATAACATAGATACACAAAGGTTTGGGCGTGAAACCATCTATATTTAAATGCTGGCTTTATCACGTATGGACTTTGTGAAGCTAGGAAATTCACATAATCTCTCTGCACCTCAGTTATGCATGTAAAGCATTAGCACACTGCCTGGTATATAATCCATGCTCAAAGAAAGGCAACTATTATTTCACATTATTGTTTGCTGCTTGCTTATCATCTATCTGGAAACTGAACAACATATTAAGTTTTGTGGATTCTACGGTTTTTTTTCTCAGCTGTTCATTCCTGAATCTTCACGAGAATTAGAAATGACATAAACATAAAAAAAGGAGCTCAAAGAGGATTATTTCCTCTTTGCTACCCAACAGAAAGTGCAGGCTGCTTTCTTAGTGGATCAGGTTTAGATTCTTAGTGTTTGTTCCCTCCAGGTTAGTATGGTTAAGAGTGAGGTCTCTGTCACCATGCCTCAGTTGTTTTTCTGCTCTTCTACTATGAGCTTTAACCTTTGAAAAATTGCTAAATCTGTCGGTGTTTTAGTTTCACCATCTGTAAAATAAAGGTAATTAATTGTACCTCGTCATAGATTTGTTGTCACAATTAAATGGGCCAATTCCTGTAAAGTGCTCAGAATAGTGCCTGATCCAATAATAAGAGTTCAATAAGTACTCAAGAGGTCTGAAGTATAGCAATACCAATAAAAGTATGTGTGAGTAGTGTTTGGGACAAATTAATTTCCAAATTAATTATGAATGTTTACATATGTGTTTCTGTTATTAAATTTTGTCTATGTTGTTAACACCCCCACAGTCCTAATGAAAAGGAAAGAGTTTTGATGAATTTGGTTTGGACTTTGATGGACTAACTCCTGGTTCTATCACTTGATAGTTATATAAGCTTGGGAGAATTACTTAATTTGACTTCTTTCATTTCTGAAATGAAGGTAAATATATCTACCCAAAGATTGTTAGGAGCACTAAATCAGAACACATATAAAACATGCAGCGTAGTTCTTGGCATGATAAGGCTCAATATGTAGCAGGTAATTTTAGGAATATGCTCCTAAATCCCTATTTTAGCTAATTATTTACACAATAAGTCTATTACAAACTCATGTTTAATTAGAATAGATATTTTCCTCTCCTTGCAATAAGAATGATATCCTATGAGAAAATCAGAAAATGTAAATAAGTTAAATTACAAAAATAAATATTCCTTCATGTGGCTGATAATTTGTGGAATTTCACTATCTTAAGAGGCCATTGCCAACTATTATGAATGAATTCTGAAGAGAATTGGATAAGTCCATGACAGATAAAATTGATGTTTCTTTTTCAATAATAGGTTTAATCAAATCAGCTACCACCGATTGATATCCATTGGTATCAGGCAGAATTTCTTTCTTCCCAGAGCACTACACAAATAACCAAAAGCCACTTGGAATATTGTTATAGTTTTAGTTTTCTTATTTTCCCTATCAAACCCTTGGGAAGATTTCTTCAATAACTGACCTCAGATTTAAATAAATACTTGGAGGGTGGGGAGAAGGAAATGTTTCTGTAGTTAGCCAAATGTTATATGTTAGGAATGAATTTAACACAGAAGATTAGTAAAGGGGAAACCATGAAGGGGGATACATATCTTAGAGAAGAAAGGAAAGGATGAGGGAGAATCAGAAAGAAAGCTCATGCATTTTATGAGAAGAATGTAAACACTCCTTCTACTGTGAAGTTTAATATTCCGTTTTAAGTTTTAAATTTTCTAGAAGATGCGTATACCACTCTGGTAGGGCTGCCATAACAAAATATCATAGACTAGGTAACTTAAACAACAGAAATTCATTTCCTCATAGTTCTGGCAACTAAAAGTCCAGGATCAAGGTGCTGGTAAGTTGGTTTCTCCTAAGGTCTCACACCTCGCTTTGGAGATGGCTGCCTTCTCGCATGGCCTTTATTCTGTGAGCATCTGTCCCTAGTGTCTCTTCCTCTACATTTAAGGACAACAGTGCTATTGGATTAAGGCCCCACACTTATGACTTCACTGAACCATAATTATCTTTTTAAAAGGCTCTATTTCCAAATGTACTTACAGGTGAGTTAGGGCTTCAATATATGACTTTGGAGGGAAAAATTAACAATGTCCATCCCAAATAATAAATATGGTTTGTGAACAAGAATAGTAATTTTTTCTTAAGAATCATTGTATTTACTTAGGTCCTTTCTTAAAGCATATGATAGACTCAAGGTTGTTGAATGCATAAAACTATTCAAAGTGTCATTTTGATAGCTTAATATAAAAACATGGAGGAATTAGAGGACACTGATTTACTTCCTATATGTATAATTATGATTCACTTTCCATTTGAGCCTATGTTTTTTCTTATTTATAAGATAAAGAATTCATAGTTACAGTTATTCTGCAATGAATTCAATGAAATAATAAAGACATTGAAAAATGTAAAACACTGTACAAATATTGGTTATTTTCACTGTTTTCCATCAGTATACACCACAAACTATAACCTGTAGTAATATCCAAAATAATATTTGTTCATTTTCAAGGCAATTGAAGGAAACATAAATTAACAAAATAGACCAAAATGTAAGAATGAAATAAACCATGGGCAATATATTTTAGTAAACAGGAGAATTGAAATTTTCCTTTGAAAATAGGTTACTTAGGAGGGAAATTATTAATATGGAGTTTTGTTTAGTTACTTTTATGAAAATACTAAGCTACATAAGTACAATGACCACAATAACAATGACAAAATAGGAAGGAAAATTACCCAAGCTTGATAAAGTTTTATATGCAAATAGTCACTTGAACTTATTTTCTTTTATATTCTTTTAACTTTCCCTGAGACACAACCACATGAGGCACCTAATAACATAGTTTTATTAAACTAGCTCTACTATCAGGTAAGACTCAATAATAGAATATAGTGAAAGAGTGTCATATCATTTCTTCCATACTGGAATATAGAAAAATATAAACTCCTGTGTCTTGTGGTATGGGCTGGAAGATGGCCTAGGTGTGTTGCTATGACTCTTCAGTGATTCTACATCTCTTTTTACAGTATCTAGCAATAAGACAGGTTCTTTCTTGGGCACTGGTGACAACACGTATATCACTAGTACTTGTTCTGCCGAAAGCTGGCATTGAACAAAGCTCTTGAGAGTCTTACATGGCAGTCAATGGACTAGAAGGGATGGGAAATCAGCAACAGCTTTTAAATCTGACTTTTATTCTGCTAAAAGTCAAACGATATGAAATGGCCCTGCTCGTATACATCTCTCTGCAGCACGGTTCCAAGGCAGTAAGTTCTATATTGATCCTGAACGTTAATATGTGTGTATTAAACCGAATCCTTGTGATGTATTATGTAACAAATCAAGCTTTTAAAAGATTTCTTTTATTGGTATCATTGCTTCACAAGAGTGTATTCAATTTAAATATAAATGTTCTCGGGCACCTGGGTAGCTCAGTCGGTTGAGTATCCAGCTTCAGCTCAGGTCATGATTTAACGGCTTGTGGGTTTTAGCCCCACGTCAGGCTCTGTGCTGACAGCTAGCTCATGAGCCTGGAGCCTGCTTCGAATTCTGTGTCTCCCTCTCTCTCTGCCTCTCTCCTGATCATGATCTGTGCCTCTCTGTCTCTCAAAAATAAATAAATGTTAAAAATTTAAAAAATAAGTAAATATGAATGTTCTGAGATAAGAGTCAATTTGGGGAAGAGGAGTTCTTGCTTCTTTTCATTTTGAGTTCTCTGGTAATTTTCTGAATGATAACTCTAAAATACATTTATAAAATAACTTTTTTAGCCTGTCCACTCTAAGGACTCTTAATGATCCCATTTGTTATTCCCCTCTATTTATCTTTTTCATTTCTCGTGTGGTATATCATATCTGGACCCTCCCCTGCCTCTTTGACCTATCCCTGATGTTCATCTATTTTGACTAAGACCTAATATATTGTAGGTTAGACAAAAAGCTAAAAGTTGAGGGAATAATCATATATAAAGCATGTTAGTATATAACCCCATCTTGGTTCTTTGAAAAGGTTTTTTGGTGGAGGTGGCATGCAAGCAATCCCCAAAAGCTAAACAAAAATTAGCCAGGTGGAAGTGGGAACAGGAACACTGCATCATATGCAAAAGCCCTGAGGCATAAAGAACAGGATGCTGTTGGGAAATTACTGGTAATTTTGTATGGTTTAATTGTAGAGATGAAAGATGAAGAAGCATTATAAATGAGCTAGAGAAATAAACTCACGAAGAGCTTTAGGCACAAAGAAAAGGAGACCAATCTGTGTTTAGAGGGCAGACAGAAATGATTTAAGGGATTTTAATCTGGAGAGTGGCATATTTCAATTTATACCCTACAAGATGCCTCTGGCAAAAGGTAGAGAATTATTTCAATGGGGTAAGTGTAGAGAAAAATAATGAGCATTGATTTCCATTATGCTATGCTATTGTTAAATACATTTTGGTGTGATACTTTAAAAATCTGAAATCATTTAAATAGGATGTATATATTAAATCTATGCTAAAAGACAAATCTATTCAAAATTGGCAAGTCTGGAGTCATGGCAGACAAACATCTTGTTGAAGTCTCTCGTTGCTCCTTGCCTATGATTTGTGTGATTGAGACAATAGGCTGGTTGATCTTTTCACTGGGTGGGGGATTATAGTTTTATCAGCAGCAAAAATGTTTGCAAAACAAATCTATCCCTTCGTAGAACATTATATACTAATTAAAATATCTAAATGAAGAAAAGTTCATTCATTTAGAAAGCATTCTGGAGTATCTATATAATTCTCAAGAAACTACAAATGAGACATGACATTATTTAAATTGAAGGAGCCAGAAAAAATACTCAGAGTTAGCTTTTAACTATTACCTTACTATTTTATCAAGTAGTAAAAGTTAAGAAGAATTTTTCTATCAGTCAGAAAAATTTGCACAGCAAAGGTACTTGTGTCCCAGCCATGATACCATTGACACATGTTTTTAAGGCTAATACTTCATATTATTAAGAATGATATTGTTTACATGTAATATTAATTTATTTTAATTTAATGTAAATAACATTTGATTTCAAGTTATTAGTATTTTTTAATTTTATTTTTTCTTTTTGAGATATTTCAATAAATTTAAATGCAAAGTACATATATTCGAATCACCTTTCTACTGTTTATAATTTTAAGAATTTAATTTTACTTATGGTGATAAATTTTATATTTGAATTATGTTAAATTGTAGTGTGAATTTTATTTTATGAGTTCTGCATTTTGATTTTGCAAAAATAGACTGAAATATCAGTATTGCCATTCTATTCTGGTATTGTTTTCACTGGCAAAGTGGTTAATAGGCTATTGTATTCATCCATTGATGATGATGGGGTGAATGCAGATAGCGGTAATTGGAGAGAGAGAAAAGTGAAAAAATGTGACAGAATTAACAAGACTTGACAGTTTGCAGAATACGGTGTAAATGGAAGAAGAGAAAAAGATACCTCTCTTCCTGTATGAACTTTGAAGTTTGGAACATTACATTTACATAGAGAGAGAACACAAGAGAAAGGAATAAAGCTGAAAAGAGAGGAACTGAACAAGCAAGAAGACAGCTAGAAAAATAGCATCACTTCAGAAAAATGCTGCAATTTCAGTGATTAAATGTGCTAAAAATCCATACTCCCTTCCCACTGCCATCTCTATCTTGCTTGGCCAAGCTTTATACATACCACATACCATGTGATGAATGTGGCATCTCTTTGGGAACAGCAGAGTCAAGTCTATGACATGTTAAAGAAAGCAGACAGTGAATGACAAACATCTGGAGGCTGAGCACAGGACTCCCTGATTTCCATAAACCTGAGCTACTTTGAATCTGGTTACAGCCAGTGCCCCTCAGTTTATTGCCAGTAAGTGAGGTTAAGAGTATTTCTAACCTTACAGGTAGGAATGCAATGTATGGACTTGAAGCATGGCATACTCTTGCATTCCTATGATGGAAATGTGAATATATTTTCCCAGAAAGATGATTCTCTACAGTGGTTATTCCATGGTTATTGTTAGAACATTCCTTTGAGTATTTTATAGGGTTAATAACCTATTAACATCTGGTCAAAATCTCACCAATTTTATTTGGAATTTGGAATGCATTTCCTTATTTTAACAAATCTAGTTAGAAAATAATTAATGGCACAACTGATTGGAACCTACTTATACTTTACATTAGTAAATGTCAAGTTTGAAAGTTTTGTTAAGATGGGTCAGTTCCAAGAGCATCAGGGAGATCATCAAGCTACTTTATGTTAAAGAGACTATACTCAGAATTGTCCTTTACCTTTCAGCTTGAGAGCACTTTAATTTTTGATGCCCTTTTCTCCTAATCCCTTTCCCCTAATTGCTTCATCTTTAGAAACTCATGTTATACTTAATGTGAAAAGTCTAGTATACATAGCTCTCTCCCATTCTGTGTACCAAGCTTGAAAATTCTAAGGTGAGGGCTGTAAGTATTAATCCTCTAATTGTTATAAAGGCTTGAAACATTAGGAAGTTTACTAAAGAGTTGAATTATGCTGTTAACTCAGTTTTCTGAGATTCAAGTTGAGTAGAACCATGACCAAGCCTTCGTTTGGCCCAGGTCAGATGGCCATCATCATACCAAAGTGCCACTTAGATGCCTTGGTATTGGCTTTTTTTTTTTTTTTTCCTCATGTGGAGGGCTCTTGGAATTGTCAGATGAAAATGGTTTCTGAAGTATGCGGTTACCTCGAGGTGATGAGCAAGCAATGTAGGTCTTTTCTTTTGAATTTTATTTCAGAAATCTCTACCACAGGACCTCTGGGCATGGGAAGTACCACCACCAGTACCACCCTGCGGACCACAACTTGGAGCCCAGGTAGGAGTACCACCCCATCAGTGTTGGGAAGAAGAAACCGTAGTACCAGCACCCCATCTCCAGCTGTGGAGGTGCTTGACGACATGACCACACATCTGCCATCAGCAGCGTCCCAAATCCCAGCCCTGGAAGAAAGCTGTGAAGCTGTGGAAGCCCGAGAAATCATGTGGTTTAAGACCCGTCAAGGACAGATGGCAAAACAGCCATGCCCTGCAGGAACTATAGGTACGTGTGTCCCCCTTCAAACAGTGTATATTCAGAGTTTGAAAATACATTCTGAAGAAATCATGTGAGGTCAGTATTTTCACCCGTGGTGGGAGATACCTGGGTGGAGTTGCAGTTAGGCTGCGCATGTCCTGGCTACTCAGGACCAGCCCTTCTGCGCAGCCCAGAGTGAATTCCTGGATCACTGGAAAGGAACCAGTTCCCATGCCTGGCATCTACCATCAACTGTCAACTACAGAAAATGGGGTCAAGGACTTTTACGTTACAAGATGATCATTGAAACTACCTAAAATTTAATGGAAGAGGAAGTTTGACTTCCTTTTCGTAAGTCATCATAGCCATTCTTTAATAGTCAAGGGCTCTTCACATAGACAGGAGCCGGTCTCCCACTACTCAATATCCACTAGAGAGAGCAAGCTCTGTTGTTTCCTCCAGGAGACACTTAAGAGATAAATAGTTCTTCTCTCTCCTCCCCACACCTTTTTTACTGATGTGACTCATAACATCCCCCAATGGTAACCATATTATTATTTATAATTTTACCAGACATAGCCTGATTTTCTTATTGATCTTCATAAAACTAATACTTGATACACTACATAAAATTTGCCTTATTTCATAAAATATGTAAAGAAAGAAAATATACAATAGATGTCACTGTGCTAATGATAGTGACTCTGTCTTTGGGTTTTATTGATTTGATTACTTCAAACAGGTTTGTCTTAGGACCATGCCAGTGGGAATATAGTATTCTGAATTCTATAGTATATGAAGTGGTAGAAAGGTCAGAAAGAATTATAGAAGCTCACATGTAATTTTTTTTCAGCAAAGTATTTAAAAATATTCTGAAATCTTTGTTCCGTTTAGGAAAGGATGCAATGTTTAGTTCTAACATTTTCTGTGGTACCGAAATCAGTTTGATTCCAACAGTTTGAAACCTTGTCTTTTAGCACGGTCCCCTTCCTTCTGGGCCTCAGCTCCTTCATTTCTAAAAGAGAAATAATAACAGCCCCCCACTTCAGATGTTTGTTATGAAGGTTAGTGAAATACTTCATTTGAAAGCACAACAGAAATATATCATTATTGTTCTGTGAAAATTGGGAGGGAGATTTAAAGGAAGCCTCTAGAGCCCTCCCAGGTGAATGTCCTTATGCTGACATCTTATTTTTAACCTTTTTTGTCTCCTTTGCTGTACCGCTGTTTAGACTCACACTTGCTGTCACTTGAATTATTACGATAGTGTCCCCCAAAACTACATATCTCCCCTCCAATTCATCCTTTGTGCTGCTGCCACAGTTATCTTACTAAAACCTTAATCAGATCATTTCTCTCCTCTGCTTAATGTTCATTGATTTTCCAGCACCCACAGGTGGCAGACAAGGGAGTTTATATGATCTGATGTTGCCTGCCTTGCCGAGTCCATTAAACACAACTCCTCTATACAGTAGACCTCAATTTAAAACATTAGAAGTCTCCCAATGGGCACCTGGAGTGCCCTTTCCTACCTTGTCTTCCTGGGAAACCTGCAAACTGACTCCTTTAAGACTCAACTCCTATCTTGCCTCTGAAAACGCACACAATAAGTCCCATGGAGGCAGGCACTACATCCGTCTAATTTATGATATGTTCTCTGTACCTGGTGTAGTTGCCAACAAGTGCTTTAAAAATACTGAATGTGTTTGTTTGTTCCTATGCATTTTTCCCAGTTTCAGTTGTTTGCCAGGCTCTGTATGTGGTGTTTCAATAAACATTAGCTTAGTTTAATGATCTCAATTTTGCCGGTGTTCATACTTAAACATAACATGGATATAAAGTCATTTTAAGAAACACGGTGTGAGTATTGAAAGCAGACCTTTTCCTCTTATTATTTTAGGAGTGTCAACCTATCTATGCCTGGCTCCTGATGGAATCTGGGATCCCCAAGGACCGGATCTTAGCAACTGCTCTTCTCCTTGGGTCAACCATATAACACAAAAGGTAAATCATGTGACTGACAAGGAAGGCTTTGCCAAGCTTAGATCCTCTGCTGTTGATTCTAACTGTTGCAAACAAACTAGTTAGTATTTTTTAAATTAATGTGGAAGTCGTCTCTTATTTTATTTTTATTTAAGATTTAATGACAACCTTTGATATGCTATGAGCTAATCTAGAATTTTGTTGTTCTAAAGGGCAAATCCATGAACTTCCTCTAAACCAGGCAATATTGCTTATAATAATTTTATTGTTAATAAAATTTTTATGATATTGTGAACTATAGGTATAAAAGTCCAAGAAGTATTATAAATTAAGCAAGCAAAAGCTTCTAGCTACATGCATATGGATTTTCCTGTGGAAATAATAATTACCAAAAAAAGTCTACCTTTGGAATCTTAAGCTATTTGATAAATGTTCTGTAACCTAATCATTTATCAGTGTTAAAATTATACATATGTGTGACAGAATCTTGCAGACTCAAATTTTCAGGGCTTATTTGGTTGCAATATGTTCAACATTTTTAGTATTAATGCACTGTGAGGCTTTGAATTGATTTCATTACAAACAGAGACCAGATGTGCATTTATGCCACAAGGGCTATGGGATGAATCCTTATTATAGCAATTTGTGTGGATTTATGCACTCCTAAAATGAAGAGTCCTTCTATGACACATTAGCTATGCTGAGGAATCTCTGAAAGAGATTTTTTCCTGAGAAATATTACGAATGATGGCCTTACTAAAAGCCTGCCTGTGCCGTTTGCTCCTCTCTCTGTTTTTAACCAGGCCAGTCCTCAATAATATACTGTATAATAATCCATAAATATCTACCCAGTGGATTATTTAGCAGATGAGCCATGACTATCTATTTACCCTAAATCATGGAAGAACAGTGGTTATATTGACTCTAGTTACCCTCTTACATATGCATCTCCATACTTGTTGCCATTCATAATGATGCTTCTCCAATTTCAGCACTGTTCCTGCCACAGTTTTTATGTCCTTTGATTTTATTACAATGTAGCTCAGACCCCAGGGCAAATAACTCTTGCTGGATGTGATCAGATTAAGAGATCAGTCGCATATCTCCTTACATTAGCAACTTTAAAAAAATACTCCCTACATACTTAGCCCAGGGGTTGATATTAATGCAGTAATAATTCACCTAGAAAGCTGAGTATTTTCATCATAATTCCTGAATATGGTTAGGCTATTCCATTGGAGGAATTACTGGGTGACTTTAACTGATAATGATGCTTAATTCTTTTCTTTCCTCTGCAGACCTCCTAATCTTATGACAAAAGAGATAATTCTTTGCAAAGACCAGACAGCTGTTGCCCATTTGATTTGTGGATGGGTGTTGTTTTTTTTTAATATAACAAATATGTTCCATTATTCCAGAGCAATTCTGTTTAATCCTGTAGAGTCTGTAAAATTATGTAAGATTATAATTATAGTAAGATTATAGAATTTAGGCAATTGGAATTTATAATAATACCCTAATTTCAGTTTTCATAAGTTTATGAAATCTTCAAGAGTATAACAGAAGGCTTTGGAGCATTCTGAATCAGATTATATAAATAACCCAAGGTCAGTGGTGGAGCTGGGGTTTTAGCTGTGTCTACCTTTATCAAGACATCATGCGTAGCCACAACACTGGTTAAACTGCACAGGTTTACTGCCTTTATATCACACTTACTTCCCTAGTCTCTCTTTACTGTTGTCAACCCTTTTACAGTGTGCCCCCTCAAACCTCAAAATATTTATGCTATCCATGGAATATAAATGGTAGTTGAAGAGGTCTCTTTACCACAAAACTCCAACGCTTTTAAATATCAACATTGTAAGCCTCCAAGAGAGAATTTGTGTGCAGTGTTCATTCAGCAATTTGTCCATTTATCTTCCTATTCTCCAAAACATCTTTCACAGAATTCATACCTCTGCTCATTTCCTCCCCCAGTCCCAGATAGGACATTGGAAAAGTGTTTACAGGGAGTGTTTGGGGGAGCAAAGGTGAACTGCAAGGGATTGAGCGGGAACCCAGTGCTAGTAACCGAGATGGAGCTCTTCCCAACCCCAGACCCACAGTTGCTGGATCAAAGGAGTGACTAAGAATTGGAAGCAGGTATTTTTGAGGGGAAAGAAGACCTACAAACAAGAGACTCAACTTAGCCCCAGGCAACTTTTCAGACTGAGACCAAAGGGAAATAAATACACTGACCTCACTCTCCCTCCTCCTTCCATTCACTTGCCAACCCTCCCCATTGGACAAACCCAGTGGAAGCCAGAGGAGAGAGGCACTCTGAATAACATTCTTGTAAGTTCACCCTCTAGGACAGAGAGTAAGATGGAGGAGGTTGAAAAGTGGCCTTGACCCAGGAATTGGATAGTTCTCAGCTTTATGTTTCCCTTCTCTTATTCCTCCTCCCTTTCCCATTCTCTTCCTCTTCTCCTTTCTCCCTGCATTGCCCCTCTTCCTCCCTTCTCCTTTCCTATGGCCCATCCTCTCTCCTCTGCTCTGAACTTTCCCCCATTTTCTAGTGGATTTTTGATGTCATGTTGAAAAATTAAAGTGAAATAGTTACCTTTCATGACTCATTCTTTCTTTCTTCCCCCTTTTGTAGTCTTGTGAACTTCAGACTTTTAAAATAAAGGAACACTTTTTATCCCCAATGAAAGCATAGATGAGAAAAGAAAGGAGGGAGTCATTCTCTGTAAGCAGTATATTCAGTTTCCTGAGTGAATGCATCCTGGGGTGTGAGGCACCTCCTTTATGGCTGTATAGTGCTTCTCGGGGTATTCCTGAGGGCTTTCGAGGAAAGAACACCCCTGCATCACAGTCCCAGCATCTATACCACAGGGAGATCATTCTTTTCATTATCACTAATACTGCCCACCCACTGTGTATCCAGCACCACAGTAGACAGCAAGTGTACACAAGTGCTTGGGTCAGGATGCTTACTTTAGTTTGAAAAATCACACTATATTTTCATGTTTGTTAAGAAATGAGTTATGCACACACACCTCTACCCCCATCCTGGCAGCCAGGCCAGGAGGAAGAGAACAGGCAAAGGATTTTGATGGCTTCTGATTCACAAATGAATTCAGGCACTGACATACTGCTGAAATTATAAATTAAACTTTGTATGGTGATAAAGAGTGGATTACATTTTATTAGCTAAAATGTAAGCCTTTAAAAAAAATGTAAGCCTTTAAAGTCAGAATTTCATGAAGAAATTTGTTGCAAACTAGCGAGAATACTTTCATAATGATGAGATTTAATATAAATATAATAGGTACAGAAAGGGCAAAGCAAAAAGTTGTGCACTAAGTGGCCTTTACCCCAGCAACAATAGAGAGGGAGGTGGGAAAGAGAGAGAGGGAGAGAGAAAAATTGGTAGGTAGGTGGGTAGATAGATGGGTGGATGGGTGGATGAATGGATGGATGAATGGATAGAAGGAAAGGCATGTTCAAAGATAAATAGATGAGTGAATAGAAAGATAAATTAGTCTTCAAATTAATTTTTAAAAATATTTTCCAGCTTTTCTTGAAAGTCAGGAAATTAGTTCAGAGCTCGGCCTCATCACACATCTGTAGCAAAATATCATTTTCTCGCCATAGTGCCTATTTACTAAAGTCTGAGTCTAGACTAGACTCAGATTCTCCAAAAGGAGTTTATATTTTCTGTGTTGCATACCTTCAAAAAGCTTATTGCACTTTGCATTTCCTCCAGTCTTTTTCAATTGAAAATTCTTTGAAATTACAGTTTTGAATAGCTCCCATTTTTCTTTGCATGTGAAGTGAAGTAAGCTTCCTATTTTATCACCTAGTCACTATTATATGGAAAAGAAATGTCTGAGTTGTCACTGGAAAATAGTCTTTCTATTTCTAGCAAACTGAGGAGTCTTGTCTTTTGTTTGTTCACCAGCTACTGACAGATTTTGAGATAAGTAGAGTTCTTCCTGCATTTTCTAAAGAATGATGTGAAGATCTAGCATTGTTGCTATTTTATGGTATAAATGATGCCAGTTGCCTGCCTTGGAAGACTATCCTGTCACCCAGATTGTAATTTCTCCATTCTTTTCCTCTCCATAGAGATTCCATAAATTGCTTCTTAATTTTATCAGAGATTGGTAGGGTTTCTAAAACTTCAGGCAGTTGTAAGATAGAAGCATTTAATTGTTTCTGTACCTACTTGACTCTGATGTAGAGCAAAATAGCATTAGTAGATCTTTCAAAGAAATGATAACTATATACTCAAACACTATGAGAAACTCCTTCATGAATTGGTTTGGCACTCAATTAATGTTTGATGTAATAAATCTCATAAAAGGTCAAAGCCTATTTCAAAGAAAATTGTTTTTACATGTGTCAAAATTTGACATGTAAATAGGATCCATCTCTGTCATAATTATCCTCAACTAAAGCTGCAGGGTTTTCCCTCCCCTATTCAAGTCCTGGATATAATCCCACCATTTGAATACAGGCATTAATTTACTAATCCTCACAGAACTCGTAAGATTTTTCAGTGTGTGTGTCCTTATTGCTGAGAAATAACTTAAGTAGAATTTAGTGAAAGAAATATTAGAGACAGACATTTTCATTAGGTCTGTAAGCTAGGATATACAGAATAACATTATTTCAACTCTGCCTTTTTGCACAGAAGATTTGAGGCAGATTCAAGATATGCATGCATTCGTTATACAGAAATGAGATACTTGTGGTCCATGACTACTGGGGTGAGAAAAGTAAATAAGGCCATCAAGACAGTGGAGTAGCCGCTGGCTGCCACCAGAAAGAATACGATCATTGAAAGAGTGGTCTGGAAAGCAACCTTTGAACGAAGCGGTGAATGTTGAGGTCACAATGGCTTTTGGAGAATCCAGTTAATGGCATTACCATGGAGCATGGAGTGCCTCTCTTTCTTTACCCTCCTATATCCAATCAGAGAGTAGGCCTGTCAGTGTACTTAGAAGTCTCTCCCAAATCAAGCCACTTTTCACTGGTCTCCACGGCTGCTGCCCTAATCCACAGCAACTTCTGCTGCGGTAGCCTTTTAGCAAGTACCCTTTCATTAATGCATTCACCCCTGAACCTTCTAAACCATTCTCCTGAGTTGGATTTCAAACACAATTCTTATTAAATCATTCCTGTTTAGACATATTAGTGCCTTTCCTTGATCTTAGCACGATTCCCCAAATCTTCATCATGACTTATGAGGGGGACCACTTAATCTACCCCTTGCTTCCCTCTCTGGCTGTCTAAATTCAGTTATAGTACACCTTGTGCAGTTCTCCTACAACCCCCTGCCCCTCCCTCCTGAAAGTGTCTTCTGCCTGGAGGCCCTCACCTACATCCTACCCCAACCCTTTCTTTTCCACTCCACCTCAGATGAAATATTCTTTAGAAAAGCATTTGCTAAATTATTGTCTAACTTTATACAGTTGTTAAAATGCCCTTAAACTTGGATTCTGTATTGCACTCCACAAAATTCAAATTAAATAATTTTATAGTTAATTTATTAACAGTCTTTTCTATTGCTAGTACATAAGCACCCTTTTATTGGGAACCATTTTTTTAGTATTGTATTCTCAGACTTTGGCATAATGCCATTAGAAATTCAAAATTTAGTTAAAGAACAAATGAACACATAGACTGAATGAATAACTGTTGAAATTATAGAGATAGCCATCCTATTTTTAAAGCAAGATACAATACACATCTACCTCCTACACTACACAATTTATACTGTGTAGGTTTCAATATTGAGTTCCAGAGGTAGAGAAGAGTGCTTTTCCTTTCTGCTGTACCTAGAGTACCGTCTTCCCAAACCGTGGTTATTCTAATTGTTAACTTCTGTTGCCTTCCCACCCTATTTCCAGATGTTTCTACCTCCCCACTATACTCCCATAATATCTCATATACAGCCCTATTATTAAAACTTCCTCATTGGGGCGCCTGGGTGGCTCAGTCAGTTAAGCATCCTACTTTGGCTCAGGTCATGATCTCACAGTTCATGGGTTTGAGTTGTGTGTTAGGCTCTGTAGTGACAACTGGGAGCCTGTAACTTACTTCAGATTCTGTGTCTCTCTCTACCCCTACCTAGCTCGTGCTCTCTCTCTTACAAATAAACTTAAAAAAAAAGTAAAATTACATCATTGCATTAATATTATTTACCTTTATGCTCCTAACCCCAGATTACCCTCAAACTTTTTTCAACATGGACCATTTAAGTAAGTCAGAAGACTCTAGAGATCCTTCTGCCCTGACATTTCTCATAGAAGAACTAACGCATGGGGATAGAGAAATAGAAGAAAATAATGTAACAGTCAACAAAGGTATAAAGCGATTGTACAGGGGCGCCTGGGTGGCTCCATTGATTAAGGGCCCAACTCTCGGTTTCTGCCCAGGTCTCAATTTTGTGACCTCAAACCCAGAGTGGACTCTGTGCTGACAGTGCAGAGCCTGTTTGGGATTCTCTCTCTCTTCCTCTCTCTCTCTGCCCCTCTCCTTTTCACACTGTCTCTTTCTCTTTCAAAATAAATTTAAAAAAATTAAAAAAAAGCAATTATACAACACAGTGATTAACAAAGACCATGGAATTACACAAATATATCCATTAATATAGGAATAGCATACATAGAAACAACAACAAATGCCAGCACACTATGAATCATGCATTGGTTAAAAGAACGTCCCCTTGAAAAATTATAGGAATTCCAACTACTGGATATGTATATGCACAGTAAGAGTTTTTCAAAGTTACCAAGCACTTGTATCATGTGTACCATTCAATAAGTCCGAATGGAATACTGAATTTGAATACTTTGTGAATACTTAGCATCTCACTAATTTAAATTAATGAATACTAAATTTCATAAATCACTTATTGATTATTAGATTACTGGTAAGCAGCCTTACACTGTACATAAAATTAAAACCTATGGATTATAATCACGTTTATGTCACTCTGTGACCACTTGGAAGTACTTTCATGACAGTCAGTGAACCATGAATGTTACTTTGATCTACATTGAATTTGTTATGTACTTATCCTTGAACCCTATAATATGTTCCATTTGGTTTTACAGGTATCTTAGCTATGTAGGTCTTGACCATATTTTACAAATTTATTAAATGTAGTGCAGGTATTTACTATTTTAAGGATTTCTAGAAATACTGATTATACATAATAAATACTTTAACCATTCCTCTTGTAAAATTTAAACATTACAAAATAAAATTTTCTCTTTGATTCTCATCTTTCAGACTTTGTGCTTAAATATATGTAAAAGAAACACATAAAAATATCATGTTTTATGTATCATATTTCTTTTTCATAGATAGCGTGTTTATATGCTACTTATGTTTTGTGTTTTTTATTTCAAGTAACATGCTAATTATATTAGCATATATAAATAATTTTTTATACTTGCATTTATTGTAACTTGACATTGCGTGTTGAAATTTGACGTTAATGATATTGATTTGTTTTATGCTTTTAAACCACTGTACAATATTCCATGATATTTATATACATGAGCAGTTTTTTGCAGGTCATAATCCATTTTGTTTTGTATTCTAAACAAACTAGGATGAACATCTTTAATTATTTCTCTTTATAAAGTTACACTGTTATATATTTAAGGGTTTTTTTTTATTATTTTTGAGAGACAGAACACAAGTTGGGGTGGGGCAGAGAGAGAATGAGATACAGAATCTGAAGCAGGCTCTAGGCTCCAAGCTGTCAGCACAGAGCCCAACACAGGACTCAAACTCATGAACATGAGATCAAGACTTGAGCTGAAGTCAGACACTAACTGACTGAGCCAACCAGGCGCCCCTATGCTTAAGTTGTAAGAGCGAAAGACATCCCTATCTCCTTGTTACCCAAAGCTATCAAATTTGTTCACGTGAGCATGGGGTATTAGTTTCTGTCTTTTGAAACAACATCTTTGGAGTATTGACAATTTGATATATTTTTATAGAATATAGTTGAAAAATAAGCATGAAGCTTCAGAAAAGGAAGATGTTAAAAACAGCAATAATTTGCTACCTAGTGCATTGGTAGCAAAATCTCTTACTTAGTTAATAAGAAAATGAAGACCCTTGAAAAACAGGAATTGTATTTGGGACAAATTTTCACAGAGCTTAGCATCCAGTCAGTATCCATTGTGTATTAAGTACTAAGTTAGGCACAATGGAGAATCTGTGCTTGCCTCTGAGAACTTAGAATATGGTAGGGGATTCACAACTGCATCACAACTCAGCATCTGACTTAGAAACTCACAGAGAAAATCACAGGGCACACCTTAGACTTGACCATTCAAATGGATAATTAGGGTAAGAACAATTTTTAGAAGAAAGACTCCTCAGGGGAGAGCTTCCTAAAGATATGAATTTCAAGTTAGGTATTGTCAAAAAAGACAATTAATAGGGAAACTCAGGGAATATATTCCAGGTGAAGATGGAGTTAAATAATATGTCTTGGCTTGATGATTATAAATCTTATGCAAAAAACAATTGTTCACAGAGACCCAATAAAATCACTTACTTAAGATCTCTTTTCTTTTTATTCTATTTTCAAAACTGCAGTTGAAATCTGGAGAGACAGCTGCCAACATAGCTAGAGAGCTGGCTGAACAAACAAGAAATCATTTGAATGCTGGAGACATCACCTACTCAGTCCGAGCCATGGACCAGCTGGTAGGGCTCCTGGATGTGCAGCTCCGGAACTTGACCCCGGGCGGAAAAGACAGTGCTGCGCGGAGTTTGAACAAGGTAAGGACTCTAGTTACGTATCTTTACAGCTGCAGTAGAATGAATGAGGCTTCCTGGTTAATTTCTCCTTTCTATAAAATCAGTTTGTTCTAAAGAGCATCACTAGTTATATTCAGTCTGCTTCACTATTTTATTATTAATGATGACCCACCCTATTTGGCCTTAAAGACACAATAAATGATAACCTCTCCATATATTTTTTTAATTTACAATTCTATTTTCTTTAGTGTTTACTGTTTTGAAAGCTAAATTCTGGCAAGGTCAATATGAGTAAATGTGATTTATTTTGCTTCTTTTTTTCCATTTAAACTTTTGTATTAAAATGACGATAATAAAACAAATGTCTAATCAATAAGTATAAATTTGGAAAATAGCCACAATGAGAAAAGATATTAGCAATTCAATAAAGATGTTTTAAAAATGAAATGACTTAATCTAATTAATATTATACTTAAAAACTCGTGAGACAAGTAATTAGGTTTTAATTTGTATTTCGTTTTGATACTTAAATTACTCAGATTTTACTTCATTATGTTAACACATAGAAGGTTTAATTGTATTTCAGCAAATCTGAATTGTAAATAATAAAAAAATAGTATATTTTTTTAATTTCACAGAGGATACATTTTATGTATTCTTATTGATACTTATACAATATATTTATATATATTACATAAACATACACAAGCATTTTATATTTATTGTATATAACCTATACACTCTATCAGTACTTTTTTACATAACTATGTAAAATACATTTTGTGTATTTATAAGGAGTATAATTTATTACTTATAAAATCACATGGTGAATTAACTCCAGGAAGAAAAACATACTAGAATTGCTACCATCAAATGACATGTGTTCTCTGAAAGGTATTTGTGCAGAAGTGATCAATAATGGAAATTGGATTTGAAGGCCTTAAATGTCTATTAGTCCTACTACTTTAAAAAGCAAGAATTTGGCAGTAACAGACTAAAGTCCTCAACGGAATTCACTAAATGAACATTCCACTTTAGAATGACAAATGACTTCTGAGTGGTGTTTTAATATGCTAAGTTCTTTTGTGTCTTATTAGACTAAAAGTCTCACTGTTAAAGATGGAAGAATTTTTTCAAATAATGATGGTTGGATATAGGAAAGCCTGATATTTTATTTGGAAAATCGTTTTTCCTGAAATTTCATCCTCAGAAAACAGATCCTGTTTTATTTAGTATATATGTTATTATTAAAGGTTTTTTTTCATGCTGAGCATAAAGAAGTTATTGTCACTTATGCCCCTGACAGATTCACAACCAAGTCCCTGATAAAATGTAATCCACAGTGTCCTATGTAATCTGGGCATGCTGTGATTTTAATGTGTTATTACCCAGGCTGACTAGATGCTATTAATGAATATTGCTGCCAGCTATTGTTATCCTAATGTAGTGTAAGTAGTAATTTCTATTAATGTTACATATCCATAACATTACTTGTTATAGCAATACTATGTATCTTTATTTAAAAATGGTGTTGATGTCTGACAATATCAGGTAAAGCTGGCACTTAATGTCACATTCTAACTGGCTACAGCTAATCAGCTTGCCTACTCTGAATATCAAATAACTACATAATGGGCAAATTTCCATTTGTGAAGCTTTTTAATGCTTTCTTTTGTTCCCATTTGGCTCTTTTCAATTGTTTATATAATGCGGTTTGTCATATGTTAATTTGCATGATGGGGTAAGGAGATGGGAGGGCAAAGGTTATTCACATGCTTGCTGGCTTGCTCTCATTTCCTGTGGTTCCCACTGTTCCCCGAAGCAGTTATAACCCATCAGATTTGCAAAGTCAACTTGGTACAAATCAATTGAACTCCACATTGAAATTCTGAAGGGGTTAGAGTCCTGCAACACCAAGATGCGAGTCAGTGATCCAAATGACAGTGCTGGCAATTTGCTTGCACTCATTCCTCACTTAATTCTGTAGAGGAGTAACTGCAGTTTGCTTGTTGAAGAATGCATGAATTAAAGTTGGGAGAGGGTTAGCCACACAAAGGCATCAGAGTAGCTGCTTCTTAAACCTGGGTATAATTTTCTCCTTCAACAAGCAAGACTACTGAAGGAAAAAAAAATAAGGAAGAGGAAGAAAATCACAATCGGATTTATAATATTTTTGTCATTTATTTAAACAGGGCAATTAAACTTACTAATTATTCATTCTATCACCAGAAAAAAAATGTTTGGGATTGAATATGAGTTATTGTTAAACTTTTGCCCAGAAAAAACATTACTATGTATGCAAACAAATAAAAACAGGCTTCTTATCCCACAGAAATTTCTAAAATATATACTTTTTTTTGGTCAAAACTGTGGAAAGAAATTATTCAAGAAATAAAAACAGTGATAAGTGAGAAGATTAATCACATTCTTCTAATTAGAAGTTACTTATCTATTGGTATCTTTCCCTTGGAGTCAAATAATCATAACGAATGGACATTTCTATTTTTCTGATAAACAGATTTTTTGTGTGTGTGTTTGAACATACGGTTTGTGGTGCATATTAACCATCTCTATAATCCTTAAACCACAAACAATGTGGGTTCCAAAGTTTTGGTGTAATTTCCTTAACTTCATGTCTTCATTTGTGGCCCATGAATTAATGGCTAACCTGATGTGAAATGAATTGTTTCAAATAACTGAAGTGTAATGATTTCTACTAATTTCTACTACATTATTCCCAGATTTCCTCCCATCATTAACAACTTTTACCATACAGTGTTCACCTGGGTTATTCGGAAAGGGCGCTGGCGACTATCTTTCAAGCCTGGCTTACATTTTGCTGCTGCTTAGCTTTCATTCTCTAGAAAATCATGCACAACAGATTAAGGTGTTTTGTGTAGATGCGTTCTTTTATTTTTCTTGTTTTCTTCTGTCACTAACTTGTTTTTTCTATTCTGTGTTTAATCTGCTGTCTTAATGGATTCAGCTTCAGAAAAGAGAGCGCTCTTGCAGAGCCTATGTCCAGGTACTTTCTGCGTTTTTATAAATGCATTAAGTTGTTGAATTGTCTCTGTTGGCGATAGCATTGATGGGCGTCTGATAGAAAACCGGTAATGTACCCTGTTGAGCTAACGGGATTTCAGGGAGGGCAAGAAGGGTGGGGATAGAAAGATACATGAAAGGAAAAGAAATCTGGCAGTGCCCATGCTCTGTCATAGAAGATGAACACAGATCAACAAGAAAGTGTAACTTGGCATGTGAGAATTTTGATCATAACTGAAAGGTGAGTTGGGTGTAAGAGGTAAATCTCTAATTTCTTCATAGAGGTGTGTGTGAAAGCATTTCATTCATACTTGGGGCTCGCTAATATTTGAGTAGTAAATCATTCAGAAATGACATTTAATCAGTCATAGAAGACAAAGAATAGTCCAGAATACTTGGAATATCATGCTTCTGTACCAAAATATTCTACCCACACTGGGACTGTCTTACTTTCCCACTCATTAAAAACATTTTAGCCCTAATATAAATATAACTTTTCTCCATTTACCATGTTGCAATTTATTTCTAAGCAGGGTAGAAACAATTCTTTCCTTTATGGGTTCTGTGTGGAAAGAATGGCAGAAACAACCTTTATAGTTATTTTTACAAGGCAGAAAGGCAGTGTAGAGGTTTGAAAGATTTTTTCCTTTTTCCCTTCTAGGTTCTTTGGCTCATCTAATAATTAAATAAACATAAGACAGATTAACAGGAGAAAAAAATAACTTTAACTCCAGATGTCCAGGAGCACCCCCCCCCCACCAAAGACATGAGCTGGAAGGCAGTCAGGCAACTGAACGTTACCCTGAGCTAAGGATCAGGATAAGGACCTGAGACTTCAAAAAAGAGGAGGGAAAATAATTCACACCAAACAGACATTAGAAAGATAAGCTTTTAATATGCAGTTTACTGTATACATTTATGAATCATTGAATATAAGAAACATTTAGTTGTTTTTTGTTTTTTCCCTTAAGGTTTTGGAGGAAAATTGCCTTTGATATGCATATATCCACATAAAACCTGTCCTCTTAATGTATATAATAGGTAGAGAAATTGAAGTGTTCTTCAACAATGAAAGCTGAAAAACATTTTTTAGCAATTTTAGGATTGTTTTTGATTGCAATCTATGCTATCCCTTTAATGGGGCCTTGGAGATAATTAGCCTTTCGGTATTTAAATCTATGAAATGCATGGTCATTCAAACATGAATCTCTGATGGAAAATTAATAGCACAGTTTATTCAATGGCTGATTTCCTGGTGTTATAATTGACTGGCTGTGAATAAATATTTCAGCTATTGACTAAACATCTGATAAGACCAAATACAAACAGCATATTTGTGAAGTCGAAATGCTCAGCTCAGTAAGACATGGCATTACTTCTATTCATTTTAATATAGATGATTACTCTATGAAATTTGAGGGTAAATAATACTTTAAACTTTAGTCTCTTTGAATTTTAAAGGCTTGTTTTATGTTCCCTATTGTTTCTAGTTTTGAAGCCCATTCTGAGCTATCTATATGATGAGGATAAAATACACTAGAAGTGCCTTATGCATTAAATTTGAAAAAATATAATTGTTTAAACAGCATGAGATTCTTAAAATATGTGGCCTTTCCATGGGTACAAACAGTGAATCTTCTAGGTTTGACTTTGACCTTCACATCCAGTTAGCTTTTACTTATTTAGAGGTGCTGTGTCTATTCTATGAATTATCTAAATCAATCTTTTACTTCTTCTTACTTCCTATATTTGTTTATTAAACATAGAAAGCACAGTAAAATCTGAACTGCCATCTGGCAGCCATGATAACTGAATACTGTTCTGTAGGTGAATAATTAAAAGGTGATTGCCTTGATTTTTAAATGATATGCAAGTCTCCTAATACTCAGTATGCTTGTACCTCAAAAATTTTAACAAAAACAAAAAAAAAATTGTTCACTACCAAGTGATAGAAACTGATATGGGTCATAGGGGAAAAAAAATATATATATATATACATATATATAGTATCATGTTTTGGGCAAAATAGATACCATCATTCAAGAATAGAGTGTTAAGTATTATGCCAAAAAAGACAAGTAAGTTTTGTGTTACATCTGCAAAACATAGTGTAATGTCATATATTAAATAAAGTTACCTTAAAAATAAAAATGAGTTACCAAGATCTGGAGAGATGAGATGACTGACCCAAGGTCACACGCTAACATGATGGCACTAATGCTACTGTTTTAATGTGTCTGTAATGTGTTTTCAACACCAACAATGATTTATTATTAAGAACAAATGCATTTATTAGGCACTAATTCTGTGGCCATCACTGTGTGGAGCAGTTTGCACAAATTCTTATTTAATATTCACAATAATCCTATGATATAATGTTGCTATCTTTTAAATGTTTATTTATCTTGAGAGAGAGAGAAAGAGAGAGAGAGAAAACACACGGTAGAGGAAGAGGGAGAGAGAGAAAATCCCAAAGAGGTTCTGCACCGTCAGAGCAGAGCCTGATGTGGGGCTCTAACCTATGAGCCATGAGATTATAACCTGAGAGAAAATCAAGAGTCAGATGCTTAACCAACCAACTGAGCCACAAAGGTACCCCGATTATTGGTAATTTTAATTTGAAGTAGAGAAAAGGAGACCCAGGAAGAAAATTAAATGACTTTAACAAGATGATACCATAGTAATAAAAGGGGTCCTGAATTCAAAACTTGGACTTCCTGATTCTGAATCTCATGCTCTAAATCTCTAAAATACAGCTATTCCAGAACTGACTTCATTATTTGGTGTCAGAAGTCAGCGTAGATCTACTGGTTTACATTTATTGATTTATTTTGCTATATTTCAGGGGTGGTATAGAGTAAGATTGTATGTGTGTGTGTGTGAGATTCAGTTCAAATGGCTGTATGGTAATAATTTTGTACTGCCTGGTTCAAATACACACATATTTGCTTTGAGGTCCTTTTGTCTTCAGAGGACACTGTGATCAAAAAATCATAGTATTAAGAGAGGAAAAAAGCAAATTGAAAATATGGTAACTCTATGTTCAAGGAGGAACTGTAAAACTGGTTTCCAAAGTGACTGCACCATTTTACACTTCCAACCAGCAATTCATGAAACTTTCAGTCCCTTCACATCCTTGGCAACACTTGTTATTTTTCTCTCTTTTTTCTAGTCATTTTAGTACAGGTGGATTGCAGAAGTCCTTAACTCCAGTCATGGAATGGGGGTTGGGGCGGGTGTGGGAGTGTCATCCGTGAACCAGTAAAAAGTCACATGGCTCCAAAGAGAGACCCATGGATTCATGAGACTCTGGGAGCAGAGGTTGACCTCAAACCACGCAAGAACTGCTTTCATGTTCTATAAACAAAACCAGAACTTAGATTTGCATTTCTTTCTCATTTGTCAACCCTGTTTCCATTTTTTAAATAGTCATGTTTGTTAACATTGTTCTCTTCCTTACCAGGAAATATTAAGAATTACTGGCATTCATTTTTCATCGCTTTAAAAGCAGGACATTTTCCTAGCTAAGCATTATTTATTTTTGAAAATTTTATCAGCAATCCTTTTTGTTCTCCAGGTCTCAGAGGCAGCACATACTCTCTGTAGATTCTGCAGTTGACCTTGCTTAATGGAAAGTATAAGTATGTAGAGTTATGGATATGAATCTTTTGAGTCATCCTTTGGAAAGTGCTATTACCTGCACAGTCAGGTTGAGAACTGGTTGGAAAAAATTGGTAGATAGATGCAAATGAGCACACACAGTTTTCTACTCCTTCCCCCCTTTCCTTCCTTCTCTTTCTTCCCCTTCTCTTCTTGTTCTTCTCTTTCCCATTCTCCTTCTCCTCCTTCTCCTTCAAAGGCTGATGGTTTGTGTTTTTTAAAGCTTACAAAGAATTTGAAACACACCGTTTTTCTATTTTAATTCACAATTATGGTTTGCTCATTACTGATCTATTAATTTAGTTTGTTTGTTTTGCCTTAATTATCCACTATATATCTCTGTGCGAGGCACCAGCAGTGCCAAAACAATGTCTGTCTCTGACTATGGAAAAACATCACATAATAATTAACAACAAAAACATTCAGGAATTAATAGTTGAGCACATGAGCCCAGTAACTTAAGCAATGCACATAACAGGTAAAACCTTGCTCTCCCTAAAGGTAAAACCTTGGGATAAGCAATGCACATAACAGGTAAAACCTTGCTCTCCCTAGTAGGATGAAAATTTTAGAGGCAGAATATAAACAATACAGTAAGTATGTGAAAATATGACATATGAGATTATGATAAATACTAAGGAAAAAAAGAAATGCAAAACTCTGAAGGAGGTGAGAGAGTGAACTATGCAGATATGCAAGGAAAAGCACTCTCACAGAGATACAGAAAATTTCTCAGGTAGAAACATGCCCATGGTGTTCCAGGAGGCCAGTGAAACTGGTGCAGTGTAATTTTAAATTTTATTAATATTTATATTTGAGAGACAGAGTGACACAGAGTACAAGCAGGAGAGGAGCAGAGAGAGAGAGGGAGACAGAATCTGAAGCAGGCTTCAGGCTCTGAGCTGTCAGCACAGAGCCCGATGTGGGGCTCGAACCCACAAACTGTCAGATCATGACCTGCGCCGAAGTGGGATGATTAACAGACTGTCAGTGTTGCATTGTAAAACAGAGGAGAGTAAAAAGGCATGAGACTGTGGGGTAGCAAGGGCCCAGATTTGACAGACGATTGTAACTATGGCTGGCTTTTATTCAGAGAGACGCGGTAAACCACTGTAGGTTTCAGAGCAGAGTGATGACATGACCTAATGTGTTTTAAAAGTGAAAAATAGATTATTGCAGGAAAACTAAAGGCTGAAACAGGGTGACCGAGGACAACAGTGATCAAATAGAGTATGAGTGTGAGATGCTGAGATAATTACTCAAGTTCAGGTATTTTATTTTAAGTGTACCAGACAGGACTTGCTATATGTGAAATGTCAGAGCAAGAGGAGTCAAAATGACAGAAAGTATTTTTCCTGAGCAGCTGGAAGGATGAAGTCACTATTTATCGAGATGCTCTGTCTGTGACCAACTTGGGACCAGAACAAAAAGAACTTCACTTTGGGGCATGTCAGCATTAGTTGCGCAATGCAGATGTTAAAGACGCAGTTAGTTATTCAAGCTTGCCGTTCAGCTGAGAGACCAGGCTAGAAATCATCATTTGGCAACGTTTCACTTCGAGTGGCATTTATAGCCAATGTGCTAGATGAATTCATCAAGGGAATGAGGATAGTGGGAAAAGAGAAAAGAATCTAGGACAGAGCCCCAGGACACTGTCATACTCTAAGAGGTCAGGGACAAAAGAAACCAACAAGAGAGGCCAAAGGACAGCCTCGAGGAACAAGGGAGACCTGCAGAGCATGGCCTTAAGGAATCCACTCAAGTTCTTATTTCACAGAGGAGGCAGTAATGTCAAGGGCTGCTGAATCTGCTCAGAAATGCTGATGCAGCTTTTCAAGAATAAAAGTAATGTCAACTGTTGATTAATTTAAAAACCCCCCAAAGCCCATATATCTATATTATTGTGTTCTCTCTCTCTCTCTCTCTCTCTCTCTCTCTCTCTATTTTTTTTTACCCCTCCTTTCATTCTTTTGTCTCCAGTGCAGACTTTCTTGTGAACCAAAGTTGCCACTTGCCTCTTGGACAAAGTGCAAATTGAATTATGCCCGTTTTACTTGTCTGCTTTGGGTGCATGAGACAAGAAGGATTCTAACCTCCATTTATACTGCTAGGAAGAAATTAATGAGTATTTTCAAGTTCCTTGTTTGGTCACTTAATTGGCTGTGTGACAAAGAGCTCTGTGGTGCATGTCAAACAACTTTCAGAGTCCTCTAATGATTTGTGCTTTGCTTGACTTGTGATACTATTCTGTGTGGCCTGTCAGGCTGGATATCCTTGTTAGAGTGGCTAGAATAAATTGGCTAGTGGTGTGCATACAATGTAGTATATTAACTACAGCAACAGGGAGTACTTTTAGCAGCTCTTTCAAGAGATTTCGATGTTTGCCCATAAGCATCAAAGCCAACCCAAACTTTCATTTAATATAATTAAAAGGACATCTGAAAGTAGTTTGAATCACAGCAGGTTCTTGAGGTTTGGTAACCCTTTGTTAAAACCCTGTGAACTTAATATATTTCACAGCTTGATAAATCCGCACTTGATTTGTGTCAGTAAGAGAGAAAATATAAATCTGCACCCTGCATGTTTCTGGTGCCCTGAACCTATTGCTGAAAAACATTGAGATCAAAGAAAGTGACTTCCATCTACAAAACCAGAGTAGTTTTCTTCAGATAAAGAAGTTGTAAGAATTCTCTTCCATAAGTTGTAGTTATTAAATGCTGTGACAAAGCAATCATTGAATCAAAGGATAGTGAAACCATATGTAATATATGCAAAGTAAATTATACAAGTTATTGAAAACATGGACAGGTCGCTTCCTCTATATAATAATCATAAAACCTACCGATGACAGATGTTGATGATGGAGATCCTACTTTGACATGCAGAGAACATCATTCTGGGAATCTCTCAAAATTCTTGTGGTGAATGCGTCAGGTCAAGCAGTGATGGCTGCTTTACCGTCATTTCCGACTCTTCCATTTTGCACATTTTCTATAAATAAACAAAGTGTTCCAGCTGCTCTTTGTATATACGCAGTTTATGAATACTTTGGGAAGTAATTCTTATGAGGGTTAAAAAAAACTGTTTTTAAATAAAATATTTTCATCTAAAACAAAAATATTTTCCCACTTCCTTTCATCAAGTTGTATTCTGTCTTTCAATTTTCTAATCAAAGCCTGGGTATTAATTGATGCAACAATTGTAAAATTGTTAATTTAAAGTCCTTTCTAATGCATCATTGCTTTATGAAGGGTTTACTTTCAGAAAAGTTTTAAATACATAGAATATACAGATACTATTTCTGTGCAAACAAAAAAAGGATAGACATCAGTTTACTTTGTTATTTCTTTAATATCTTTATGATCACATAGCTAACCAGAAGGAAAGGGTATTAACAATAGGATTACATATTTAAGACCTTACTTTCTGAAGCTATCATTACCTTTTCTGATGCAGGTCAGAAAAGAAATGGAAGTTTTAAGGTGTGATTTGCAGTAAAGTAGTTGCCTGATGCCTTGGAACCAAACAAATGATTTTTTAGTACTGCTCCCAATAGAGTTATCAGTTTGATATTTTCCCTTATCTAATGTATGAATTTTATACAGTAGTAGTAACAAAACCTTAACCATGGTGACTGAAACAAACCAGGGTTTTATTCATATGCATAAAAAAGAAATGCAGTCCAGGATCAGCAGGGAAATTCTACATCAGAGACCATGGCCTCATCCGTTTTTTCTGTTCTGTTATTTTTAGCACATGGGCTTCCATCCTCAAAATGAGATGATGGCAGGGGCACCTGCATGGCTCAGGAGGTTAAGCATGGGACTCTTGGTTTCAGCTCAGATCATGATCCACAGTTCGTGAGTTTGAGCCCTACATTGGGCTCCATGCTGTCAGCGTGGAGCCTGCTTGGGATTCTCTCTCTCTCCTTCTATCTCTCTGGCCCTCCCAACTTGTACTAAATAAATAAATAAATAGATAGATAGATAAACAAACAAACAAAAGAGAGAGAGAGAGAGAGAGAGAGAGGCCTACTTAGGTTCCAATCATCACTTCACACTAATCCCTAAGACCTCCCCACCCTCTGCCCACGCATTCAGCTCTTCATAGCAATCACTAGTATCAGCTTTTTAAAAATCCTAGCAGAGAAGACTACTTTTATTCTTATCTGTGTTTTTGTAATTTATTTAATATAAATCTTGTCATACAATCACGGAACAATACTGTTCTCTCTACCTACATTAAGGACTTTGGGGTGAGCTTGTGGCAGAGCCATGCAATGGGGCAGCATTTCTCCACTGAAAGGAATAAATGTGTAGAGATAATCACAACAATGTAGACTTGCATCATAGTTTACTTCAACAAAACAACTTAACCCTTCGTCATTAGGAAATGGGTTGAATAAACTTCTATACCAAATAATGGAATACTCCTTAGCTACGGAATTAATGAGGTAGATCTTGCATTGATTTAGAAGGGCAGGTGTGGTAAATTAGAGGTAAAAACAAGCAAGCAAAAACCAAGTAACAGCATACTTATAGTGATCCATTTGTTGGTATGTACATGCAATTATTTACAAATCTAGAAAGATCCATGACCCATTGATTTCTTTTTCTGATGTGGTTGGTAATGTTATCCCATAAACAGACTTTCAGGTTTTAATTTATATACTTCTATATTAAAAAATACTTCACAAGCATCTACTTTTTAATTTTCTTATTAATATACAATACTTTGTGTATTATATGTCCTACTTCAAAGTAAATGCTCATGTAACTGAACTGATTTTCCCTCAAGAACAGCTTCTCTGGGTGTTTTTTCCCTTTATTTTACAACCATTCTATCAGTTCTCAGAAGAGATATTTTAGGGTCATTATTATTTCAGAAAGAAGGGTTTTGGGATATTTTTATGGTTGAGTTCATTTTGAAACCAATGGAAACTCTCCTCCCGTCTTTGATACCACACTTTTCTGACTACTTTTTCTTCATCTCAGGTGTTGACTATTCTTTCTACATTTTCTTCTCTATCATTATTGTTTCTGGGCCCTCAATTCTTCCTCTACTCCATTAATCTCGGTAATGTTGGATGTACCAATAGCTTGCTTCTTATTTAAACTTACATTGCCTAAACCTGTATGTTTAAGTAAGCTGTGGCTGAGGAGGGTAAGAACATGCCCCAGATGTACTACTTTGGCATACTGATTATTTGAAAGAAACAAAATTACTAAAATAACCCTTACCTTCCATTAGATTCCTCTATAAATTTCCTAGTCAGTTCCCCCAATTACTATTCCTGAAAGCTTAAACCCTTTTCCCTTTACCTTGTTACTTCTTTACAAATATATTGTCCTTTTAAAAAAAAAATCTAAGCTCTCCGTTTAACTTCTTCTTTAAATCTTTTTTCCTATATAAGTTCCTATATGCACATAAAAATATTAAATAAAATTTGTAACTTGTCTTTGGTTTATCTTATGTCAGCTTAATTCGCAGGTCCCATTACAGAACCTAAGAAGCTAGAGTTGAGGGGAGATTTTTCATCCCTTATTAAGCTTCTGTAGACCTTTTAAATTGATGCTGTTCAAGTACATAGCATTCACAATAGGCAAATCATGAACTCATTATGTTCTATGCCCTCTACATTTTAATAGACAAAGCTTTCCTTCTCTTTCTTTATTCCCAATTTAAATGAATGCCACCTCAAATTCTGTGCATTGCACTTCTTTATTTCTCTTACCAACTGACTTTAATTAATCAACAAATTTTTTAAACATCTGCAGATCTCTACTTTTCTTCATTCCCAGAGCCAGAATGTACAGATTTGAACCTGGTTCTGCCCTATGTTAACTAACCTTTAGCAAGTTACTCAACTTCTCTGAGTCTCAGTTTTCTCACTGCAAGATGAGGATAATAATCACTTCTACCTCCTTGGGTTATTGTCAAAATCAAAGGAGTTGATGCATAAAGCATTCAGATCAGACTTTGGAACATTCTTAATAAATATTAACCATTAAAATTTATATCACACGTCTACTTGAAATTTTTCAGTGACTTCTTGTTGTCTTTAGGAAGAATTGCACACATGGTTTGCAAATTAGCCTTCACTTACTATCTTGTCATTGAACACCTTGCAGTCTTTGCTCTGCCATAGGAAATCTATTCAGTTCCTTAGAGGTGGCTGTTCTCTTTCAACCCCATACCTATATGCACATGCTCTATCTTTGGCCTGTTTGGTCCATGTTGAATTTAAACTTGGAATTGTGCTTTACGAAGCCTTTTCGATACAGTGCTTGAACACTGTGCTTCCACTATTCCAATGCTTGCCAGGTTTGTACTTGTGTAATTATCTATCCTCACTAGATTGCCATCACTTTCAAGGACAGGAGAACTTCGGACTGTCTTACAGTGTCCCAAATGAAGGCACTTAGTTAATATTTGGGGAATAAATGTGGAGTTAGCAAGAAGTTTGAATCAAGTTTATAGCTCTATTTAATTCCTATAACACAATATAGATTTATTTGATAGCATTCAATCATTTAATTCTAAATGAGATTTTTAAAAATAGTACAACAAATTGCAGTTTGCTAAAAACAGTACATTTTTAAGCAACAAGGGATGTCTTAAAGAGGCAGAGTTCTTTCTATGAAATTTTAGTTTCATCTTGTTCTACTGTTAAGGGCTCTTATTACTATATTAAGGTCAGTAGTGTTATATAATCTAATTTTAATTAAGTTTGAAAATGCCAGCACTTCACTGTAATATAGAAGGGAGTTCAGAGATTAGTAGATTTTATATGCCAAATAATATTAAATGACAGTGATTATAAAAAAAAAAAAACCTTAGGTTTATTGATCGGATGTGTAAATATCAGTCACTCAACTTGACTTCTAATAAAAAAAAATCCAGCAAGTTCAAAACTGTATTTGAAGACTTTGCTAACATTTGACCTTTAAAACTTTGATTTGAATCAATATATAAAGGTAGATTAGAGTATAATGTGCCCTATTCAGAAACAATTTTAAACTTTTGCTCTATTTTATTTTATTCCCAATGGATAACTTTCATATCAAGAAGTCAAAAATGAAGAATTAAAGAAAGTTGATTCAGTTTTTCAAATTATAAATCAGTGTAAACTATGTTATATATCATATATGCAATTATATAATATTATATATATATATATATATATATATAGTTAGAAAGCAGGGGATGGGAGCAAAAAACAGATTTATTTCTCTTTCTCTGCATATCCTGAGGTTTATACATGAAGAAAAATTTTAAACATAACTGTATATATAATACATAAGAGTAAAATAGCAATGTTCAGCATAATGGTTACAGTATATATTGGTAAAGAAATACCATATTCAGAAGAACACAGCAAAAAACAAAGTTGTGGAAGTATAGAGTGAAATAAAATTCCAGATTACTGAAGAGTTTTTCAAAAGGATGTCAGCAATTTATTACCTTAAATTTACCACTAAGAGGGAATAATTGCTCTTAACTTTGTAATGGCCTGTCTAATGATAATTTACAAATTTATAAATGTTTATTCTACTGTAAGTTTAAAAGAACTTTTAAAAATAATGAATGGGGTGCCTGGGTAGTTTAGTCGATTGGGCGACCGATGTCAGCTCAGGTCATGATCCCACAGTCTGTGAGTTTGAGCCCCATATAGGCTCTGTGCTGGCAGCTCAGAACCTGGAGCCTACTTCAGATTCTATGTTCTCCCTCTTTCTCTGCCCCTCCCTGCTCATGCTCTGTATCTCTTGCTCTCAAAATTAAATAAAACATTAAAAAAATTAAATTAAAATAATTAATAAGCTTAACATAGAATTCTTTTTCATTTCTTTTTTTGGGGGGGTGGAGGAGTTTTCATAATTCTACTTTCAATTCATCCTTTAATATGTTTTCAGGGGAAATTTTCTAAAAAACAGATCACTAAACAAATAACTCCTTTGCTTAAAAATACTCAGTTGCTGAATATTTTGTATGCAGTAAAGCCCAAATTTCTATCCCACTGAATGAAGATCTTCTAAGATGTGACTTCTACCTTCCATTTCTCCCATCACACCACTCGCCTGGTCACATTCTCTTTCCATGCGCCACACACTCTTCTCCTCCCAAACCCAACACATTCCCTGCTTTCCTACCGCTTTGGTTTTGTTTTTATCATTAACTTTCTTATTATGTTCTTTAGCCTCAAATTTCCTCATCATAATCAAGGAAAGTTTATTCATCTTTTAGTCTCTAACTCAAAATCAAACACCTTCTGGGATCTTTTCTTGTTCTTCCTGTGTAAGAATTCATTACTTTTTGTCCCATATGCTGTGAGTTTTTAGCTCTATTTTGTGCTTACCTTCTGCCTTGGAGTGTAGACAAATTGAAGGCTGACTCTATGTTTTTCTTCTCCTTCCTAACCTCTTCCAACAGTGACTTCCCTAGTTCTCTGCATAGCATACATACTTAATAGGACCTCACTGAATTACATTGAAAGTGAGCTTTGGTACACTTAAAAACATTTTGGAAAGTTATTTGTAGAATATATTGTTGTTATGCATAGTGGATTGCATTTACTACAGTAACCTGTGGTTCTGCTTTTCTCCTTTGGAACTGATTGTCTTCTTAATTCCCTCTAATTCACCCTGTCTTCCTTCCAAAGTATGTGCTATCTGAACTCTTTATACTCTCAGAACAACTCTTGGGACACAAGGCAAAAAGTTATAGGACTAGATGTTTTCATTTTCCTATTGTATATAAGGTCATGAATGATTTGACCGTAAAAGTAGGTTATCTTTGCTCAATGATCACTTATTGAGTACCTAAAATATCTCAAGGCACTAAAATTTACTTTGGTAAAACACCAGTGAACATGATCTCTCCCTAAGAACACCATAATCTAGTGAGAAAGCCAGACCTCAACTATGCCTAATTCTATTCAAGGTGAATAAGTACTAAAATGGGAACCCATTATGAATCCCTAAATGATAAAGATATAGATTATATGGGCTAGTTACTAGGTTTTTTTCATTTGTACTTACATATCCTTTGCTCTTATAAAACCAATACCTTCAGAGATTTTTTTCCCCTGCTAGTATGAAAATGGAGAAAACTCACTTAAGTATGAAACTTCACTGGATGGCAGTCATTCAGCAAAAACTTCCTGAACACTATACGCCATGCAGACACAGAGTCACTGCCCTCAGGAGACATACCTTTTCTTGAGTAAGAGTTCTAAATTAGTCACGTAGATAAATTACTAAAACAAATATTTTATATACTTTAGGTAATGATACATGATACAAAGAAAACAAAAGGGCTAACAGATTTAAGGGTGGGGGGATTCTCCTTAGGTACAGTGATAATGGAAGAACTCATTGTACTTGAGCTTAAACCTGAATGAGCTTATGATTAAAAAGCCTATCTTCAGACAGATGCGATGGTGGTGAAGTTATATATCTTTTTTACGAAGTATTCATTCTATTTTGATCTTTAGTGATTTTCAAGTGAAGAGAGAGGTGTCACTAAGTTTTCCCGGTGATTTTACTTTTCTAGTTTGAGATTTACTCCCTGTCTTGGGTAAGAAGTGTTTGTCATTGACATGTTTCTCATCAGTGACCCTAGGCTATTTCACAAGCATGAAATCTTGGATATAGCTGGTTTTCCCCCAAGTTTTTCACAGTAGTTATAGCAATTAAGTAAATGCTCCCTTTTGAAATAGTATGTTTATACACTTTATAACAAACATTTTTTAGCAAACATACTACAATTATATGCTATGGGTAAAACTAGTCCACTGGATTTAAGATCTGAATTTTATGATTGGAGCTCCAATAATAGTGTGTAATACAAATGTGTATCCAGAAGGATATGGTATGCCCATGATCCTGGTGTGAATTCAAGTGACTTTTATATTTTCTAATTTATATTTGAATTTTAGAAACAATCAAAAGTCACTTTAGAGTCTAGCCATAAACTATAAAACTATACCATAAGAAGAGTGATATCTAATAATCAAATGCCCCTGACTATCATCATATTGGAATATGATGAGACTTTCTTGTGTAGTTCTCACTTTGATGATTGGTTAGAAAACATAAATGTGTTCAAAGACACACGAAAATGTAGTAACCACTAGAATGCAAATTTCTGGTGCCTATCCAGTTTCTGCTTTACAACAGATAATAAAGTGAGTTAAAATTTAGTTTCTGACAAGGACATTTTTTACTAAATTTACTTTTCTGAATTTTAGATTATTTCAATCCATACATGTGAAATCCATTAGGTGATTTTTTTCCCCTCTCAGAGCAAAGCATTTTGATGAGAATATAAATTTCTTTAAGATAAATGCATGACCAAGTGTATTTTCTTCCAAACATATCATAGATTTTATATTAGAAAAATATTTATAGCAGAAAAAGAAATAGGTGAGAGCTTTTGGACATTAAATATGTCCCAGTACCTCACTGTAATCAAATTCATTGTACATTCCCTGTTTAATTTTGGTTCAAAGCATAGGTAAGCTTATTTCCTTCTAACCAAATAAAATGAAAATCAACATGTTTTTAAGGAGATGTTGTTGAACTAATGAAAGCAATGCAAATAACTGGTTTGACCAAACACACACACATAATACACATAATAACACACATAATAACCCACAGACTTGTGGGTAAAATATATACAAATGCAAAAAATGTATAAGGAAAACAAAATATAGATATTCTTTTGTCATTGAAGAGGTGTGACTATTTAATTGGCATCATTAAACTGGTAACTAAGACATGTCAGCAGAGGTTGGGAAACTTAAACACTGTATTATACTAGAAGAGAACAGGTCAGTTTTTTCAAACCCCTAAAATACACATTATGAATCATTTAATACACATGTTCCCATATCGTTCTATCCCTCACAGCTTCAGGAGGCATAGTCTTTTAGTAATTAAATTGTAAAATGGTTTATTTATAAAGACTGCATTCTAGAAGTTATTCCTTACAGATCTCACTTCAGAGCGAGTATTTGGTGATTATCAGATAGGATGTGTGCTTCATTCAGTAAAGACTTCTCTTTTTCCCAAACTGGATTTGGATATCCAATTAAAGTCAACATAAGATTGTACCTTAAGCACATATTATGAGCCAGGCAACATAAATGCATTTATATTGCCAAGCAATATAAAATGGTTATATCATCACCTCTAATTTACAGGTGAGGTACAGACAAGTTAAGAAATTTGCCCAAAATCACACAGCTAGTAGGTGGCACAGTCCAGGTACAGACTCAGGAGATGTGGTTCCAAATCCCATACTCCAGTTTTAGCAATACAAGATTCTGTCTTCCTATCCTTGTGTTGAAATTTCCTTACATTTACACTTAAGCAATCACAATAGGTGCTTTTTATTTTTTATTTATTTATTTATTTATTTTAAATACTTTTTTTTATTTTTGAGAGAGAGAGAGAGAGAGCGAGCGAGCGAGATAGAGAGAGACAGCATGAGCAGGGGAGGGTCAGAGAGAGAGGGAGACACAGAATCTGAACACAGGCTCCAGGCTCTGAGCTGTCAGCACAGAGCCTGATGCAGGGCTCGAACTCATGAATCCCAAGACCATGACCTGAGCCAAAGCCGGGTGCTTAAGCGACTGAGCTACCCAATAGCTGCTCTTTAAAGAAGAATAACTAAGTATTAGATTTGTGTCTTAACCCATCCAGGTTTTAGGACTATATTTTATGTCTCTCATTTCTGTAATAAACTTGGAAATCATTTGGGCTCTAATAGAAAGCATCTTTAAAGATTATAACTTATTTGGGAAGACACAATTGTTGTATTTAAAATTTCTAACTATAAAAAATACTGCACTACCTACATTTTGGAGATGCAAAACTAAGATAAATTAATAATAGGTGCCTTTGATTTGTTACCCATTCAAACCCAGTATTTTACCTAAAACAGTCTGTTGTAAATCGGTGGCCAGTTAGAACATTTTCAGAGTTGACCACAGTTGATTTTCTTGTTTTTATTTTCTTTTATCCTCTTTTTGCATTATTTTAAATTAAAAAAATAAAAACATTAAAGGGTGGAGTAGAATTACTGCATTTATCACCAGTAAAATTTTCCCTGAGGTATCATTTAAATTAATCAGTATAAGACTATTAACTAATGTTAAAATGGCTGCTCCTGAGAGACCGGGCATACTTTCTGTTCCACGGGGGATTTTCAGAGCATTTGCCATGAATTCAAAGGATCATCTAATCACAGAAAGAATACTTTTTTGCACTCAAGAGGTCAAGGTTCTCTGGCTTCCAAAAATACCTCACCCTTTTTTGTTCATTTATTTCCTATGTGGCACCTCTTTTTTGGCATACCCTGTTGGCATTATCCCTATGGAGAACTTCCTGAAAAGCAGATCATTTTGTTGTGATCAGAATTGCTTTTGTCTGCCTTCTAGGTCATGCTTTAAACTCAGAACACATGACAAAACTAAGTGACAGAACTATGTGAAAATGCCCAGTCATTAAACTCATGAGAGATTTTTTTGGTGCTCTTTTGTTTGTTTGTTTGTTTGTTTTAAACACTGCAAAATACTCAAGTTGCTAGTAGGAACTATTTTACATAAATGTCCAGTGATGTTGATTTTGGGCCAGAACTTGGACTCGCTGGGAAAAATATCAGGAAAAAACAACTCTTATCAAAAGGCAAATTAGTTTTTGAAGCTGGTGTTAATTGGCAGCCAAGGTGTTTCATTATGAAGCTGAATTTTTAACAGTTGTTACTTGGTTACTATGAAAACACCAGCCAGAAGAAAACACTGCAGTGTAATGGGTATTTCTTCAATCTCTCCTAATCCTTCTGCCAAAGTGTCAATATTGTGAGTCTTGTTTTAAAACACCCATGTGCTCCGTAGAAAGTGCCTGTGTTGGCCGTTTATTTAAGTTTATTTCTTGATTAGATGCATATTTCATAATCAACTGGCCAGGGATGATCACTTTCAAACTGCAGGTGTTGTCGTTTTTTATTTTGCAATTCTCCGTTTGAATGAAACCTTAAGAAGACCTTATTGGGAGCACTTTTTTTTTTCTCCTTCGTAACCTAGAGCATAAAGCTAACCACAGGAAGTATATAAATTGTAACGAGGGAGATGATTCTTTTGGATGAAGCAATGAGGACTGTGGTGCATTATCTCTGTGGGCACCTACTGCTGGCTTTTTTAAAAAGGAAAAACACCTGAGGGCAACAGGTAGCAAGTTCCAGCTGTTTACTCCCTCCCTAATAGTAAACAGCATGAGGAAGGTTTCTCTTCAGTCGTAACATATCCAAAGCCCCTGGGAGTATGTATGCTTTGATATTTTTTTTCCCATTCTGACATTTTACCAGCTGGCTAAGAAAAAAATTGGTTTGCTCAGCGAGCCCTCAACCTATAAGCAACCACTTTTTATATTGTCCTGTCTACAGTCATCCCTTTCATCTGTATTTAGCATGTAGTTTTATGGTGATGTATAGAAAAAAGATATTTGTGTGTGGGGGAGGTAATATGATAAAACTGTTGGTTTCAATTACTTGCCAACAGTTCCCCAGCCAAATAATTTAATTATGTGATTATAGTTTTATTGAAGTCTTAGCTATTGATTCTAAGAAGCAAGCACGGATCTATTTGTTGTCCTTCAAAACAAAAGCTGATTTTTGTCTTGCCTTGCAGTCTCAGCTAGGGTTTTAACAGAACAAAATAATGAATGCTTCTGCTGCAGCATGTCACAGGGGAGGCTGGGACAATACTGAACTCATGCACACCGCTGATCCTTGCTTGCTGAGCAACATGTACACCTGGATTTCTGACAGCTCTGTGAGTTCACTAGAGACCTCTGTCATTCTGTTCATCCTCTTGTAGGCAATGGTCGAGACAGTTAACAACCTCCTCCAGCCACAAGCCTCGAATGCATGGAGAGACCTGACTACAAGTGATCAGCTACGTGCAGCCACCATGTTGCTCGATACTGTGGAGGAAAGCGCTTTTGTGCTGGCTGATAACCTTTTGAAGACTGACATTGTCAGGGAGAACACAGACAATATTCGTAAGTGGCCTTTGTTATACAGAAGGGCCAGAGACCCTTGTGCAGCAGAAGACAGAAGAGGAAAAAAAACATTTCTGTGGTAGCCAAGATAGTATGAGTGATTTTTATTTCAGTGTAGATAAGTGATTTTTTTTCTATAATTAGAAGGATATCACCTGCCATTGGCTTAAAAAGAGCCTCATAATCAGGTATGTTATCCTCCTTAGGACATTCCAATATTGGATATATTATCCTGAGATCACCCACAGTGAGATCCTTTGCTTTGCATGTCTGTATCTACCAGTGTATGTATTGTGGTTTTTAAAATATTATCCTTCTAATGCAGTGCTTATGGGTCACTTCAGTTATAATAAGAATGTCTCTGAATTGTATAGTGTAAAGAAATCAGTCATTTAAGTGCAGGTGATAAAACAATTTTTTGTAATTATCTAATTGTCTCATAAGGAGTGTAAATCTGTTTTTATCGTGCATAAGGATATAGTGACAGTTTTATTTCAGAAGATTTGATAAAGCTGTTTCAAACTTATTAGATTTAAAGATACATCAATTTTGATATGATAGTGCAGCTCTAGATTATAAAAAGATTTTCACTTAATTCACAAAATAAAGGTATAGTTTGAAAATAAACCTAAAGTAAATGACAAAGTATGAGGATTTGAGCTTCAATTTTAAATTTTAGGTTTTATAACTGATACATTTGTATTCTTATTTACCTGATTTTAATAGTTTTATCTGCTTTACTTTAAAAATAAAATACTAAAGAAATACCTTCTAAATAAAATATTGAACTACAATAAAGTTTGAGTATTATAAATTAATGGAACAGTAATTCCAGTGTTTTTGATTTTAGAAATATTTCAGTGATTTAGGAAATCATCTTAGCTTCGGTGCGTTTCTCAGTGAGTACTGATAACTCTTTGCCATTAACAGAATTGGAAGTTGCAAGACTGAGCACGGAAGGAAACTTAGAAGACCTAAAATTTCCAGAAAACATGGGTCATGGAAGCACTATCCAGCTTTCTGCAAATACTTTAAAGCAAAATGGTCGAAATGGTAGGTTAGAGTTTATTTGTTAAGCATGTTGAAATTGAACTTACCACCAATGCCTCCTTTCTTGCCTTGGTACTTTAGATCTGCTATCCAAAAGCCCTCCTTTCATTCAACTGTTCTCTTTCTCCTCTTATCTTCTACACCAGCAACATCCCAATGTATGTGTTCCACAAAATTCTCCATCCGATTGGGAAATTGTTCTGTTCCTTTTCAATTGCACTAAAATGTCAGGCACTTGAATCTGGGGAGACTTAATGAACAACATAATCCAGATATCTGACTTTTTCTTTCAAAGAACTAACTTTCCCTGAGTTGACAGATTTAGCTTATAAAATTTTTAATGGAAATCCTAACTCTAATTTTAACATTATATGCCTTTTTATCCTTATCCACTTATTTTTGAAAATGTTTCTGTGATTTTTCTTTGCGACACATACAAAAAATTTAAATGTGAGAAGACGAATTGCGGGCACCCTGGTCAGTTGAGCGTCCAACTTCGGCTCAAGTCATGACGTTACAGTTTGTGAGTTTGAGCCCCGCATCCGGCTGTGCTACCAGTGCAGAGCTTACTTTAGATCTTCTGTTTTCTTCTCTCTGCCCGTCCCCTGCTCGCTCTAAATAAATAAATACTTAAAAAAAAATAAAGAAAATGACTTCAGGAAAAGGAACTGGCAAGTGTAGGTCAGTTTAATATGAGTTTAAATTCACTGAATATAATTAGAATTAAACTCTTTGAGAATTAAACTGTGAAAACAATTTTTAAAATTAATGATAAACCCGAGAAGATATGTCTCAAGTATCAATAGTATTAAACTTTAAACATTCTTTTCACTAGTAATAAATTGTTTAAAACGTTCATTTCTTTTTTTAAAAAAGTTTATTTACTTATTTTGAGAGACACAGACAGAGACAGTGTGAGGGGCAGAGAGAGAGGGAGAGAGAATCCCAAGCAGGCTCTTCTGCACTGTCAGTGTGGAACCCAACACAGGGCTCGAACCCACAAAACCTCGATATCATGACCTGAGCAGAAACCAAGAGTCTATCACTTAACCCACTGAGCCACCCAGGCACCCCTAAAAACCAATCTTTTTACAAACTGAGATCCTCTGACCTACCAGGTGATGATGGGAAGGTGGCCTCAGGTTGTAGCAACCAGAGTGAATGGTTGGAAACAAAAAGAAGAAGAACCTATTGAATAATACCAAGAAAAACAAATTATGGCCATTGTCAGCTGACCACAATTATTTTTAAGTGTTGGAAATGTTATAAGACTGAGCCATGTTGCTAATTGGACTGTGTGAATTTGGAGGCAGCAGTAAGATTTTCTATGGAGCAAAACCAGATTTCTACATTAGTTTTCTAAATGGTTTCCCTCCCTTCACCCTTTCCCCTAGGAAGATATCCTGTTGACAAAGGGATCCTCCTGAGAGATAAACTTGACCAGTTTGCTTCCAGTTATACTTAGAACGAAATCAGATTATTTCATTAGGATACCATAGGCCCATCCCCTTTTTCCTGCTTCATCTTCCCAACTTTATATCTATCTTTAATAGTCTCTCTATGATCCAGTCTGGTCTTGATTCTTTTCTTTTCAATTGAGATATTAGTGACATATAACTTAATATTACCTTCAGGTGTACAATATAATGATTTAATATTTCTACATAGTATGAAATGATCACAACAGCAGGTGTAGTTAACACTTATCACCACATACAGTTATAATTTTTTTTCTTGTGATGAGAACTTTTAAGATTTACCCTCTAAGGAACTTTCAAAATATACTATACAATAGTATTCATTATAATCATAGTGCGATATATTACATCTCCATGAGATTTATTTTATATCTGGAAGTTTGTGGTTTTTGACCTTTTTCACCCATTTCGCCTGCCCACCACCCTATGGCAACCACCAAACAGAATCTCTGTTTCTATAAATTTGCTCTGTTTGTTTGTTTTGTTATTTAAGATTCCACATATAAGTGAGATCATACAGTATTTGTCTTTCCCTATCTGACATATTTCACTTACCATAATAACCTCAAGGTCCATCCCTGTTATCACAAATGACCAGATTTCATTCTTTTTAATGGCTCAATAATATTCCACTTTCTTTATCCATTCATTCATCATTAGATACTTAGGTTGTTTACAGATCTTACCTCTTATAAATAATGTTGCAGTGAACATGGAGTACAGAGATCTTTTTGAGTTAGTGATTTTTTTTTCTTTCAGATAAAAACCCAGAAGTGGAATAACTGGATCATATGGTAGATCTATTTTTAACTGGGGGTGGGGGGGGCTTCCATAGTGTTTCCATAGTGGCTGCACCAATTTATATCCCCAGCAACAGTGCACATGAGTCTTCTTGTTTAGTCTTGATTCTGTTTCTTGAATATACCAAGAGTATTTTTGTATATGATTTTTGCATTTTTATTTTCCTTCTGTAATGCAATTTATACCTTTCTTTATTTAGAAGCTTCTCTAATATTTGCTGCTCACTATAAATCTACCTCTTTAAGAAGGGAAGTTTTTCTATGTCTTCCTGAAGGTATACCTTTCTCTTTTTTTTAATTTAATTTTTTTCATTTTTTATTTATATTCTAGTTAAAATTCTATTTTATTTAAATACTAGTTAATTCTAGTTTCCATTTTTATTTAAATTCTAGTTTTTATTTAAATTGTAGTTACTTAACATACAGTGAAATATTGGTTTCAAGAGGAGAATTCAGTGGCTCATCACTTACACATAACACCCAGTGCTCAGCATCACAAGTGGTGCCTCCTCAGTATCCATCACCCATCTAGCACATCCTCCACCCACCTCCCATCAACCTTCCGTTTTTTTTCTATCATTAAGAGTCTCTTATGATTTGTTTCCTTTGCTTGCTCTCTTTTTTCCTCTCCCATATATCTGTTTTATTTTTATTTTTTATTTTATTTTTTTAATGTTTATTCTTAAGGGAGAGTAAGACAGAGTATGAATGGGGGAGGGACAGAGAGAGGGAAACCCAGAATCCAAAGCAGGCTCCAAAGTATGGGAGACACAGAATCCAAAGCAGAGCTGAAAGCTCAGAGCCTGACACAGGGCTCGAACTCACGAGCCATGAGATCATGACCTGAGCTGACGTTGGATGGTTAACAAACTGAGCCACCCAGGTGCCCTCTCTGTTTTATCTTTTAAATTCCACATGTGAGTAAAATCATATGGTATTTGTCTTTCTCTGACTTATTTTGTTTGGCATAATACATTCAAGCTCCATCCACATCATTGCAAATGGCAAGATTTCACATCGTTGCTAATGGCAAGTATGGGAAACAGAGCAGTGTAGGGACCACAGAACACTGCTCAGGGTCCAAGATCTCTGAGAAGACTCGAGATTGCAGGTTGGGAACAACCTGAGAGGACTTGAGCGAAATGCCCTTGGAATGTGGCCTGTTCCTTAGTACACAGATAGGGATGCCAGCAGTAAAGAACACAGGGCATTCACTCCCCTCTTTGCGTTTCATCCTGCCAAAATGACTCCTATCATATCTTGTTTTTCTGCTGAGACCACTTCTGCACGATGTTCTCTGTACATTGTTGCCATACTTCACTAGGCTTTTGTAGTTAATCATAGTTGATTCATATCTCTGGGAAGGTATACATGAAGATGCATAATAAAATTCTGGACCTCAGGCTGCTGGCTCGGGGTCCTCTGTACCTGGCTACACTGTCCTCTTTTTTTTCTCAGTTCGTTCACTGCCTCAGGTCCCCAATCCTTTGAGGTCGACAGCAAGATTTCATTCTTTTTGATAGCTGGGTAATATTCCATCAAATTATGGCTGGGTAATGTACACGTACATACATACTACATCTTCTTTATCCATTTATCAGTCAGTGGATATTTGGGCATTACTCTTTCATAATAGCTCTTTTCCCATTAGCCATTTTATGCTAATGCTTCTTTTAGTGGTTATTCACTTGCTATTATATGAAATTTTGTTATTATTTTCTTATGTTGCCCATTTATCATCTGACTTTCCTTCTAGACAGTAAGCCCCATGAGAGCAGGGACCGTGTCTTACCTGTTCATTGATGTAACCCTAGTGCCTGTCACATGGATAAACTCTCTAAGAATTTATCAAAAAAATGTGTGAACTTTCAGATATTAAAGTTAATGACAATTAAAATATGACTAGATTGTTCATATTATATTTTGTGCTCATTTATTTGCTAAAGTAGTGTGTGCATGTGTGAGTGTGTGTTATTGTGTGTTAGGTCACATTTAATCATTAATTTTGGCATGGAAAATCTGTAACATTTATATTTTATATTTGACCAAATACATTGGGAAAACAAGGCGGGATATCAACATGACACTGTCCCACTGGTGGAAATTGGTAGGAATTATCAGCCAGTTATTTACCAGTTAAAATGAAATTTGTTACTGTCAACAAGAAAAATAAATAGATGTTCCTAAGTATATCCTTGCAAAATTTAGCATGTTTTTATCGAATCTTGAGAAAACTAAAATTTAAGGAATTGCTGTTGTTTGCCAAATCATGTTAACAGATATGGGTTGGAAGTTTAAGAGTGCCCCTTTCCTTTATATAGGTCTTATCATAATCTCTCTGCTGAATTACTGAAAGAATAATAGATATTTCATAAAATCAAAGAAGGCTAGAGAATCAGGCCCAGAAAACATACAAGAGCAAGGAGGCTGACAGCAGCCTGTGCCATCACACTGATGCATTGCTGTGAGATGTCACTGCTGCACAGCTGAAGCGCAAGTGAAGGGTGTCTGCTGCTCCATCTCCTGCTTCGCATCTGAAGTCAGAGACCAGTGTATCTGGTGGGAGGCATCTAGCTGAGTTGTCCAGCATAACCTCTTTGCAAGACAGGCTGGGAAAACAAATCTACATCCATTTTGTGTCTATCATTCCATAATAGGAGGGAATTTTCCAAACATGGGAGCACTGTGTAGATGCTGTACAGCCCCCTCCCTCCTCAAAAGAAATATATTAAAATTTCTTTGTTTTTATTCTCACTTGACTCTAAGATTCAGGGATAAGGATGGAGATACCCTTATCTTAGGAACCATAGTCATCAGGACAGTGTCTGGTTCTTGGTGAACCAATATGAATTCATACTGGAAATAATACCTAGGGCTTGACTTATTTTAAGAAAGAAATCCATATGGGGGTAACTAGGTGACTCAGTCAGTTAAGTGTTCTACTCTTGATTTCAGCTCAAATCATGATCTCAGTGTTCATGAGATCAAGCCCCACATCGGGCTCTGTGCTGACACCACAGAGCCTGCTGGGGATCTCTCTTTTCCTCTTTCTCTGCCTCTCCCTTATTTGCATGCACACACTCTCTCAAAAATAAACATTAAAAAAAGAAAGAAAATGATATGATAAAAAAACATGTTAAAAGAAGGTTCATTTACAGAAGATTGCATGGAAGAAATAGTCATAAGGGAAGAGCTAAGGTGGAAGGATGTATGGAGAAGATGACCTTGAAAAACATGGTAATTGAGTTTTAAGACAGATAAAGATTTTAAATTCTTGTTTGTTTTATTGAAATCGATATATAATTTACATGCAACAAAATGCACATACCTTAAGTATGTGGCTTGATGAATTTGATAATTGTACATTCTTTGTCCATTACATAAATTGTACATTACGTAAAATAAGATACAAATCTCTTCTATTACTTAGAAATTATTACCCCTTTCCAGTCTTCTTCCTCTTTCTCCCCATCTGATGAAACTATTCTCTTCTCATTCTTATCTCTATAGACAGAGTTTTCCTGTTCTTAGACTTTCTATAACTGGAATCAGATAGCATATATTCTTTCCAGTTTGTATTTTTTAACTGAACAAAAGATTTTTGGGATTCTGTCATCATGCTCTAATAGTGTTTGTTCTTTGCTCTATCAGTAGTTCTTTATTGATGCATAGTATAACACATTATATTAATATACCATCATTTGTCTATGGATATATTTTTGTGTTGTTTCCATCGAGGGAATATTATGAATAAGGATGGTTTTAACAATCTTATACAAGGTGTTTTTTTTTTCTTTGCTGATATATATTTTTACTTATCTAGGAAGAGTAGATGCTTAACTTTGTAAGAAATCACCATTTTCCAAACAGTTGACCTATTTTCCATTTGCCTCAGCGGTGTCCAGGAACTCAGCTGTTCTACATCTTTATCAAATACTAGTGTGATCAGTCATTTTGATTTTAAAAATTGTAGTGGGTATGAAATGGTATCTCAATGTGATCCTTCATTTTTATTTCAATAATTACTAAAGATATTGATAACATTTCATATATTTTCTTACATATGTTTATATCATTTGCCACTTTCATGTTTATTTATTTTTTTTGTTGATTAGCAGAAATGCTATAGAGAGTCATGAGTTTCATATTATTGTTAATGCTGTATTTCGATAGACACATTTTTATAAAGCTCAGCTTACCTTTTTTTTTCTTCTTTGGTTAATAATTTTTGGGGTCCTATCCAAGTCATCCTTGCCTCCTGCAAGATCACAAAGATTCTACATTTTGATCCAGAAACTTCATGGGTTTTATGTTGAGATCTAGAGTCTGTCTTTAACTTTTGAATATGGAATGAGGTAGGGATTGGCATTCATCTTTTTAAATACCAATTGTATTTTTTTCAGCATCATTTGACATTTCTTTTCTCATAAATGACTTGGCACTTTAGTTAAAATGAATCTTTAATTTTGTGGTGAATAAAGACTATGGATTAGATTATAATTTAATTAGAACTATGTAAAATAAGTGGAATGTACAAAAGAATCAGAGTTTCTTCCCAACTTATAATTCTCATTTTCATTTATTTCAGGAGAAATCAGAGTGGCTTTTGTCCTGTATAACAACTTGGGTCCTTATTTGTCCACGGAGAATGCCAGCATGAAGTTGGGAACAGAGGCTATGTCCACCAATCATTCTGTTATTGTCAATTCCCCTGTTATTACAGCAGCAATAAACAAAGAGTTCAGCAATAAAGTTTATTTAGCTGATCCTGTGGTGTTCACTGTTAAACATATTAAGGTAAGAAAATGGCATATTAAGTTTAGTTATGCATATGTAATTATGCATGTTACAGCATGAACATGAAGCATATTAATTTTTGCTTAATTTTTTTTCCTATTATTTGGTAGGTAAACAATTCATTGTCTATAAAGTAATAGTGGTGATCTTTCTTTTTTTTTTTTCCCGAAATGAGGGAGGATAGTAATCTTGAATAGTAAACGCTTCTGGTAAAAATATTTGTAGATGGATTTACAAAGGTGTCTTCATAATTAAAAAGAACTAGCAATATATTTAGTGGAATTGGACATGGCTTCATATATGATGTTACAAGCAATTATGTCTTTATACATAGATATATTTTTGTGTATGTACAAAGACTGTATTGTAAAATGAACAATATTCTAAAGACCATCTTTTCAGAAGTAGATTGTTTAAATTTGTTGTAATGTACTTTACTTTGAAATTAGTTGAAGGCCTTCTGAGACATTGATACTAGTATTCCATCAATATTAATTTTTTAAAAAGTAAGCTTACCTCTAATCAGAGGAAATAAACAACATATGTTCATATTTGCTGAGGCTTGATGAGGCTCACTTACTATAAAAACACTGGTATACATCACCACAAAAGTTGGCACCGAGGATAAATGTGTGTTAGATGTAAAGAAATTGCCTATCTAATTTACATGATCATAAAGTAGTTATTGGCTTTATTGATTTTTTTTACCCCCTGTAGCAGTCCGAGGAGAATTTCAACCCTAACTGCTCATTTTGGAGCTATTCCAAGCGCACAATGACGGGTTACTGGTCAACACAAGGCTGTCGGCTCCTAACAACAAATAAGACACATACTACGTGCTCTTGTAACCACTTAACCAATTTTGCAGTACTGATGGCACATGTAGAAGTTAAGGTAAGACATATAACATAAAATAAAGATGTCTAAGCATATGGTCAGGATACCATTGTTAAAAGCCCTAACTCCATGGACCAGTCTTACTCAAAGGTTTTCCACTTTTCTAGTCATTCTGTTCAAAAACTCTCTCTGTTTCAACCCATATCCTCCTGGTTGGTTCAAAGAAGACTTTTTTTTTGTCCTATTATCAACATAGTTTATAAAATTGAAGTTTATAAAATTATAAAATTGAAATTGTGCTTATAAAATTCCCTTAGTCTCACCTGCTCTTACTTTGTATGAATAAGTGAGATCTCATTAACAAAAACAAGCTAGGACCCCAAGATCTGGTAGGTTCCAAATTAAAAATGCATAGGACTGCATTAAATACTGCCAAAAGGACTCTTAGGAAAACAGCACAATAAACAATCCTGGTAATGCAAAGAGCTTAGCAAATTCTAATTTAATGTAATGAGTTTTGTCCATTCAAGAAAACCCTATTCTAAGGAAAAATCTAGGTAATAGGTAGTTTCCAAAGTCAGAAACCTAGCTAAAGTGGCTTTATCAGTCTCTTCCTGGCATGATATTGGCTCATAGGGGACGTGAAGACGATTTAATTTCAGATATACTTAAGACATAAAAATACAAAGGGTTTATTAGCTTGGTTATAGAGATTGATGGGTTAGTAACAAGGAATTATATACTTATAGTTTCTCTTTTCATTTCCCTGATGTCAATAAAAAGAGGAAAGATTACTCTCCAATGTGTTTTCAAAGATAAAAACTGTGGCAAAGGTTTCATCTGCTCGATGTCATTTTTCCAAATGATTTCATCCAAATTTTCTTTGACGCTGTTGAATTTAGAGATAGTATGGGTATTCCAGAAGGAGACCAAATCCAAACCCTGTTAGCATCTTGAAAGTAAATTACCTTAGCTGTGTCAGGATAGTTCAAATCTTGGTCTTTAAAGGACTACATGTGCTACCTTGTCAGAGCGTCACAAATTGATCTAGTTTAGCAAGGCTGGCTATACCAACAAATGTTAGATTTAAACCTGCAACATGTGAGTGTGGCTCTGGGATTCTATTTTTCTATTTAGGGAATAAATTCAAACACAGAGAAATGGATCATATTTGAAACAATAATGAAATATCATGTTTTGCGCAAGGCTTTGCATGCAAGAATTCTATGACTATTATTGTATATCAACAAGAGATAAAATAAATGCAAACCAATATTTTCCTATAGCAATTAGTCACACAGGCTATATGTCTTGGTTGTCAGTATCGTAGTCTCTTATGATTGCCAGCAACCTCATTTTGGTCTCACAGCATGCCTTTGGTACATAAAAAACAGAAAACAAGGAGTCTGAACAACACTACAAGTCCCAAAGAAATACGCTAACCAAACTTACATTAGACTAATTTCTAAAACAGAATACAAATTTATCTGGGCATAGTGAGAACTATAGCAGCCAGTAGGAATAGATATTTGTTATTTACTTCTTGATCACTTTATAACTCCACAGGAAAATATATGAAGGAAACAAAATTATATTGGTTAGTTTTGTTTGATGAGCTTGGGAAGAGGGCAGAGGAGTGGGCTGAGTAATCTCATAGCAGTTGCCATTATGCTGTGGTCCCTTGATGCATGGGTACCCTGATTCATTCCAGGCTCTTCCTGTGAATAATATGTGTTGCCCTTACCTATCATCTGTGTGATCTTTGCTGTTTATTCTGCACTTCTTTTTTTTAATCAACATTTTGAACACTTACATAAAGGTATTAACATGTTGGCTGCTACATAGGAAGCTCCCAGTAAATGTAAGTTCCTCTTTCCCATCTGCCAGAGATAATTTTTGCTCAGCATTCCACGAAAGCTTCTGGCCGTCAAGGAACTCACATTTTTGATGGGGGGAGGGAGGGTGGGAAGGGCAGAGAAGTGAAGATGCAGTCATAATTTTGCTAAGTATTGTAATTGAGATTTTCACTCTGATTTCATAATGCAGAGGAGGGTCATTGATTAAGGCAGGGCTTCTCAGAAAGGGTTTGCCAAAAAAGGACTCTGTTGTGAAAGATGAGTAAGGTATATTTAGTAAGGCAACTTGAGGAGAATTTGCACTGACCACCTTTTTGCGACACTTTCATCACTTTGCTTTGGGTATACCACTCCCTCTTGTTTCTTTCCTTCCTCGGTGGTCCTTCTTAGATTCCTTTGCTGTTCCTCCTCATCTCCCTGATCTCTCATTGTTGCTTTGGCCCAAAGTGTAATGTTAGATCTAGAGTAGGCATTATCTGTTCTTTGTCCCTAGATGATATTCTATCCTCATATGGCTCTAAACATCTTATGATTCCCAGACTTCTATCTCCATTTCTTAACTCCAGACTCCTAGATTCAGCTGCTGACTTGTTATATCCACTTAGGCTTCTAATAAGTGTCTCATTTCTAGAACTATACTTCTGGTATTTTTCCATCGGAGTCTTCTTCTTGGTACAGGGTTGCTCTGTCCTTCGAGGTGTTCGGGCCCTGAGCCATGAACCATCCTGCATTTGTTTCTTTTCCTTTGAACCACACACCCACCCTGGGAGCATATCCTGCAAGATCCAGGATCTGACAGATTCTCAGGATCTTTGTCACTACCAGCAAGTTCCCAGCCACTGTCATCTATCCTTAAATTCTACTTACAGCCCCTTCATTGGTCTCCCTGCTTCTCTCCATGCCCCCTCTTAAATTTAGTCTCGGTATAGTTGCCACAGGGATACTCTTAACATGTGAGTCAGACCTCCCTCTTGTCTGATTCACTTTCAAAAATCAGTTCTGTAATCCCTTTAAAATGCAAATCAGGTACTTCATATCTTTGATTGAATTTGAATGACTCCTTATCTCAAGATAAGAGCAAATCCAAAATTCTGGCCTCTTAACATCTCTTGACCTTTTTTCCTACTACTCTGACTCTTGCTCACTTGGCTTCAGACATGACAAGTCTCCTTGCCTTTCTACAAATACATAAGGTATTAGTTAGACCTGAAAGTCCACGCCTTCTTCTTACCCACCAAAACAGCCACATACCCAACTTCCTCAACTCCTTTAAATCTCTCCTTCACTGTCACCTTTTCAATAGGGCTTACCCTGTCCACACTATTTAAAATTTCATATTAGTCTACCCACCCCCCACCCCCAATACTGTAAGGAATAAATAAGGCAAAACAGTTCCCTGGTCTCAGAGAAGTTGTAGTTTTTCAAGAGAAAGAAGGACTAAGACTGATTTTGAATAGGGTCGTAGGAAAGATTTAATAGTTGTTGGTTTTTTTTCTTGCAAGAGAGTAGGGGTGGGGCACAGGGAGAGGGAGAGACAGAGTCTTAAGCAGCCTTTATGACCAGCTCCTCAGCTTGGAGCCCTACAAGGGGCTTGATCTCACCACTGAGAAGCTAGATCTTGCAACCATGAGATCACGATCTTAGCCAAAATCAAGAGTTGGACAGTTAACCAACTTAGCCACCCAGATGCCCCAATTTTGCAATTCTAAAGAAGAAAAAGTCAACTGAGTAAGTCTGAAGATCTGATTGACCTTAATAAGCCATTCATGAATCAGGTAGTGTTCCATCTAACAAGTAGAGAGGAAATCTGATGATTTGTACAAAATACAAGCTTTTTATTGGAGAAGTTGGGACAAGGAAGTTATTAGCAAAATAAAGGAAAGGACTATTTCAGGCAAGGTTACCTTCCCTTAGGGGGAAGAGCAGGAGTCTTATTAGTTGGAATTCCTTCATCTTTGAGTGGTGGGTGGTGGGGGTGGTAGAGGGCCTATGTGAGAGATTACCACATGGGTACTTTCCAGAAAATTCCTGACTGGCTAAAACTTACATTACTTAGGATAGGTTGAAACTGCAATTTGGGTTAGGTATTAAGCCCAGTTTGGTGATTTAGGCTAAGTGGTGCCATTTGGGGCCTGTGGTTTTCTTTTCAACAATAGCTAGGTCAATGGAGACAGGTTATGAAAGGAAGGAGATCCTTCTACCATAGGATGGCAGTCTTGCTGGTTATCTATTTGTGAGTTTATTCTATTGTCTATTGTGTATTGTTTACTCTAATTTGATTGTAACAAATGCTTTAAAATAAGATTGACAATTTATATCACCTATAGCTCCTTCCTTTACTTAAATTGTAATTCTTTGGGAGATAACTAAAAAAACAAAAACTTTTGGGGCACCTAGGTGGCTCAGTTGGTTGAGCATCAACTTCAGCTCAGGTCATGATCTCATGGTTCGTGAGTTCAAGCCTCACATCAGGCTCTGTGCTGTCTGTGCAGAGCCTACTTTAGATCTTCTCTCCCTCCTCCCCGCCCCAACTTGCACACACACTGTCTCTCTCTCTCTCTCTCTCTCTCTCTCTCAAAAATATATAAATGTTTAAAATAAATAAATAAAAAATAATAAAAAATAACTTTTTCCTGTCAGTTCAACTCGATATTGATTTTCATTATTTTTAAAAGTCTTCACTTTACTTAGTTTGATGCTTGCATCTTTTTCTCTTTCTGTTTTTTTTAATTTTTTAACATTTTATTTATTTCTGAGAGACAGAGTGAGACAGTGTGTGAGTTGGGGAGGGGCAGAGAGAGAGGGAGACACCGAATCTGAAGCAGGCTGCAGGCTCTGAGCTGCCAACACAGAGTCTGATGCAGGGCTGGAACCCATAAACTGTGAGATCATGACCTGAGTCGAAGTCAGATACTCAACTGACTGAGCCACCCAGGTGCCCCTCTTTCTGTGTTTTGGATATTGCTCCCACCCCAACTTCACTCCAGTCCAATTGTAAGCATTGATTTTGCTGTTTGAAATCATTGCATTTATTTCTTTATTTAGTAATGATTCAAAATAGTGACAATTTAGAAAATTTTAGTGTCATATCATAGATTCTGTGTGTCAAATATTTTATAGCTGAACTTTTACTAGGCTCGTAGAAAATAGGTAGTTTTATGTTGCAAGTTTTGACAGTTGTTCCTGAAGGAAAGTACTTATTTTTTAAACATAATATTTTTATTCTTTACATGCCAAAAGAAAAATTATTTTGAATGTAAGTAGTGATATTATTACTAAAAAATAAAATGTTTAGTGTATGATACTTATCATTATACACTTCCATTACCTAAGTTTTAGGCTCATTTTTTAAAAATTTAACATAATAGGGTGATGGGATTGAGGGAGAGGTAGAGATTAAAAATTACACTTGGCATATAGTACTTTATGTGTTAATTTAAGGAAAAAATCTATTTTTTCAAATGTTTATTTATTTTTGAGAGAGTGGAAGAGAGAGGCAGAGGTGAGGGGCAGAGAGAGAGGGAGACAGAATCTGAAGCAGGCTCCAGGCTCTGAGCTAGCTGTCAGCACAGAGCCCGACGTGGAGCTCAAACCCACGAACCATGAGATCATGACCTGAGCCGAAGCCGGACGCTTAACCAACTGAGCCATCCAGGCACCCCAGTTTAAGGGAAAAAAATCTAGAAGCTGACAAGATGAATACCCTCCAAATATGGAATATTCCACAAAAAAGCAAATAGTCAAACATGTAAGATTTTGTTGTATTATCTTGTTTATTAACTTTGTATTTAAAAATTGACAACCTTTTGGAACCAAGAATTATTCTTGAATTTTCTTAGTGAACCGTTTTATAATGGTGTATTTCCTTCATAGATTTATTAACATTTAAAATTATTTATTGGCTAGTATGCTGTTTTATTGTCTACCTGCCTCACTAGACACTAGTGTGGTATTAAGGGCAGAGAAAAATGAGAGAGTCAGCAGTGCAGATCATCTGGGGAAACACTGTTCCAGGCAAAAATAATATCCTGAACCTAGGGTGATTCTGATGTGTTTGAGGAACTTCAAAAAGAACAGTGTAGTTGAGTGGAAAGAGTCGGAGAGAAAGTGCATTAGTGGAAAAAGTCAAAGGGTCTAGAAAGGAAGGTTTTGTAGAACTTGGAATGACTTTGGGTTCAGGTTTTACTCAAAGTGCAATGGAAAACTGCAGGAGGGTTTTGAGCATATGTTACATATGTAATATATTAAATAGTTTGCATTTACACATTTGAAATATATTTATTAACAAGAAAACCTCAGCCATCCCCAAACCTTAAATGATATATATACTTCCTTAAAGTGTGGGTTAGTTTTTGCACTGAGGAATACGTATTTTGCAAGATAGCTGATCTCTATGTGTCTTTTAGCTCCTCTGAATTTTAAGTTCCTTGAACTCAGTTAGTATGTTTATTCTGGAGTCCAACATATCTAGAACTAAGTCTGTACCAACTAATGATTTTCTAGAACTCACTACATTTTTGTCCAGGCATTAATTGTCCAAGATAATTTGTCCCAAAACCAAGACACCCTTTTAGTTAATAAAAGAAAAGCAGCACCACCAACCTCAATGACCTCTCCCCCTGTACCAGATACTTGCAAACACACATCTTTTAATTTCCTAGGTCAGAGAGAATATTTACAACTTTATATCATTTGTGAGCAGTAGGCTAGGAAGAGATTTCAAAATATAAGTGAGTGTGAGGGGAGAATTTTCTTCTCACCACCATGGCCCCCAAAGCACCACATAGCCTCAACTCGAATGCTCTTTTGAGTAAATAAGGAATGAAGAGTGCTCTCTCCCTGTCACTTCCCTCTAACCTACACTGGATCACCAATTTCCTATAGTCTTTTTTGTTTGACTTCTGATGAAAATGCTCTAAAAGGAGAAATTATTAGAAAGAGCGAAAAGTTCTGTAGATTCTTCCCTCTATCTCTGTATAGGATAGGGAGGAAGAGACGAAAGGTAAACTACCTGATCATAGCAAGGAGGATACTTTTCTGCATATGCACTTGAGAAGATGAATTGGCAACTAGCTTTGGTCGAACTTCTTAGGTTTGTGAAAGGAGGAGATATATCCCAAATTAGCTTTTTATAGAGATAGAACAGATGAAATTATGGAATTGAAGAAAAATAAACCATTACAAATTCTTCTTTTTCTTTTTAAAGTTTATTTACTTATTTTGAAAAAAAGTGCACAAGCAGGGGAGGGGCAGAGAGAGAAAGAGAGAGAGAATGTCATCAGCACAGAGCCCAACACGGGACTCGAAACCATGAAGCATGAGATCATTACCTGAGTCAAGATCAAGAATTGGATGCTTAACTGACTGAACCACCCAGGCACCTTTATTAAAATTCTTCTGTTACTTTTTCCTCTACTCTTTCTACAGAACTTTTATTAAAAAGTTGAAGAGGACCTGGGTGGCTCAGTAAGTTAAGCATGTGACTCTTGATCTCAGCTCATTTTCTCTTGGTTTATGGGATCCAGACTGCATCAGGCTCTGTGCTGAGCATGGAGCCTGATTGGGATTTTCTCTCTCTCCCTCTTTCTCCATCCTTCCCCTTATTCTCTCTATGTCTCTCAAAATAAATAAATAAACTTTTTTTTTAAGTTGAAAGAATGGTACAATAAACATTTATATATCATTTTTCTAAATTTACATTTAAATTTTTACCACATTTGACTGTCACTTTACTGTGTATGTATGTGCACATATATTTATCTGTAGTGTTTGATTTTTCAAAAGTAAATTACTGGCTTCATAATACATAATTCCTAAGTCTTCCCTCAAATATGTTTTGAGAACACAGACATTCTCGACTATGGCCATACCACCCTGAACACGCCCGATCTTGTCTGATCTCAGAAGCTAAGCAGGGTTGGGCCTGGTTAGTACTTGGATGGGAGAACACAGACATTCTGTACTATTAACACACACAGGAAATTTAACATTGATAAAGTACTACCCTCTAGTACAAAATCCATTAACAAATATTTTCAATACTTCTAATAATGTCCTTTTTAGCCTTTTATTTTTTCATGTAGAACCCAATTAAGAATCACACATTGCCTTTAGTTGCCACATCTGTTTAGCCTTCTATAATGTAGAAGTTTTCCTCTTGGTTTTGTCTTTCATGGAAATGACATTTGGTGGAATCCAGGCCATTTTTTTCCTGTAGAATGTTCCACAATTTCAATCTTTCTGATTGTTTTCTCATAATTAGATTTGCATTAAACATTTTTGGCAAGAAAACTCTATCAGCAATGCTGTATCCTTCCCCTTGTATCAAGAAGCCCTTTATTGGAACATTGAAGAGGACATTGAACTCTTTGTAACAAAGATGAATCTGTTGAAACATATTTAAAAACTTGATTTTATTCATCTCATTTTTAAAATTATCATGTGTTTACTTTGCCCTTTATTTCTCAAGTAGTTGACGATTGTCTTTGTGATAGGCAAAGCTGATCATCTAATTAGTAATACAGATAAGTAATCACTAAAATTAGAATTTTGTGTGTCTTATAATTGTGGTACAGGATGCTATAGAAACACATAAGAAAGAACCTTAACTTGTCCTTGAAATGTCAAGGAATATGTTCTAGGCGAAGGCACATAACAAAATGAGAGTGACAAGGTTGAAGTAGCATGAAATAAGCCTAGGTTTTTGTGGTTTTATGGTATATTTTTTTTCAGAAAATTGTGTATTTTTAAGAGTATTAATAACACTCTCTCTATTTTAGTTCTGGGTTGTGGTGGAATTTTTAAATAGAAAGAGACCTGTGATCTTCTCATACCCAAATTGGATCATTATACTTTTAAATGTTAGGGTTTTTATCATCTTCAGTAAATAAGCTTGACTAAGAATAGGAGCTGGAGATTCATCTGCAGTTCTAGTGAGCAATATTTTGTAAGAAATAGTAATTAAGGGGTGTGGGTGGGCTCAGTTTGTTAAGCGTCCAACATCATTTAATGGTTTGTGAGTTTGAACCTCACATTGGGCTCTGCATTGACAGCTCAGAGCCTGGAGCCTGCTTCACATTTGGTGTCTCTCTCTCTCTGTCCCTCCCCCACTATTCTCTATTTCTCTGTCCCTCAAAAACAAATAAATAAATATATATATTAAAAAAAGAAGTAATCAAGTTTAAGTAATCAAGTTTATGGAGATTCCAAAGCTGGAGATTGAGTGAGGACTTCACCTCTCAGAAGGGGCACCATGTCCTGGAATCAATATCATTTCTTTAGTGTCTATGTGCATTGTGTCATTTAACCCACAATACAACAATAGGTATTATGATCATAATTTATTGTCCACTTTATAATCTGAAGAGAAGTTAGGATAAGAATTAGGGGCACCTGGGTGGCTCAGTCTGTTAAGCATCCAGCTTCGGCTCAGGTCCTGATCTCACGGTTTGTGGGTTCAAGCCCCACGTCAGGCTCTGTGCTGACAGCTAACTCAGAGCCTGGAGCCTGTCTTCGGATTCTGTGTCTCCCTCTCTCTGATTCTCCCCTGCTTGCACTGTCTCTCTCTGTCTATCAAAAATTAATAAATTAAAAATCAGGAGATTTAGAGTCATGATTCCAATTCAAAGAAAATTGTTTCTTATTCTCAGGCAAATCCTTTGAACTCCCTGTTCCCATCATTAAATCACTTAAATAAGACTAGTAATTTTTTACTAACATTATCTCAGGATTATTTTAGGAACTGAATGACAAAATTCGTTAAGACCTTGTTGAGAATTAAAAAGTTAACTGAAAATATTTTTTAAGTTCATCTATTTATTGGGAAAGAGAGAGAGAGAGAGAACCAGCAGGGGAAGGGCAGAGAGAGGAACAGAGGATCTGAAGTGGGCTCCGTGCCAACAGCAGAGGGCCAGTAGAGAGCCAACAGAAAGTGTGATGCAGGGCTTGAAATTATGAACTGTGAGATCATGACCTGTGCTGAAGTCACACACTTAGCTGACTGAGACACCCAGACACCCCACCTAATTATGTTTTAATTCACGGTATGCTTGCCTATCCTCAAAGCCCTTGAACTCTTGAGTCTGGGGGTAGTTAGCTGTCAAGACCCAAATATTTAGTTTTATTTCTAATAAAATACAATGATTTTTACATACCCTACACAGCTAAATTTTTCCTTAAAAAAAAAAGAAGAGCATAGGCCAGTGCTTTGCCTCAGTTTTTGAAGTGACAAATTCTTTTTTTATAATGAAATAGTCAAATAATAGATCTGCAGCAAGATATTATCATAACTGCATATAAATCTCCAGCCCTTCAAAATGTTGATTAGATGGACACTGAATTCCTGCACTATCAGCACTACCAAACTCAATTTGAAGTACAATTATAAATCAATACTAATACAATCAATACAAATCTTTTTATTGATTGTGTTTCTTCTTCCTGAGACAATTTTTGGCATTGACTATCACAAGGGATTATTTTTTAAGTTATTTTAAATATAATGACTTTACTTACACAATTTACCCATGCTTAAGAAAGTATGATCAACCAACCAAGCAAATAAACCAAGCATAAAAATCTCCATTCTCATGTTCTAAAAATATCCTCAATTTCTTATACTGTTCATAGTAAGAACTACTTGATGTGTTTACTAACTGTACTCTATTCGTTCCGGATCACAAAATTTTACTTTCTTTTCTAACATTGAGACTATTCAGTGATTGTTCTTCTTTTCTCCTAGCCTATTTCATTCCATTGTGTCTAGTAAATAAAGTAATAAAGCTAGAGAACTATTGGACTCCAGAGGAATTAGGCTAGATTTTCCAGAATAGTTATTTATATAGCTTTCTAAGGTAGGCAACTAGGTCTACTTATATAAATGAGATTTGAAAAGCATTGGAACAAAAATATGGCTGAACTAAACCACTTTTCCTAACTTGTTATAGACAATTCAAAGAATTGCCAGTTTACTATATGTATCCTTATAGAGTAAGCATTATGATTTAAAGGTTTTCTATGGTTTCTTGCTTACTGATTTAAATACCCAATTCATAGAACTTTTAAGATGTTAATTTTGTAAAATTTAATGTTAGCTTACGTTATTGTCTCTAGGCCTATGTGGTAATTGTCCCTGAGGTTATTATCCAGAAGACTCCTACTCTGTTTAAAATGCAATCAGTTTATTCATGAGAGTGGTAAAAAGAACACCTAGTAACAATCCCTTTTTTTCTTTTTTCTGAAATTGTTTTAGTTCAGAAAATCAAATAAAAGTAGAATAATGGAGTAAAAATGAGAAGTGTGTACATGTGTGTATCTGAGTGTTTGAATCTGCATTCTATTTTATTTAGTACCTGAAGTGTAGTAGGCATCCAATGAATATTCTTAGAATGAATCTATCAAAATTTTAGTAGATATTTAGGGCTTGGTGTAGTTTCTAATTACATGGTTTTTATAATCTAGTAATGCAAAATTACTTTATCTTTTAAACCTAAGTTAATTTGTTTCTGTTTTAAAACTTTTCTTTCTTATTATGGTGAATTTATCACTGCTTACATGCCAAAGGAAATTACGGAATGATGCATATATAACAATAAACATATCTGGGCAATTCAAGTCTGGCATTTCCATTGTTTCCTTTCATTCTACTTCAGCTCCCCTATGCCATTCCATATCATCTCACCCCTCTAAGAAGTAGTTTCAAAAATTGTGTGTGTGTGTGTGTGTGTGTGTCTGTGTGTGTGTGTGCGTGTTAATGGAAACAATCTTAGGAGAAATTACCCATTCGTATGAGAATTAGGAAATTTGCTGAATAATCACTGGCAAACTTTTAATAAAACTTCTGGATTTAATCATTGCATTCAAAGGATATTTTAAAGAAATTTTTACCTTTGAAAGTCTGGCTCTGTCCTTTACAAAGGAACTTAGTACATTGGTCAAAAAAGGGAATATGGGTTTTGTGGTTCTCTCCACTGTAGGTGAGGTCGTTGAGAGCATGGAGTACTTGGCCACCAGTTAGGGTGATCAACTTTCGGAGAGCTCGCTAGGAAACAGCACCACCCAGATCAAAAATATACGTAATATTTAATGAGTAATTATGTGCATGTGTGTTATTACTACTGAATAGTGACATTAATAGTTTTTAATACTAATTAATAGTAGAGCTAATTGTTTGAAAAACTATAGATACATTTTTGATGTGTCTTTCTGTCCTCTGATACTGTAAATTTTTATTGGATATTTAAATTTGGGGGTTATATTGCATGTCTTTAAGATATGTAAATGGAGGCTTCAAAAAGTTCATAATTAAACAGATATGACTCAGATTTTTTGTAATTTTTTAATGTTTATTTTTGCGAGAGAGAGACCCACACATGGAGTGTGAGAGGGAGAGGGGCAGAGAGAGAGGGAGACACAGAATCCGAACCAGGCTCAGGCTCTGAGCTGTCAGCACAGAGCCCCGATACAGGGCCCAGAACCACAAACTGAGATCATGACGTGAGCTGAAGTTGATTGTTTAACCGACTGAGCTACCCAGGTTCCCTTTTGTAAAACAACAACAACAACAAAATTTTATATTAATTTTTGAGAGAGAGATGATTCATATTTAATAAAAATAGCTATGCCATGTTTCTTTCTGTTTGTCTTTTTCTGTCTTTTTTTAAGAGAATTATAATTGAATATAGTCAGAAATAAAATTCACTTCGACCTATGGTTCTGCTCTTACCAAGCCCATATTACATACATTCATAGTGTCTATCCAATGTGATGACATCAAACTAAATACTTTCTCAACAAAAATGATGAGCATAGGGGTGACTGACTGGCTAAGTTGGTAGAGCATGCAACTCTTGTGTTGGGGTTATGAGTTTGAGTCCCACATTGGGTGTAGAAATTACTTAAAAATAGAGCATTTAAGAAAAATATTGAGCAGAGAATACAAAGGATTGTACTTAATATTTTTACCTAATAGGTTTTTAGTCTTGTAGGAATTAGTTCTTATCTCTCTAAATACATGCTTCCACTTTGTATCTAGAAGCTTATTTTGGTAGACCAGCTGTTTTCCAATCAGTTCTTTTGCATCTGTGAATTCATCATATAGACTCTCCGTGTCGAAAATATTTATCATTTTTAAACACTTCCAAGCCTACTGGTTGTTAAATAAGCTAAAACACTATCAGGGATAATGGTTTTAAAGCACTGAGGTAACCAAATAAGTTAACAGTTTGTTTGTTTGTTTGTTTGTTTGTTTTTTTCCCCCCCGGGGACAGGGAAGGGAGGGGGAAGGGGAACGGAAAACAAAAAAGGGGGAGGGAAGGACTTGAACCTCTCAGCTTGGCTGAGCGGCTGCTGCAGCCACCACCCGGTACTAGCCCCCACCTCCATAGAGCTCCGACTCACTGCTCAATTAACAGTTTTAATAAAGAAATTAGAAAGTCCTGTTTAACTTGATTTCCCTTTTCTTGGTGACTTTTTTTAAAGTCTTAAATCCCCAATATAAGTAATGTTTTCTCTGTATGAGGTTTTGTCCTAACCTACACAAAAATTCAGGCAACTCAAACGGAGTCATTTTATCTTTTTCTCGGTTCCTTATGGCTTTGTCAGAGTTCAGCAGTTTTGGAGAAACATCATAAAAATGTGTTTTACTGTAATCTTTTTCTTCATTCTCATCTGTCATATGTTTCAAAATTAGGGAAAGACATCCTTCTTGTCCCATACTCTGAAAACATGGTTTTATAGAGGCCAGTAGTTTTGCATCTTTTCTATGGCCAGCAGCCAGTTATATTTATCTTGTAGGCACATGTCTTAGGCAGTGGTCTCCCTCCTTTTCTAGAAAATTTAAAACAAACAAACAAAAACAACAACAACAAAACAACTCTGTCAATTTTGAGAAACTGAAAAACAACCCAAAAGTTTCATTGTGAAACTTCATTATCACAGGCAAGCAAACCACATCTCCTTTAAGCTACCTTGTGGACAAGGTATTCAGGAGATTTAGTAGGTAAGAGCCGTCCGTTTTCTTTCTAAGACGTTTATAGGCTGAATGGACTTTTCCAAAATGTACATTTGCACTGTCTGCTGAATATGCACATAGATGTGCAAAGTCTATTTTATGCCTGGACAACGTGTCAACAATTTTTTGTTTTATGTCTTCTGAAGTTCCATTAATACTTCCATAGAAAAAAAGAAAATGATTTCAAACTCCATCTTTCAGGGCACATGGGTAGCTCAGTTGGTTAAACATCTGGCTCTTGATTTTGGCTCAGGCATGATCTCACAATTAGCAATTTCGAGCCCTGCATTGAGCTCTGTGCTGACAGGCACGGAGCCTTCTTGGGATTCTCTCTCTCCTTTTCTCTCTGTTCATGCCCCCTCCCACTCACATGTGTTCTTTCTCTCTCTCAAAAATATCTAAACATTAAAAAAAGAAAGTTCAAACCCTATGTTTCACATCAAAATACCTTAGAGCTAGGGGAACCATATTTTGTTGCCATGATTTAATACATCACTTGATATACTATAGGAAGTGTGGGCATTAGTTAAGATTGGACAGAATCAGTTCTATACTATGAAGGGACAAAACATTGGCTGTCAAAATTTCCCCTTTTGCTTTCCCACAATACTAAAATGTGTAATCTTCAAGTCAGGAGATTTCTCTCAGTGTACTAAGGACACAAAACAATAATGAATGTCTATTCTTATGGTACACTGCAATGTTTTCAATGAGTGTTAATTTCAGCTGAGCATCGGAGTCTTTTTGGGGGGAAGATTTAAAAAAAAACACGTTGATTTTATAAAAACTTTCCTGCCTCATCCCAAACTTGTGAGATTCAACCTCCATATCCCCATTCACACAACCTTCTCTGCCATGTGTGGTCCCCAGTTCATTTCTGCATATTTACAGAACATGCTCTGCTTTGCTTACCTCTCCAATCTGGTTTCATGAATTCTTCCATGTGCCTTTAAAACAGCACAGTTTTCCAGCCTGTTTTAGTACTGTCATATTATTAAATTATTGCCATTCTCAGTTTCATCAATGAATTGTTAGAAACACGGTCACAATATTTACAGTGTTAAAACTTGAAGTAGCACAAAGCACCATACAAACCAATCCATACAGAGCACAAAACTCAATCTGAAGTTAAAGAAGAAGACATGATCACAAGCAGTGAAACCATATCACTCAGAGGGATGCGGCAATGAATAATCCAATAGTGGGAAGTGCAAATAACGGATGCCAGCATCAAGAGTCAGGGTGAAAAACAGCAGGCATCACTAAAGAAAATGGATAATCAATGCTACATCCATTTGACACTATGGTTAGTATAGCTTGCAGCCTCTGTCCAGACAGGCTATCATACTGATTTTATAATATTTTTCCCCCAAACTTCTGAAGCACCTCTAAAGTCTGGGATCCTCTCATGTCTTGGGGAAGGCGTTCCTAGGATTCAAACCTTGACGGTTACTCACCCTCTCACCAGTCCTTTCTCTATTGCATACTAGTTGAGTCATCTGGAGCAAATTACTTATTCTTTGTGCTTCAGTTTCTTCATCTATAACCTGGAGATAATATTACATCATCGTGTTTTATATGATTGCATATCCTAATAAAATAAATAAGCACTTCCAACACATAATGACATTTTGAAAGTTATGTTTTAGCTGTCATCATCATCCTCTCCTTACTTAACTGAGAAACACTAAGAATGGAATTTTCTGTCTGGTTAGCTTCATTCCCTACCTTCACCCCAGATACTCCTACTAAAATCTTCTTTTCTTATTTAGTGCTCATTCATTTCATTTCCTTTGAAAAATTCTAACAGATCACTAATCTATTTTTGGTTCATCAACTTCAATCTATCCTTTTTAACCTATTACTGAGTTTAACTTAGCACCAGTAAGTACTAAGCACTAAGTACTAAGGAAGCGCTAAGTAAGATACTTAGTTCCTACATTTTCTTTCCTGTTTCCTTATTTTATGGTAGTTGTAAATTTGGCTCACCAAATATGGTGAGGTTTTATTTTTTTAATTCAAAGCAAGAAAATCTCAAATAACTTTGAGGCTGCTGTGCTATGCTTTTAAAACCAAGGAGATTTGCTGAATAAGTTCTATTGAATCCACAGGACAGTTGGTTATATATGTTTTTCTGTGCTCTTACTTACCAGTATTTCTCGTTTAGCAGTAAAAGCCTGAAAGTATTTAAGTTTATTTTTTTTCAATGTAATACAAATATGAAAATTGTTGCTAATTTTTTTTGGTTAATTTACTGTGAAAATCTTAAATGTAGTTATGTTGTTCTTCTCACTGTTTTCCTTAACTCTGACCTTCATTTTCTTCCACAAGGAAATCCTAATTTCCTGAGTTCATTTTTTCAAGCATTTGCAGAGTGAACTTTGTCTGATGACCTATCTCCTAAGAGAGTAATGCTAGGAATTGACTTACAGAGTTTATACAACATTTATCAGAAAATAGTCTTTTATAAACCTATGGGCCTTATGCTTATGTGATACATTAGTAGCAAAGCAAGCGCTTATAGTTTGCAAAAAAGAAAGAAAATTTATTTTAGTTATGTTATAAATATTTCAGAAAGAGATCATGCTTAAGAGGCAATTTAAAAATCACATTATTATGCTTTAACAAATCTGACTGAACATTTAAATAACACATTATTATGCAGAAAGTTAAACAGGTTCTTGATAATTACTGGCCCAGAATTAATAATTATATAGGGTGATTGTTCAAGTAATATCTAGAAAATGCAACTATCTAAAATTATGATATAAGAAAAACCATCCAGAGGGTTTAAAAATTAATTCATAGAGTTCATGTCCCATCTGGAAATGCTTATGCTGTTAAAATGAAAAACATTTAAAAGCCTATTTCTCTATCTTGTTTGTTGAGTTGCCTTTTGGACAGTAAAGTTAGAAACATCAAGATTTCCACCAAAGGTCTTAGTGTACTCAGATTAATTATTTTAAAATCATGAGACAAAAGTCACATTTCCTTTTCCATAGATTTGGATTTAGTTTCATTGAAGGTTCCTGTTAGTATATTTGAGTATTTTACATTGACAGAGTGTCTTCCACAAAACATCACTGTTTATGGCATTTTTCCCCCAAATGTGATACTCACCTTTTTGTGATATTTGTGTTACTCAATGGGCTCTCTCTCCACAGTGATAGGACAAAGCAAATTCACTGAGACAAAAATAAAACAGAAAAATCAGAAACTCTGCTTAGATTTTTAAAAATATTTAGCATTTCAAATATGAAAAGACACTTCGTAGAAAGCCTGAAAAACAAATATCGTTTTGATAAAATTTTATTTTTAGAGAGGATTGATTCATTTCGTTTACCAAAAGTATCTTCTTTCTGGAATATCATTCTGGGAATCGTTCTTTCTTTCTGCTTGAAGATTTTCTCTCACACCTTTCCATCTTCTCTTAAGAAGTTAATCTCCTTGAAGTTCTTGATTTTTTGTCAAAAAATTTTGTGAATTTTGAAAGAATTCTTCCCAACAGATTATACTAGTCTATGCAGGTACAGACACTGGGGGAAAGTTAGATATATATCTTTCATTGCTACTTTGTCTTTTTGTTATAACTTAAAGAAGAATATAAAGGTGAAATTGAGCCCCTTTGTGTTATATTATGTAAAAGTTGTAAACACATTTGTACAGTAATATACATACAATTCAGTTTCTAAAGTTAAAATTTGTCTTTTGCAGATGATATAGGTATTTTGTGACCTTAACTCATCAATAGCACAAATATTATTAACATAAACTAAACATCCAAAGTTATAAAGTGAATTTAGGTAATTCATCAATTGGTTGGAATAATGTTTTATGTCCTTAGTTAAAATAACATTAACACTTATTCTTGTCACAGTTATTATTTTTCTGTCTCACCCCTTGTCATTCATACAGACTTGATTATTTCATTGAAATAATCACTGCCAAACAAGAAAATAAACTAGACTGTTTGCAGATTTGAAAAGAAAATAGGAAACATTGACTTTCTTGCTTTCATATACATTATCTTAATTACTTATCACAAAATGCTGAAGTCTCAGTTATTTTATCTCTATGTGTATGAGGCTTTTGATTCTCAAAAAGTTTAAGTAGTTAGTTCAAGGTAACAATTGTGAAACTAGAGTGACAAGGTTAAATCCATTCCTTTAGATCTTAAGACTTATTCCTGAAGTCTTCTTGCTTCTCTGCATACTTTGGCCTTCATTGTTATAATTATGTAATACCCTGACATTTCAACATATCTTAAAATATTTTGATGTAACACCCTTCTCATTCTTCATCTCTGATTTTCCTTATCTTTTACTTAAGATTTTAGAGCAGGTGATTTAAGAGCTAAAGAATCCCAAAGACTGTGCAATGGATAGCATAATACAAATTTTAGTTTGTAATTTAAATTCATTCTAGAAGATGGGAACAATTAAAGAGAGATTCATTCATTCAGTCAACACATTAGTTATGAGTCCACCATAGGGTAGACAATTTTGTAGGACCTGGGATACATTGGTGATTAGAAAGATAAAACAACTTATTCTCTTGGAGATTACTTTCTAATGGGGACACAGACAATAGACCAGCAATATTAACAAAAATGTATAATGTAGATAAGTGCTGATGAGAAAAATAGTGCAGGAAATGTAATAGAGAAAGAGTCAGAAGGGGGAAAACGAATTTGTAATTTCAGATAATGGTGACTCAGAAAAACCCTCTATGAGAAGGTAACATATGAATGAGGGGCTGAAAGAGGGTATCAAGTAAGCCATGCAGCTCTCTTTTTGGAAGAGCATTCCAGGCCAAAGGAACATCAAATGCAAAGATTCTGAGACTGGAATATCTTTGACATATTCAAAGAATGTAGCAGGCCAACTAATGGAATTAACTGAACGAAGGGAGAATAGGATATGACACCACGGAGATGCTCATGTTATCAGTGCTTTGTAGACCTTTGAAAGACTTTGGTTTTTACTTTTTTGAGACAGAAGACATTGGATACCTTTTTTACTTTTACTGAGACAGAAGACATTGGATGCCTTTCATCAGTGGGTCATATTATCTGAATTATATTTAAAAATAATCTCTCTGCCTTGTTGTATATAGAGTAAAGGGGGATGAGGATCAAAGTGGGGATATCAACTAGGGGGCTATTAAAAATGGGTGGCAAAAAAAATGGGTGGCTCCAACCACTTTGGTGTAGTTGAGGTGCTGGGGAGCTACCAGCTTTAGAAGTCAGAGCCTACAGGATTTCCTTATGGATAAAGTGTGGCATGTGAAAGACAGGAATCAATATGACTTGTAAGTTTTTGGCAAGAATATCTCAAAGAATGATGTTGTTGTTTGCTGAAATGGGAAAACAGAGGGAAGAGAAATTTGTTTAGAGGGTGGCAGAGAAACAGGATATGTTCAGGATCTCAGTTTTTGACATGTAATACTTGAAACCTTTTTAAGCATCCAGTGGAAATGAAAGGTATGTTACCGCTGTAGTGATATAGAGGATTCAGCTCTAAGCCATTTGGTCTAAGCAGAGTGGGATTATCATCACCATTCACAAATAAATATTAATTAAGGGTTTTTCATGTGTCAAACCCAGTAGTACTACATGTTGGGTTATAAGATTAATAAGATTTTAAGGCACATAATGGTATATATAGTACATGTTATAGGTGATTGAGTTATACAGTGCTCACAAACATCAAACCTTGGGAATAAGAATACTTGATCTATTATCATTGTGTTACAGCCATACCTAAGAGTTTTATTCAATTGGACATCCTCTTGAACAGGGTTTGGTTTTTTCATAGCTTAGCCTCCTGGAAGTTCCGTTATGGCACACTATGATAAAGAAGGCTATACTCACAGTTTTATTGGCATTTAATATCAATTGTTCTTTTCCTTTCATCTTATTTATAAAATTCAAGTGGTGAGTTGTATCTGAAGGGTGCTGCTATCACAGTATAGTATGCACAGGGTGGTTGGTAATGATGATTTCTGAGCTAGACATTAATACCTAAAAGATGAATTAATCACTAGACTTTTTTGTTCTGTCTTTGAGTGTAGTGTACTCTTTGTACTGATGTTTTGACATCTGGTATTCTTCTCTTAATAACTCTGCATGGGGTTTTTGAAGGACTTATGAAGGTACTGAGTAAAGTAAATATATTTCTAATAATGCAACTACCCAGACAAAGGCAGGAGATTTTTCGGTTTCTTCTTTTCTTTCGTTCCTTTTTTTGTTGTTGTTAGTGTTGTAGGTCTTTAGGATACATTTGAGAATGTATTATACCTGCCATTTTTCCCATTACAGAAGACTGCTGTGCTGAACATTGGTGCTTGATACTCAATCACAGCATCTTTCCTTTGAGTCAAAGAAGAGAGCAAATAGCCCTCTGCTCAGGAGACCGAGGAGCACTAACCACTCTCCACTCTCCAATAGTAAAAGTAATTTAAGCTGAGACCCAGCACTATGTTAGTACTGTCCCCTGGAGAACAAAGCAGCTACAGCAAAATTTCATGTGGTTTTCTTTTCATGATTTCAGCTCCTTCCCAGAAATGTACCTAGAGTTACGCAGGAATATCTCAAAACTGTTTCATTGACAGCGTTCTAGCAGAGTCCTTTATCAAATAACAACTGTGAAGTCTTACCTGGCAATCTGAGAAGAGCTATGATTTAGGTTACAGCACAGGGACTCACTTGTAAGAATTTTCATATTCAGAATAATTTTTGTATGGAATATTTGTATGAAGTTTGTAAAAAAAAACCCCAAAAGTATGAAGTTTGAATAAAAGCAAGTAACACTAGAAAACCTGGTTATTTATGGATTTTTAAAGTGAGCTAACAGTGTGGAAGACAACTAAATGTAGTAGCCTCTTTCCTAAAATAAAAATCAATGTGTATGATCTACACAGTGGAAAAAGATGTCAATTAGAAATACATCTCTTGCTTTCAACTAAAGAATTTCCCATCTTCATGCTACACTTTTACTGCTTATGCATGTATCCATAAAAATCAATGTCACTTTTTTTTGTCTTTTCAAATTTTGTATAAATGACATCATACTGTATAGATCCCTTTCCCACCAGCATTTTTTTTTAAATCTAATATTAGGTTTTTGAGAAGAAGATCTACTTATGGAAGCTAGGTCTTCAGGGCTTTGCATAAAACCTACGAAGAAAAGAGGCATTGACAGTCATGGAAACTTTCTGAACTCTGCTCCAACACCTTGGCACACTGCTATTTTGGGCCACTATAAATTCTAATGCTTCACAGAAGTGGTATCAGATAGAGTCAGTCTACCATAGGGAAGGAATAGGGTTTAATATCTTAGAACAAGGACAGAAATTAGAAAGTACATAGATTAAGGAACATGGATAGTATGGACTCACAAGACTGTTTTAACAGAACCAAATAAAAAAAATTTTGCAGTCTTAGTACAAAAGCTTTTATGAGTTTTTTTCTTTTTCTTAGCTCTGTTTTATGCTGCTATGGGATATAGTAATACTGAGTGGTTATTTTCTATCTATGTATAACAGGCTCTATTCATGCAAAATCCTTCAAGGATCACACTTCCTGATCTCTTTAAGCCATTCAATATAAATATAAATCCAGTGAATATCCTCATTCTTTTAGATCTTTCACTAAATAAATGGTACGCATATGTGGCTGTTCATCAGAATTAACTGAGAATCTTTATAAAAATAGATACTTTTATGAACTCAACCTTGGAAACTCTGATAAAGAACCTACAGAACAGAGGAATTATATTATTTTTATTAAAAAATCCCTTGGTGATTAAAAAAGCATTTCAGTTGAGATACCACTTCCTTAAGCATATCGCTTAATTTTTTAAAATAGAGTATTCCCTAGTGGGAGTTGTCAAAAAATTAGCCTAAAAAAGTGATACGAGTTGAAAAAATAAAATTTTCCCTGATATCTTAGGCCAGAATTAAGTTAGGTTGCTTCAACCATTTGTATCCTGAAAATATATTTAATCAAGAAGGGTACAAACACCATTGATATCCCTGAATAGCAAACTGATCTAAACCTCAGAGAAGGTATAAAATCTCTTACCTGTGAACTACTAAACTCCAACAATTAAGTTATCTTATTCATTGTGTGTGCGTCAGATATTTAGTGCATTATGATAATCATGTTTCATGAATCCAGGCCCTCATAAGACTTCATAATTTGTTATGCATAAGTGCAACTTACGCTTTTCTGTTGTATTTCCAGCACAGTGATGCGGTCCATGACCTTCTTCTGGATGTGATCACGTGGGTTGGAATTTTGCTGTCCCTTGTTTGTCTCCTGATTTGCATCTTCACATTTTGCTTTTTCCGTGGGCTCCAGAGTGACCGTAACACCATCCACAAGAACCTCTGCATCAGTCTTTTTGTGGCTGAACTGCTCTTCCTGATTGGGATCAACCGAACGGACCAACCAGTAAGCAGGTTCCATTCATATTAGCAAAAAATGTATCTATCTCCAGCTTTCTAGCACTCAAAATATCTTGTTTCAACATATCCTCTTTTCTAGTTGTCTAAGATGATTGCTAATTTTCAGATCTTACTCAGTTTCCCTTTTTCATACCTCACTGTTGTAAACAGCCAGTGAATGTATGAATGTGCATTTCTTTAGAAGTTCTGTTCATAACCTTGCTTTTCTAAAGTACTGTATCTCCTCTTTAGTTTGTGTGTATGGGCATGTGTTTCATTTTGCTTTTATCGGAACAGAATATTGAGGATAGTTAAATAAAATGATGTGGGGAATTGAGTGTCTCTCCTAATCGATATAATTTAGATATAATTGTTATTTTTCAATGTTTATCACATACTCTTTTTTTAAATTTATTTTTTTTAGTAGTCTCTACACCCAGTGTGAGACTCAAACCCCCAATCCTGAGAAGAGGTGAATGCTTTTCTGACAGAGTCAATGAGGTGCCCCCTTGTTGGGGCCCAGCAGGCCAAAAAACCTCCAGCAGAGTGACCTTTGATGGCCAGACCTCCGGGACACAGGAGAATCTACATTTTGCAAAGCAATGAGAAAAATCCCAAATTTTTTCTCCTGCTCCCGGGAGACATAGCATCCATGGTCGCTTATGTAGATTCTCCTGTGTCCCGGAGGTCTGGCCATCAAAGGTCGTTCTGCGGGAGGTTTTTTAGCCTGCTGGGCCCCAACACCCCCTCATATATTTTTTTAAAGTTTATATCATATTAAAAACTTCATGTATACTATGAGTTTCTTTAATTGATCTATTTGCAAAATAGTTTAAACATAGGTCATTTTTAGAATTTATAAAATCTTCCAAAAATTTTTTGACACACATTTGTGCAACTTCTGTTTTTACATTTTTAATGCCATCTTTTACTTTACTACTATGTTCAGTCATAAGAAAATGAAGGAGAGGAAGGAAAGAAAGAAGTAGGGAAAGAAAAAGGAGGAAAAGAACAGCACCAGCCAACTGTTTTTGGTAAAACCAAACAGAAAATATGAATAACAGATAGTCGCTAATTATTCAAAGACTATGCCTACTTCTACTTTTTGTGAGGCCTGTTCTATTTACTTAGGATTCATGTACATAGTGAAAGTTTGTTCTCATGGCTAAAACTGCAACTGAAAAGAAAACTTCCATTTTTTAGAAGATGTGTAGGCATAATAAATAATTCATTTCCTTAATACTATTCTCTGGTATGTGTCCATAAGTATGGAGTACTTTACAATAAAAATGCAGTTGGATTCATGTTTGTGATTACACATTCATGATTAATGGCTGTAAAGGGTACAATTATGGTGATTTTACTTTAATTGGTTATCATATACAAATGTGACAGCTTTCCAAATAAAGGCATACATATGAATAAGCAATCAAAGTGCACATTGCTTTTCCCAAAAAAGTAAAGTCTTCCGATAACAAAAATTAATAGTTGAAGTTTTAACTCTTAAAAAGCAAGAAATGGAAAACTGTGTTATTTTCCAAGAAGAAATCATTTCATTTTCTTGTTAACCTGCAATTCAAATGCTGTGTGATTTCTTTCCATTTAGAACCTTATTTGTACTTTTATTTCCTAATGTACATATGATGTGGTAAACTTCACGACACATTGCATGCTGCATAAAGTAACTTCTAACAAGTAGCCTAGAGAACAAAGATATGGAAAAGCTGAGTAGAGTGCATCTTAGCCCAACTTGTCTTTCCTCTTGTTGCTAGATAGGTGTCCTCTTCCTGTCTTTTCTATGGTGAGTAGGCCCTACTTTCTCTCCAGCCTGGTGAGATGAGACATCCTCATTGTCGTCTCTCTAACTCAGTGAAACTGACTTGCCCTTTGTCTCTTTCTCAAGGATCATACTTATCATTGAATTCATAATAATCTGATGATTTCTATAAATTGGTTGCCTTTTTTTCTGGTAGAAGCTATAGATTTTAATTAGAATATCTTAATTGAAAATAAAGACTGTACTTCCTCAAGGAGAGAGAATTTCATAACTCACGTAAGAAAACTAATATATGGTCAGCTGAAACTCATAGTGTCTTAGAGACTATGCCAAAGTAGGGGCTGGCTATCTTCTAGGCCGATGTTTTGGGCAATAATAAAAAGAGAGAGAGAGAGAGAGAGAGAGAAAGTACATACTCTGGAACCTTCTATTCTATTTTTTAAAACCTACTTTGCAGCATGAACTTCCCAATGCCATCTTAAATTCTTAATGAAACCAAACAAGGAAGAAATAAACAAGCAAATAATTATAATGAAATGATGATCCCATCACAAAATATTATAATTATTACATTTTTATTTTTTTAATGTTTATTTATTTATTTTGAGAGACAGAGCAAGCATGAGCAGGGGAGGAGCAGAGACAAGGAGGGAGAGAGAGAATCCCAAGCAGGCCCCATGCCATCAGCACAGAGCATACTGCAGGGCTTGAACCTAGAAACCATGAGAACATGACCTGAGCTGAAACCAAGAGTCGGACGCTCAACTGAGCCACACAGGCACCCCTGGTTTTTAATTTTAAGTGCTTTATTCTCCATGATTTTAATGCTTACTTTTATTTACAATTGAAGAACTTAATATGTTAGAACACACATGATTTAAAACTTGAATATAATGAATAATTATCAATAAATAGGCTCTTATTAGAACTTTTTCCTAAATTTTATTATTTTTTCTTATCATACTAAGCTGTCATCTATGTTATTAATAGACTGTTACATGTAGTTTTGAAAGATAGGTTCTGCTTAATTAGGTTTTGATAGCTGAATTTGGAGAATCTTCTTTAGATTATTCTTTGGCAGACCTGTATTGCCACAGTCTTGATAAATATTTATTTTTTAAGTTTATTTTTATTTATTTTGAGAGAGAGAGAGACAGAATCTGAGCAGGCTCCATGCCCTCAGCACAGAGCCCAATGTGGGACTCGAACCCACAAACCATGAGATCATGAGATAAGCGGAAACCAAGAGTCAGATGTTTAACCAACTGAGCCAGCGAGGCGTCCTGATAAATAGTTATTTTCATGTTATGGTAGTTGGTTATATTTCATTTGGTTGTCATTCAAATTATTTCTTCTCTTTCCTAGATTGCCTGTGCAGTTTTTGCTGCCCTACTACATTTCTTCTTTTTGGCGGCTTTCACCTGGATGTTTCTGGAGGGGGTGCAGCTCTACATCATGCTGGTGGAGGTTTTTGAGAGTGAGCATTCACGCAGAAAATATTTTTACCTGGTTGGCTATGGGATGCCTGCGCTCATAGTCGCCGTGTCTGCGGCGGTAGACTATAGGAGTTATGGAACAGATAAAGTGTGAGTTTATGTTTTCTTAACCTTTTTTTAACCTTTCTCTTTGAAATCTAGTTGAAATGCTTTGGATTTTCCTGGAAGCTAACTCTTTATATCATCTCATAGCAATAGATGTTTGAACTGGAGAAGCAAATGGGGGTAATTCAATTCATGGTTATACTTTTGTTATGATATAGAAAGAGGAAAAACCTTGAGATTCAGTATGATGCTGTTTAAAAACAACTTAATTTTCCCACATCTACATAATGCCCTTGAGTTATTATAAGATGATCAATTTAATATCTTTCAGAATGTTGAGACAATTGTCAAGTAAGAACTAGCTATATCAGAAACTGTATTTAGAGGACAGTGTAGTCCCTGATATTAGTGGCTTCTCTTCTTCCTTACCTGTCAGTTCTAGTTACTGAAAATAAATGTATATAATTAACAGACAATAGGGACAGGGGCAGCTTGTATTTTTCCTTTCTCCCCCCAATCCCCCCTCCAGACACATACTGGCTTGTACAGATGAATTTTAGTTTCAGTATACATTCAAACTGTTAATACATACATGTAGAGATGTCCAGTATATTGGAGAGGAATTCAGTGAAAAGTATTTTTGTAATCCACATCAATATAATAATTGGGATCCTGACCATAAATGAAAGTTTCAATAAAAAGCAATTAGAAAAAAAACCAAGATAGGTATCTAATGAATACCCACATTTAGAACATAAATTGAGGTGGGAAAATAAAAATAGAGAAAGCCAAGAGGTGACCAGAGTCTTGAAAGAGAATCATGAGGAAAATGAGAAGGCAGTTTCAGGATGGTGTTTTAGAATACCATCTGCAGTGTTCCATGTCAAAGATAATTCAAGTAGGATAAGCTCTGAGGAAAAATGACTTGTCCTTTGCAACAAATATTTTGATAGTGTTGGAAGCAGAAACCAAATTAGAACATTCAAAGAAAGAAGTCAGTGGCAAGAAAGTAGAGTTTTCAAGCATTCCCTATACTCTGAAAAAGTTTGATTGAGAAATGATGAAAGGATTAACTCATGATGACAGTAGTGAAGAAGAATCATTAAAAATAAAGTCCAAAGAATGTTTAGGCTGGGAAGAATCAAGTTGATAGGAGGAGATTAATAGAGAAAAAATATCTTATGCTTCATTTGTATTTAATATAGAGAAAGACTGAATGAAAGGGAAAGGTCCTGGGGGATAGAAAGGCATAAGATTATACATAAGATTAGGAAAACCTGTTTAATAATGAAAGTGGCTTTGGAATTCACCTAGTCCAAGACATTAATTTTACAGATGAAAATAATCAAAGATCAGATAATTAATTGCTTTGCCCATGGTGCTAGAACTGGATTGTGGCAGCTGTGTGTGATAAAACAAGTCAGATTTATTTCCACTAAACAAGGATGTTTTGGGAAGAGTAAAATGACCTCTCTCTTCTGAGATGAGTGTGAAGGAAAGAAAGATAAGATAAATTTCAAAGTGGAAGAACTTTTCCAGCAAGTAGATTTCAGCTGAGTGAATAGGTGAGGTCATTTTGAGAGGACAGGAGATTTGAAAAGCTTTGAAATGAGCACTATGGAAAATGTGTTAAGGAGCCAATTAGACATTAATAAAAAAGATTTCCAAGCAGTAGTGAAGGCTCAGATGAGGTTAGGTAACATCAATTTGTACAGAAGTTAATAAGCCAAATTTCATGACTTTCCACCAGCAAGTCAGCAGCCTGAATATGCTGGCAATAAAGCCAATCACTTCCCAGAAGAGAGGATTCATGAGGAGAGAAGACAAGTAGAAGCGTTACTGGGAGCATAGTTAGAGTGGGATCCGTGTCTGTTCAGAGGCACAGACACTATGATTGAAAGAAGACTGTCTCGTTTCCATGTTTTTTTCCTTGAGTACAGTGAAGGCTATATAAGGCCTTTTGTCTAAATATATCAATAATAATTATTTTTTAATCTGACTTTTATGAATTGTAGTCAAATCTGAGTTCATTTTGTGGATCCTGGGGACAACTGTAGAACAGATTAGGATTAGTTAGATAAAGACATTAAAAATGTTTGCCTCTAAAGACCTCTTAGGGGTGGCGAGATTAGGTAGATCAGAAGTTTGTTGTCGCTGTTGTTTTTAATAACACTTTTATTGCTATAATTCACATACCATAATATTCACTCTTTTAAAGTATATGCTTCAGTAGTTTTTAGTACATTCACAATCGTCTAATTTTACAACATTTTGATCAACTTAAAAAGGAACTCACCAGCAGTCACTCCACTTAGGTCATAGGATTTTACACTTTAATTAATATACATTCCCTCTAAGATATTAAATTGAGTGATATAGTCATTTGTGACCTTTTACTATCCAAATATTCTTCTCAATAATTCCATTTTGCTCTCTTGCAGTTCCTGATTTGCTTTTATTATTTTTTTCTTTTTAGATATTTCCAAATCTTCCTGTTACTAACCTGCCTCAGACTTGTTTGCTTTGTGTTTTAGTCATTTATTTCGATGCAGATGTCATTTTCTGGATATTAGGAATCTATCTTTTCTTAGAATCAATAATATGTAAGTCTCTTGTGACTGATCAAGCTTTGGCCATCATTGCTTTAATTTCCTGCACCATAACTGGAAGCTTTCATTTACTGACATTATTACTGTGTGGGAATAGAGGCTAATTTACTTCCCAGGCCTTGATTTAAAATAAGCCTTGATAATAGTTCGGTTCCACAATTATGATTTTTCCCAACACAAAGAACAGTAAAGCAGATATAGAGAAAAGGAAGGACAGATGAAAGAGGGAAAGAAGAGAATAAGGAAAATTGCTTAAAATTCTATCATAGGCAAGCAGAGAGCATTTGGTGTCTCATTTGTACATTTAAAATACATTATCCACAGAAAGACCTTCAGAATAAATGGAAAAAGTGTTTAACTTCTACCGATTGGGAATTCTTCCAACCTAGTGTCTATTTTGCCCATTGAAGAAGCAGGTGTTGAGAAAGAAACATTATTCAGTCATTTGTATTTACTTCAGAAGCTAAAATGAACAGATAATGTTTTCCATCAGGTGTTTAATCAAGATATTTTCTCAAAGAAAAATGTAAGCAATGAATTTTTACACAACCAAAGGATTTCTGCATATAGAATTATAGATCTTGTTCCTTATTATGAAATCTGTCTTTGTTGTTCCAGTTTCTATTACTGTTGTTGATTGCTTTTATTTGACTTTAGATGGCATTCCTGACTCCCTGTTCATTTCCTGACTTTTTTTTTTTTTCATGTAAATCTACAATCTCAAATTGTGCTCTTCTTTTTCTTTGTCTCTTTACCAGTGGTCCCTTCTTATATGCTACACTGACTTTTTTAAATACAAATCCACAGTCTTAAGTAAACTGGAATTAGCCAGAATTCAGAACATATTATCAGCCACTTCCTGTAAATTTTTATTAAGCTCAATACACTGAATTTTTATGTCTTAGAAATCTATTTCACTTATTATTGGAACTTTATTACTATTAAGCTTTTACTCCTCAGTTTCAAACAGAGTACATCTAGAATAAAACCATTGAATATATATATTAGTAATCCAAATGATAATAAGCATTTTTTTCTCCTCTTAATGTACTTAATTATATTTTATTATACTGACAATGAGATTTTATCAATGAAATCTTTAATAATAATAATAGCTTACATTTCTAAAAAGTGGAGAATCATATCAATGGTAGGAGATAATATCCAAGATAAAATTACTTTTGTAGGTTAAATAAATATTATTTTGATGCAGATAGTGGTAACTATCATATTCCATCTGGCTGATGGATTATGATGTGCTTTTCTAGGAAATGTTAGGGTTGTTGAAGTGATTACAAAACACATCCACACAAAGCACACGTAATTTCATTTTGAGAAGTTGCTTAGTTTGCCATCAATTTGCAGTGCTTGTAAGAGAATTTTATTCTTATTTTCTGATGTTGTTTAATGAAATCTTTTTATCTGTACTAACATTATTCTCGAGAATGTACTTAGAATTACATTTAGTCACAATAATTGGACATTCAAAAAATGAAATTAGAAGACCAGTAGAGTCATTAAAGAAAATAAGTAACTCTCAGCTGGTGGACCACATTCTAAACGGCACCGTTAACAATGTGCTTTTACTCAATTTTATCTCTGTTTTTGTATCTTCCTTTAGTCTCTCTTAAACTCTTACCCATATGCACATTCAGTGAAGCCATCCAATAAATGGTACTGTCAGAAGATAAATGCTGGCATTGACTTAATGATAATTTAAACAGGGGTGATTTGGAATTTCTGTGCTAGATACTTTTATTTTATGACCTAAAACTAATTAGTTCATGTAAACTTTATTTACCTCAATATTACCCAAAAATACAAACCATTTTAACAATTAAAATTTCTTTAAAGAGAAAATCACATTTATAGTTTATACCACTCTCCTCACAATCAAAGAATACATTGGACAAAGGAGTGGTGAACATGATGAGTAGATTGGAAAAGGATTGGGATCAGGTTCCAGGAGGAGGGAGGACTTTGAAAGGAGTAAAGCCCAAAGAATAGCCCAAGACTTAAATTATGAGCTTGAAAGTTTGTAAAATTGTAAAATGCAAAAGATGTCAGTAGATCATAAACATTTATAATGAATCAGAACATCCTTGAGTACTAGAAGTATAATCAAGGACTTAAAAACAATTAAAATAAAATTGTATGATCTGATAATTATTATAAATCATCTATTAAGTCTTTTGTCACCCTAGCTCATAGTTTAAGAACAATTCTAAAAGAGTTAGTCTCCCCTCTCCCAGTTAAAAGCCCCCACCCCATGGGGTGCCTGGTTAAGCAGCTGACTTTGGCTCAAGTCACAATCTCAGGGTTCCCGAGTTTGAGCCCTGTGTCAGGTTCTGGGCTGACAGCTCAGAGCCTGGAGCCTGCTTCAGATTCTGTGTCTCCCTCTCTCTCTGCCCTCCCCTGCTCACGCTCTGTCTCTCAAAAATAAATAAGTGTTAAAAAAATTTTTTTTAAATCAGCCCCCAGTTTCTTTATTTTCACATCATTATTCAACCAATGTAATAATTTGGGCAGAAAAATGAGTGTTGATTTTTTAAAAATTTTTTAATGTTTGTTTATTTTTGAGAGAGAGACAAAGAAACAAAGCATGAGTGAAGGAGAGGCAGAGATAGCCAGAGACACAGAATTCAAAGCCAGTTCCAGGCTCCAAGCTGTCAGCACAGAACCCAAAAGGGGGTTTGAACTCATGAGCTATGAGATTATGACCTGAGCCAAAGTCAGATGCTTAACCAACTAAATCACACAGGTGCCCCTAAGAAACTTTTTTAGTATTTATTTTTGAGAGAAAATGGCAAAGCACGAGTAGGGAGAGGTAGAGAGAGGGAGACACAGAATCCAAAGCAGGCTTCAGGCTCTGGAACTGTCAGTGCAGAGCCCAATGCAGGGTTTGAACTCACTAACCACGAGATCATGACCTGAGCCTAAGTCAGACACTTAACCAACTAAGCCACCCAGGTGCCCTTGATTTCTTAAAATACTGCATAATAGTATTATTCAACATGGAGCCCAGCCAAATAACACTGAATTGGATGGGGACACCTGGCTGGCTCAGTAGGTAGGACAGAGCATGTGACTCATAATCTTGGGCCCCTGAGCTCCAGCTCAGGGATAGAGTTTACTTAAAAAAAGAGAGAGAACATTGAACTTGATAGTACCGCAAGTTATATGCACCACAGTTTTATTTAATGTGTTTCACAATTTTGAAGCATCTCAACCTACTCATAGGAAATTATATATTCGTTTGGAATAGTCCTCCAAGCATATTATTGTATGTTGTAAAATATTCCCACTTGTAATATTTCATTGATACGAAACATTTACCTTACTGAGCATATTATTACCTTAACTTTGGGTTAGCCAATGGGAAATAATTTAGATAATGAAGTATTTTTTATTAGCATATATCAAGACAATTATTTACTATGTGTATGGGTAGTACTATGTAGCCTCAGGAACTTTGGAGTCAGGTAGAGTAGGATAAAATTTGGCTCAACTAATTATTAGTCATGTGGCTATTGACAAATCACTTAGTTTTCCTGAGTTTCATTCTCCAATCTATAATTCCAGTTTAAAAGCACCTTGCTAAACTATTACAAAGTTTGAGAATATGTGTTTTTGTATACATGAGTAAATAAATATGTATAGGTCTATGTATCTGCGTATATATGTATCTTTTTCATTTATAATAAGGAAATGTTTATTTTCTGAGAGAGTGTGAGCAAGGGAGGGGCAGAAGAGGAGAGAGACAGAAGATCCGAAGTGGGCTCTGCACTGACAGCAGAGAGCCCAATGCAGGGCTCAAACTCAGGAACTGCAAGATCATGACCTGAGTCACAGTCAGATGCTTAATCAGCTGAGCCACCCAGAGCTCCTATACTATGAAGTTGAGAACCAAAGTTATTATGCTTAAAGTATATATTTGTTCCTTTCCCACCCTTTTCCTTTTTTTTTTTGCCCCAATTCTCTTTATTCCTTCTTTTCTCTCAATCTTGCCAGATATTTATAGTACAAATATAAAGAGAGCTGCATATGTTACAGAGAAAAAATGATTATGTATTATAGAAACTCTCATAAACAACCTGATATAATTAAGCCTTATAAATTTTATGGTCTAGTAGTAGCCAAAGATTATTTACTGGCTACATTAAATACTCACCAAGGATGGTTCAGTCTGCAATTTGGAGTCCTATAGAAAATGAAACAAACACCATTGTTAACTTAATGTTATTTCAGAACCTAGAGAATCGTCAGATATCTCTACTTGGATTAGAGTGAATTAAATAGGCAACAAAATACAATGTCCCACAGCATATTAATGGCACTATACTAAACATGCTAACTTGGCATAAGGAACTAGATCTGATAATGTTACTGAAATCTAAAAGCATTGTAAAACAAATGTTTTAGGTGGCACTCAATATACATTGGATAATAAGCGCACCAGTTTTCTAAATAGAGTATCATACATTTTTTAAATGACTAATGATAATAAAATGGTGAGTATTTTAATAGTAGAAGAGAATAAGCTTTAGGGGTATGGTTTTCTGTTGTCCTGTTTTGAGAAATTAATTTGTTTCATTATTTCTCATCTGAGGATACATGACGGTGGTACTTGCTGGAGTGATATTTGACATTTTTATGGAAGACTGATCCAGATATCAGCACTTTAATATTTAGTTTGTAATACTATTCATTACATTTTAAGAGAATAATTCTGGAAGAAAATAATAGAATGTCCTTGTGGATTAGTGCCAGTTCCTTTGAATCTTTAATCAGTAAACTTGTATTAATATAGTAAGACTTCATCAAATATATAACAATATATTCTGGTTTACAGTGAAAAAATGTACAGAAAGATAATTTTTATGACTTATCTGTATTAGGCAAATGGGGGAAAAAGGTCAGGGTTTCTGGCATATGACAAGTGCTCCTTTGAATTCCAAAATAGATCTGATCTTACAAGATGTTTCAATATTACACCAGATAAACAGGTGGTGAAGTCAGAACGGACTTGCTTTTTTAACTGTAAGTCGTCTCTTTTGTCCTGCTATAAACACACTTTATAAATTATATTCATATGACTGAATTTCATTTAAAACGAAATTGACATATCTTAAAAGTTAACAAGAATGGTCTATTAAAATTAATGACTTCACAAATTAAATGTTGCTTCGTGGATAAAGACAATTTTCAGATACATCATATGCTTCAATAGCAGGCCTTGCATTTGCAAGCTGAACTATACTGTGCTTTGTGCAGTAAGTTGTTCTCACATTTTTCTCCTCTTAACCAGTGTATCTTCACTATATCCACGTCACACTGAATGGCCTAGACTATCAGGTACCGTGATGTGGGATATATGTGCCCATGCATGTAATAAACACCCCATATCATACTCTCTTTTACCTTAAAGCCAGGTGAATTATTTCAACATTGGCACAGGGAACTCAGGGTCAGGAGTCATTCAGACTTTTAAGGTAGTTAATGGGATAGAGAGGAACTACAGAAAGCTTTGAGAAAGCCAGCAGGTGGCCAAAAACAACAGCAGGTGTGGCCATATGGCAATTGAATTAGGAAAGGCATTTTTGCCACACTGCCTTCCAGAAGATAGTCAAGCCCCGCATTGCTCCAGAAAAACGATTAAGTGTTTCATCTTGCGTCTTGCACTGATCCTCTTCAAAGGGAATTTAAATCTATTATACTGAATAGATATTGTAGCATTTTCTTAAAATTAAAAAATAATAACTTCTAAAGTAATTTCAGTTCCACATTTAAAGATCACTATGCCAAAAGCATGTTAATTTTCAAATAAAGCATTTGCTGAGGTTGTTTTAACAAAACTTTAAAAAAAGTAAAGCTTTGTAAGGCTAAAATTTAATGGCATTATTTCATTTTAACAATACATTTGGTGAGTTGGTTTGAACATTTTAAAATTCCCACCTAGTCCAAGGCACTCTGTAATAACATAATTTAAAGTATTTATATAAGTCATTAACCTGTAAAATAACATTCTTCAGAAGTTCTTGAAGCACATTTTCTTTTAAAAAGAATTTGCTGAAGATGTGTTTTTTGTCTCAGATTAGCTCTCAAAAACGTGTTTGACCTACAAAAGAACAGGGGCTATACTGTTAACAGTCATTATAAAATTATTATTAGAATTGTATCATGTTATAATTTAAGTAGTGTCCATGTGTGTGTTTTTATCTGGGAAAATGCCCATGCTTTGTCTTTTATCGTTCTTATCTTGAGGTCTTGAAGGAAAATCTGGTCTTTATTGAGAACCAAAAGAGACTCATGAATACTTCCCCTTACACACACACACACACACACACACACACACACACACACACCTTTATTAGGGTGGTAGCAAAGTACCCTGTGGTCACCATGATGATTATATTCATATTTCAAACTTAAATTTTCTGGTTTGTTTCTGCTTATTGGCAGCACCACCCTTTTATTTTCCATGATCACGTTTTACACTAATTAAACAAACCTAGAGTCGATAGTTCAAGTGTTGTTTCCCTGATAGTTATTTTTTCAAGTAGGATTATTATGTTTATCTTGAATATAGAAAAAATTATCCATCTGTGTAGTCAGTTTCTTTTTGGAGGACAAATATTATACTTCTGTTGAAATTACTTTAAATATATTTAACTTAGTAGAAGAAAGCTGAATTTTTTGTTTTAAAATTGATTTTTTTAGAATATATGGCTATTTTTACTTTGCTTAAAAATTTAGATTTTAAAAACGTTTCTTTAAAAAATTAAGTTTCAGAAAGTCAAAAGAAAAACATGATAAACATCATTGCCTCAATCACTCAGATGTTAGACTATTGTATTTTGGCATGTTGCCCCCAGCAATTATTAAAATAAAACCTATGGTTAAGCTCTTTGGCCCACTTTAATTCTTCTCCTCTCACATGAGAGGCAAGTACTAATATGAGCTTGATTTTTTTCCCTTTCAATTAAACAAAATTACATATCTGTCAAAAATATAAGTAATATTTTAAATATACAATTGACCCTTGAACAGTTCTGAGTGCTGACCCCTGTGCATATAACAAAATCTGCATATAACATTTGATCCCCCCCAAAACTTAACTACTAATAGCTTACTGTTGACCAGATGGAAGTCTTATGGATAACATCAACAGTCGATTAGCACATATTTTGTATGTTATATATATGATACACTGTGTTCTTACAATAAAGTAAGCTAGAAGAGATGAAATATTAGTAAGAAAATCCCAAGAAATAGAAAGTACGTTTACAGCACTATACTATATTTATTGAAAAATAATCCACATAGAAGTGTACCCACACAGTTCAAAACTGTGTTGTTCAAGGGTCAACTGTGTGTTCAAAGATGTAAAGCATAGATTCTTCATGTTGCTTTGTCACTAAATTTTGTTGTTGTGATCTCTTATTGAGAGATACCTCCTCCCTTTTAACTGTTTTATGACATTTCCTCATATGAATAGAAAACATTTGATTGATCCATTCCTCTACTGATGGACATTGATAAGTTCCTTTCTTCATACCTTCTCTGGTATTCCATTATTGCTGAGGTTTAAGTAACATTTTCATAATAATCAAATACTTATGTACTTTGGATTTGTAGTTTTATACCACTTAGCAAACCACTCTTGAATATTTTCCACTGGAGGTGTTTCCTTTTTTAATTATTCCTCAAATATAGCAAAATGGCAAATAATTCAAGATATGATTTTTAACATCAAATGTAATTTGTTCAAAATTTACATTAATCTTTCTCATAACTAGTCACTTCCATTTTTTCTTCCCGTCATCTGTAGAATGAAAATGTAATTTCCCAGAGGCCTTAAGAATTGGGGGAGTATTAAATGTGACTGAAATTAAGTGATTAATAATTTACTTTTGGGTCATGAATCAACTTCACGGGATGCTAAGGATCATTTGCAACCCCAGAAGCATCGGCAGTAACAATGCACTTTTTCAGACTCAAGAACTCTCAAAGGTTGGCTGCCCAACCTAATTAAACTTCAATCTTCTGATACCAAATTTATTTCTTCTTTGTACTGAATTTCCTCAGATCTTCTTGACGGGAAAATGTCACTTTGCCTGACGGCTGATAGACAGGTTATGTAGCACCATAATTGGAGAGAAAAGGATAGCTTAAAGCTTCTGGATTTAATGGCTATGTGTATGGCTTTCTCTCTCTTCCTTTTCCTTTTTTTTTTTTTTTTTTTTTTTAAGGCTCCTATGACAGACACAAAGGGACTTAGCAAATAGGCCTAGTGCCATTTTTTCCCTGCTTCCTCCAGGGGTAATTATCTTACTCCATCAATAGTGCTGTCAGAAATTGGGCACATAATTCAGCATTTAAATGAACAAGCAATGTAATATTTCCTGTCTCCCAGTGGGATGCTTTGCAGTTCATTCTTCTCTGTCATTCTCTCACTCTTGATGTATGTCCCATACCCAGTCCTTGAATGCTTTCTCTCCCTTGTGTTTCATTGCAGATGTTGGCTCCGACTTGACACCTACTTCATTTGGAGCTTTATAGGACCAGCGACCTTGATAATTATGGTAAGAACTCCTCACTAACTATGTGTCTCCCAGGTCAAGAAATGAAACTTCTACTAACCTTGCACTGGCTATCTTTGCCTTACATAGATGAATTTGGGGAAAGCATCTATTTATTTGATCTATACGACTCAAGCAATTAGACACTTATCAGAGTCTACGTTTATGTTGAAAAATACATAATCAGCACTGCTGGGGAAGAAAACATACCTTTGCAAATATTCATGTAGTACCATGATTCCTTAGGAGCCCGATCCAAAAAAATCTATTTGGTTTTGTAGGATTTTGAACAGCGATAACTTCAAGTTGCACAACCGTATATTTCTTTTCTTTTTCATTTAGATAATTTGAATTATGAATGAAATCAGAAATTGGAAATGTGGCCAAATAACTTACTATTGCTTCCAGCTTTGTTTTTTATATATCTCACAAACTTTAAAATGCAAAAGGATTTCACTTAAGAATGACACAAAAAAGTTAGGCAAGTGTTCCAGAATCATATTTCCTTTTGTATTTTTAGATGCATAATATCTTGATTTCAAATATGAATTATTTATTGTAATTTAGTTTCTATTTTGGCATTATTTATATACTATTCATTTTATAATACAAAATTATTCTCCAAATAAAATGGCCTCTTGATTTTGAATAAGACATAGATCTCCAATTCAGTATCTGAAATCCTTTGAAATAGGTATATTTTAGAATCAGAAAGTTTTCAAACTTTAGGAAGATATTATGGTACATGTACTGCATATTATATAGAATTCCTAGTAGAGAATAAGCAGTTGCTCCAAATCAAACACATCAACCAATATTAAAAGTACGGATGAGGCAGGATTCTGAAACCAAATACAGTAATAGTTAAGCAAAAGAAAAAATCGGAAGAGTAAAACCAAGTGGAATAAAGACAGAAGAACCTTATGTCAGTACAAGTTCAGTTTCCCACCAAATACATTTAGTTAAGGTTAGGCTTTTTGGCCACTCAATTAATTTTTTAATACTTTTGTTTCAGACTTTTTGGATTTAATAAAGGATTGAGGAGCTGTATTATTGGGAGAACTTCAGTAGAGCTTATAATTGGATTTTTCTCGTCCCCACCAATCCTAAAATTTGGAACATATTAAAACAAACGAGGTCACAAAGGGTAGTTTAATATGTGGTTTTCTGTAGTTTGCATATATGTGATATCCTTTTCCTTTTGTCTTCAGTCCAGTGCTCTCTCTGGTTCCAGTGACGTAACAGTATCAATGAGGGTTTTCTGCACTTTAATCCTAATTTGTTGTAGCATTAGAATTTAACACCATTTTCCAATCCTTTTGGTCTAACTCTTCAAAAATATGTTGATTTTGGTGTTTTATGTTTTTGGAATGTAGCTTTCAAACTATATCCCCAAACAGTAACATTTGGGGCCATGTTTAGAGGGCAGAAATAATAACACACCTGGAATATTTTTTTTTAAGTTTATTTATTTATTTTGAGAGACAGTGAGAGAAGAAGAGAGAGCATGTGCACATGCACAAGCAGGAGAGGGGCAGAGAGAGAGAGGGAAAGAGAGGACTCCCGAGCAGGCTCCGATCATCATCGTGCTGTCAGCAAAGAGCCTGACACGGAGCTTGAACTCACCAACCAAAAGATCATGATCTGAGCAGAAATCAAGAGTCAGAAGTTTGAGCGACGGAGCCACCCATACGCCCATTTTTTTTTTCAACATATACTTGGCTTTGAATTGTCTCACAATTTTCACAGCATCATTCCGACTGCTGCTGCTTTTGTATTAGTGGGTATTTTGGCGTAATGGCGCTTTGTAGCTCACTGGTATCCCAATTCCCTAAAGTGGCTTCTTGCCTTTGCTAAAATCCTAGGCAATCATTTATGATCCAATTCTGTTATAAGTATAGTGAGAGCTAATTTCCCAGAACAACTCATCTGTTATGGAGAACAGACTTACTTTTTTTTTTTTATTCCAGTTATGCTACATAACAGTATCTTTTATATTACAGCTTAATGTAATCTTCCTTGGGATTGCTTTATATAAAATGTTTCATCATACTGCCATTCTGAAACCTGAATCGGGCTGCCTTGATAATATCAAGTAAGTGATTTTTCTTTTTGTTTTCTTTAGCCATCCTAACTTTGGTACTATAAAGTATCCCTACTTTTAATTCTATTGAAATCTTATAACAGAATGATGAGGATCGATGTGTTGTCTTTGCTGAATAACATCCTTTATTGACTCCTGAGATGACCTGATCTGCCTGAGAATAAATATAATGAAGTTTTGTCTTAAAAAAAAAAGTTGTCCCCGAATCTTTGATTTACAACATGAGAAGTTCTTAAGATGTACATTTATTTATTTTGTCCTGAAAGCCGATACAAAGTTTCTGTATCTGGACAGACTATTGTCTCTTGGAGCAGTAACCACGTAGGTTACTAACACCTCATCCCTCCGTTCAGAGCCACGTAAAGAGAGTAGGATGGTGGTCTGGCGAGCACACCATGGGAGAAGAACCCCAACATTATTAATCTGGGCATCTGTAGAGGAGCTGTTATACAGCCAACCCCCAGGTCCTTCTGAGAGAGGAAGAGAAAACCCAACTCCCGAGTAAAGTCCTGTGGTGTATAAATATATAGCTCCAGGCTTCACCCCCCTTTGAAATGTTAACATTTCCCACTTGGGAGGTAAATCCCTCCAAAAGTCTCTCCTTATCTATTCAACCATCTTTCAACTTCCAAGGGTTGTCCTTTTAACCCAAATTCTATCTTTCTATGCTCAAAAAGCCCTTGCCATGCAGAGATATGGAAATATTCACATTCCTTTCCACATGAGTATTACTTCTTTTATATATACACAAAACGAAGCTGATTTACATTTTCTGAAAAGAAAAAAATAGTTTCTCAGTATAACCAAAATTTTTATCTTGTTCCTTCAGAGGCTGTGACATTTGAGAGAGATAGTAATGGGGAGATGTACGTTAGTCATTAATGTATGTTATATATTAAATTGTAATTGTATATAATTTTCCTGTGCTATGCATTAACTTGGTTAAATGTTTTTATTTAAATAAATGTGCTTTCAGAAGTTTCATGAAGTCACCTGTGACTTTTGAACATTCTCCTCAAACTACCTCAGAGCACAGCTATGTCACCCATTTTTCATCTACATTTAGTGCCTGACATAGTTTCTTGCTCATAGTAGGCGTTTGATGAATGTTTATAGAATAAAGCATTACATTTACAACTTTAGTGAGAAAAGTGTATTGACACTGTGGTTAATGTTGTTGAAGGAATCATCTGTTTAACTTCATTGAAAAGGGTAGCTAAGAAATTAGAAAAATAATATAAAGGAGCAAAGTAGGAATTATCTATGATGAGTAGTAGACTTTTGTAGTTCTTAATATTACTTAGTTGAGATAATAGTCATTATTTTGTTGAATTATGTACAATTAGACTGTTTTTCTAAACTGTAGTATTAGTTCCTTGGATGGTCTATTCTGATGAAATTGAATTTAGATAAATAAATAAATAGGCTTATAAAACATGCTTTCTTTGTCATAGCATACTTTTATTACTTTAGTGTAAATGATAACACCTTTGTAGCTATTAGTTTATGACATAAAGCAAAATGCACGTAATACTTTATTACCATTTATGTTATGTTTTTAAAGTACTATTAAAAGTAAATACTTTGATACTTACGTAACAGCTTTTACAACATTAAAAATCAGCAAAAAAGGTCTTGTGCTTATGATAGTCACATATTTTAAAAGATCAATTTGTTCTGTAATGATTCATATATATATTTTAAGTGATATGGGTCAAATCTTTATGATGTTATTGCTTAAAAAAACCAAACACAAAAAAGGTGATAAGTACATGTATTGACATTGATGGCATTAGATTTATATTATGAAACAAAGTAAGGCTTTAAATGAGAATATCTTGATTTAAATTCTGTCCAAACTGCTTTATAGTTTATAGTCTTTGGAATATTTATTTAGCCTTGCTATGCCTTCCTGTCCTCTTAAAATGACTACAATAATGGGGCACCTGGCTGGCTCTGTCAGTGAACATGTGACCGTTGATCTCAAGGTTGTGAGGTCAAGCCTCACATTGAACACAGAATTTACTTATAAATAAATAAATAAATAAATAAATAAATATGTTACCTACTTTTAAAAATAAAAATAAAATAAAACGGGTATGATAATGAAACATAGTCAACCATCAGATGAGCAGAGGAATATACATACATACAGTCTTTGATGATTTTTTTAGAATCAATAAGGCAAAAAGAGAAATTAAGTAATTATTAGGAGGGGTGGTTTTGAGATGGAATAAAACATGAGTATGGACATGCTGAGGGAGAAGAACAATAATGGAGTTGTTAAAAACATAAGAAAGGGAATCATTGTTATAGGTGCGACTTGAGGAATTGTAGAGAATGAAATCCAGAACAGCGGTCAATCAAGTCCACTCTATCAGATTACATGAAGGACACATTTCAACCTAGGTACGAGAGGAACGGGGGCTCTTTTCCCCTGAGACTGGATGAAATAAGTAATCCGAGTGATGTAGATATGGGGGAGAAGCGAGGGAGAGCAGTAAACTGAGGAACCTGCACACTCTTCTCTATGAGGTCGTGAAGGTCGCCCTTGGCAGGATATAGGGGCATGTGGGAAGGAGAAAATAAGACAGCAACCTCAAGAAGATATTCCTTAAAACTCCCCAGAATGTAAAGGACATTTTGTTTTACTTAAAATATATCAACTATTTAAGAAGCACTTGTAAAGAAATCAACAGGACATAATTGGTAAGGAAAGAAGAATTTATAAAAGGTAATGATGATTTTGAAGACTAGGGAAAACACAAAGCCTGGTATCCTTTTTATTTTGAAAAAATTAATAAGAATCTGTATAATAATATATTTTTAAATATTACAAGTGATATGAGAGTATTTATTTTAAAGAAAAACATCATTTATCTGGAGAGTCTTTTTTTCAGTATATGAAACAGGGCATAAAATTTCATAATGTTTTCTTTTTGTTTTTTTGTATTTTTGTAAAATAATTAAGATAAGCCACCTTGCTCACTTTATTGAGGAAAAAAGCCACCATATAAGACCTTTCAGAAGTCAACAATTTCTAAAACCATTCATTCATTTATCAAATATTTACTGCTTTTATTATGCATGTTCTTTCACACATAGATCTCTCCTTTATCGAAAATATGTTTGCCTCTCCCCATATTCACTGCCACCATTTATTTCTTTAGTTAATTAGTCAGTTAGTTTAATATTTTTGTTTGTTTGTTTCTGTTTTTGTTTTCATTTCTGAGAGAGACAGACAAACCATGAGCTGGAGAGGGCCTAGAGAGAGAAGGAGAGACACAGAATCAGAAGCAGGCTCCAGGCTCTGAGCTCTCAGCAGAGAGCCCAGTTTAGGACTTGAACTCACATGAGATCATGACCTGAGCCGAAGTCAGCCACTTAACCAACTGAGCCACCCAGGCACCCCGGCCACCATTTTTTAAGAGCCACCATCAACTTCTGCAGAACCACACAGTGGTCTTTCCCCATATTGATTCTTGCCCCCACCTGCAGCTGGAGTGAGCTCTTGAAAAGCATAAATCCCACCATGCAGCCCCCTTGAGTACAACTCTTCAGCAGCTTCCTGTTACTCTCACACTGAAGTCCAGACCCCCTACCCTGCCCTACAAAGTTTTCCTGGTCTAGTTGCTTCTTTCTGTCTTTAACCTCTGGTTTTGTTTTGTTTGTAAATGTTTATATATTTATTTTTGAGAGAGAAAGAGTGATCTGGGGAATGGCAGAGAGAGAGAGAGAGAGAGACTGAATCCTAAACAGGCTCTGAACGGTCAGTACAGAGCCTGATGAGGGCCTTTATCTCACAAACTGTGAGATCATGACCTGAGTCAAAACCAAGAGCCTGATGCTTAACTGTCTCAGCCACCAGGTGTGGCTCTAGTTAAGCCATTTGCCCCTCTGGCCACTCCAGATGTACTTTTGCTTCAGGTTTTAGCTCTGATTTTTTTCTCTTCCCTAACACTTTCTTTTCCCTAACACTATGCCATGCTGACTACCAATTTACCCTAATTAATATATTATCTTAAAAATAATTTAATTATATTTTAATTCAAAATTTACTTCATGGTTATTAAATTAAGCACATTTTTGTTTTAGTTTGTAGCATTCATTTGGCTGGCTCGTTACTATATTAATGTTATACTCTGTAAAAAATAATATAGTGATTTAGTATAGGTAACATGATTACCGAGGAATTGAGGTATGCCAGTTCTCAGATTTCTAAAAAAGTAATTTAAGTTTAAAACTACATTTCTATTTACTGTTACTTACTTGTCTACATTTCTATTTACTGTTACTTACTTGTCTTTTGTCTCTTTTTCATCTAAATAGGTGATTATTTGAAAAAAAGTAATTCCAGTCTTTAGAATTTTCTGGTTGAGTTTCTGACATATTGAAACTGCAGCTTACAGTATTCATAGCAAAAATCTAATTTTAAATGCATACATATATGTGTAAACATAAATAAAATAATTATTGAATTATTACCAGCATGAAGTCAACCTCCATTGTTGCTAAAGTATTGTGACATGTAAAACTAACTTTTTATTTTTAAAAATGTTTATTTATTTATTTTGAAAGAGAGAGAGCATGTGCATGAGTGCGCAAGCAAGGGAGCAGTGGAGAGAGAGGAGAGAGAGAGAATACCAAGCAGGCTCCATACTGTCAGCACAGAGCCCAACATGGGCTCCATCCATGAAACCTTGAGATCACGACCCGAGCTTATATTAAGAGCTTAACCAACTGAGCCACCCAGGTTCCCCATAAAACTATTTATTGAGGAGAACTTATGGCACTCTTGGCAGCGACTTTCAAAATAAAAATGTACTGTTTACATAGTTATCAACTATTTCTTCGATTTTTGGTTTAATAACATCACAGGCACTTTAAAGAGTAAAAAGTAGAAGCTTTTAGGCCTAAGAAAGAAAATTGGTGCCTAAATGGAGGGACAAGGAATCTACTTAGGCTTCACTTTCCTGCTTGTCCCTTTGCCCTTTCCCATGTACAGAATTTAGCATTGAGACTTCCATTTTGGCTTAGTCATGTCTTCTGATTTCTGGTCTCTCCTCTTACCTTAGGTTTAGAATGAGTGATGAGTTAGCAAACATATTGTCAGATGGTCTAAAGAAATACTTCCACTTTACTCCCTTCTTCCCTGTGCTCTAATTGTTCGGGGAAGGCACAGTAGTGCAGGGAAGCAATGGCTTCAGTGCCAGACTCACGGGTTTAATTTTCTATTCAGTCTTGTAATGGTTGTATTACCTTGTAAGTTTCATCATGGCTCTCAGTCTCTGAATTGGGCATAATTGTATCTACTTTGTAGAGTTTTGAGATAATTAAATATAATTATATGTGTGATGCATACATCACATAATTTGTGCCCATACAAAATGGTATGATTATTTTTAACCATGGTGTGGAAATACACTGCTGCCTTTGGCTCTTTGTGTTTTTCATGGTGAAATCTGCTCAATTTCTTATCAAAATCCCATTAGTGTTTGAGTGCCTAGAATTTGTTTATCACCGGGTGTCATTATGAATGTCATGGAAGATGGCTTTTTTTTTTTTAAACCAAACTTATTCTATTATGAAAGAATTGGCTCTAAGAGGAAAATGCTCATTTAACTATTAAATAGCAAATTCTGTAGTTAGTTCTGAAGAAAAAAAAGTATGCTCAATGAGTTTGGACACCTGCCATACATAAAGAAAACTAAGAAGGCTCTGAATAACTTCAGAGATGAATAGAAAAAAATATTATACTTCACCAGCACCTGTAATTACTTATTCTGTTCCGTAAAAGTAACTTTTACATTGAGGACTATGTTTCTAGAGGTTGTTAGAAACAGCTTACTGGGAATTACATTCAGCTTGAATGTAATATGTTACATTATTACATTATTACTAGTATTACATTATTACTTTATGGAATTAAGGGTGTCAGGTTCTAAAAATTGAAGGCAGAAGAGCAAATTGATTTAATCTTGAAAATGCCACAATATCACAAGAATATTTTAATGCTTCAATTTTTCTCCTTTATATTAATACATTAAGATCATTATATATATTTGTAGCTAGAAGAGAGTTATGTGGGAGAAAGGAGAGGGCCTCCTTTTCAAATATCATCTTTATACTGTAGTCAGAGCAATATCCTGAAAAGAGCTGGAACCTTTATGAGAATAGCAAATCTAGTTCTGAGTTGTATTTAGTAAAAATATTGATCCATTTCAAAGTTTCTGGATGAGTTTTTAGGAAAATGTTTTTTAGTACTTTCTCATTTTTCTCTAAATATTAGCTAGTGGTATAAAAATATTGAAATACCAATTTAAGTTTTTTAAAAGGAAGCTCAGTTGAGTCATGTAGTCCATTTAGACTTGAAAAAAAAGTAGTTTATATCTCCAAGTAATTGATTTTATTCATAGTTTACCTTTCACCTCCAATACCACTAAATTCTAACAAAAATTTTACCAATTTCTAAGTATTTTAAATATTTCATGATGTGGTTGTTAAAAACTGTCACTTGTTTTGTAAAAAAGATTACTGGGTCAACACACGATAGTAAAGATGTGTTTCACCAAATCTATGTTTTTTATCAGATAAACCTCCTCATGCCCATATATCCCATAAGCACTCTAGTCCTAGAAACAGTAGAACTAGTCATTGCTTTATTTTATTGATTATAATAAGATAAAATAATGTTCAAGAAAATTCTGAAAGGATTATTATCTGTCTGTTGTTTCATTTTTCCCAGTCTTCTTCCACCTCCTTGGTCTGTGGTTAAAGATCCCTGGAAATGTGTCATAACGTTATCATAAATGATCCAGGTGTGTTTGAGGAGGAATAGTCTAAAAAACACTGTTTGCAGTTCTGTGTATTGTTATCATACCACTAGATTTGCTTTCAACAAGTTAAGGTAGTAAGTAGTAGTTATTTACTGATTAACTTAATTTCCACAGTAAAAGCATTTCACAGTTACTTATCTAGAAAACGAATTTCAACCACAGATTCACAAAGGTGTGCATTCTGCAAGTATTTTTCCCAGTCTCGTTGAATCATGCATTCTAGGCTGTAGTTTTAAGTTTTCTGAAACGTAAAAGTGTTGGTCTCTTTTTTATTACTTTTTTTTTCATTAAAATGCATTTAAATTCCCATATGATCTTTCTAGGAGTCAGGTGTTTTTGCATCACTGTTTTATACACTGGTAGGGCTGACATTTGAGGAGACAGTTTGAAGCATGACTGTCGTAGGCACACTGGAACTGTTCTGCATTATACCTTAAGATCAAATAATAGTTTCACTTTTCCCTAAAATAATCACATAAGATTTATATCAAAGTTAGGAAAGTCAGTTACACTCTAAGAATGAGAATGCCTGAAAGACTGACTACCTACAGGAAAAATAGCTCTTCTTTATAATAAAAACAAAATTAGCAGCTCCTTTGTTTTTTCTATATGCCTTAGACAGATTTTTCTTTGTATCCTGTGTGAAGTGTACAGTCAGAATTTGGAAAAAGTTGGTAAGTGATTTTTTTTTAATGAAACCGACATTTCTGAAGTCATAAGGTTCATTTTCCCCAAAAATATTTAAGTACAGATTTTCATAAGAGTGGAAGAAATCTCTAAGTGATAATTATAAGTAAATGACATCAGTATTCCATATTATTCACAGATTTTAATTTTAATATAGGACCTTTGATGTTATTTAATTATTTATCAATGTATTTAATAAATGAGAAGTTCTAAAATGTGGGATTTATTTTGAAGACAAACATAGAATTTGTGAATTTATTTTATATAGACTATAAGAGAAAGGAGTGGATCATGATTTCAAAGTTTGTTGCTTGGGGTGAGTTGTTTGTTATTACTAAGATATGGAAAACTGTAGGAAAAATACATTAGGTGTCAGTCAAGAGAGGTTTTTTTTTTTTTTTTTTTAGACAACGTAACTTTAAGACTGAACATCTCAGTGTCAATGTTGAGTAGGTTGTTGGAGCAATGACAGTGAACCCTAGAGATTTCAGTTTGGAGTCATAACTGTGTAGGTCTGTTTTATTTTATATTTGCAGGCAGTGGTTTTATATTTTATTGTTTTTAGTATTGGTTTCACTTTCTGTATGTTTATTGTTTTCTATAATATCAAATAATCCTGCTTCTTTAATTTGTCACAGTGATACATTTCTTTTAAATATTAAGAAGAGTGAAATGATTTGGAAAAAAAGTGGTTAAATAGTAATAGTGGTATGTAAATGTGGCAAAATAATAAGAGTGATATCCAGTCAAACTGATTTCCCTCACTAGTCACTAGAATGTATGTTTCTGTTGGATAGCTCCTGCTGTATCAAATGCTGGCCAATATCGTGTTCAAAATTATGTCACTGATCATTTATGGGACAAAGCAATCCAGAACTAGATGATTTCAGAATCAGTTCAGTAGCTCAGTGATGTTAATCAGGAGCTAAGCTCTATCTATCCCTCTCACAAATAGCTTCCCCGAGGTCACTCTTCAGACCTAGAAGTGTGGCTACTGGCCGCAATCTTAGGTAAACTGGTCAAGGTAGACTTTATCTTAAAACTATGAGACTGGGTAAAACAAAGGGATATTGGGTAAAATAAAATAAGAAAACCAATGACCATAACCTTGGGTCACTAACTTGTAGATATATTGGAAATTCAGAGCCTACAGAGTAGCTTTAGAAAAAGCATCCAGTAAGAAAGGAAGAAGACCATAGAGTCTGGAAGCCAGGTGAATCAAGCCTTTCAGTTAAGGTGGGAACTTAGACATGATCACTGGACCAGATGGAGATCCATGTGCATTTGACAGATGCTGTTTTGGCAAAGTGATTGAAGATGCCTTCTTAGAGTGGGTTGAGGGGAGAACAGGAAGAGAGGAGTGAAAACACATGTAAAGACAACTCTTTCAAATCTCTTTGTGAATAAGAGCTAACATATGTAGTAGTTGGAGGGAAACATAAGGACAAGGGAGCTCTGCTTGTGTTTTATTGATTGGTTAACTTTAAGCATGAGAGAAATTACAGCTTTTTTTTTTTTTTAAATCTGGAATAGACAAGTAGTTGATGTTGGAAAGAGGGAGAAACTGTGTGGTTTCTTTATTTGAGTAGTCAGGGGATGGGATCCATGTATACAAGTGAAGGTTGGTCTTATATAAGGAGTATAGACAAAACAGTTCTTCCTCTACATGATGAAATTATGACTGAGTTCTGTTAACTTACTGGCCAGCAGAAGTTTTCCTTTAAAGTAATACAGTAAATTATCATAGTTATACATAGTAAGTATCCATTGTGTTTAGAAGTTTTCATCTACTTGGAAGGAAAGTTATATAACCTTGAAAACAATAACATCATTATAAGATTATTTTAATCCTCTATTTCCCCTATTTATATTATTAACATTGATATTAATATATATATACTTGTTATAAACGTAATATTCTGTGTCTCTTTCTCTCTCTGGCCCTCCCCTGGTTGTGTTCTCTCTCTCTCTCTAAAATAAAGAAATAAACATTAAAAAGAGAGAGAGAAATGTATAAGGGTGAGCACTGAGGTGGTGGTAGTATAAAACTTCCATGGCTTCTCTGAGGTCTACCCTCCAGCCCTTCCATAGTGTTCACCAACACAGAAGCTTCTTGAACTGCAGCATCTGTTAGTGGTTTTAGTGGTGGTTTCATTACAAAGATAAGTGATTAAATCATTGGCCAATAAGGATGGAACTCCATCTCTGGGGCCCCCACCCTTTAGCGGGGGTGGAGTTGTAGGCAAGTGTGGGGCTGAAAGTTCCACCCCTCTAATCAGTGGCTTTTTCTCCAGACCTTCCCTTCTGCTCACCTCCACCCTTCCTAATCCCTCTTCCCACCCAGTATCATTCATTAACATACAAAAGACACTATTATCACTCAAGAGAGTCCGAAGGTTTGAGAAAGTCTGCCCCAGGAAAAAGGCCAAACATTTATTTTGTGTTATACCACAACAATCTTGATTTTTTGAAGTTAGTATGATGAATATTATAGTACTTCCACAAAATTTTACCTGAAAATGACTTCCCTACATTATGTCCATAAACATATTAGTGATAGAGCAGCCTAAAAATGTCATTTTTCTGAGAGTCATCCTATATTTCTAACCTTTGAAAAAGTTTACAAAAACCAAGTCTAATTTTTTACTAATAATATGCTACTGTCTATGTAGCTAAATAATGAAAATTTAATCTTATATTATGAAAATGGAACATTTAATTACTGTAATTCATTTGTCTCCACATTCTTTATAAAACACTATCTCAACACTAGCTCATTCTAGTGTTTTTTTTTAAATTTGTTTATAATGTTTTTATTTATCTTTGAGGGAGAGAGAGACAGAGTGCTAGCCAGAGGGGGCAGGGAGAGCAGGAGCGCAGAATCTGAAACAGACTCCAGGCTCTGAGCTGTCAGCACAAGAGCCCAACGCAAAGGTTGGACCCATAAACCATGAGATCATGACCTGAGCCAAAATCAGAAGCGTAACTGACTGAGCCACGCAGGTGCCCCCTGATGTTTTAAATGATACATATCATTTAAAAATTAATGTAAGAATTTAGTTACAATTTGGAGATACATTTTCTTTTTAAGTTTACTTATTTTGAGAGACAGAGAGTGACCTCAAGTTGGGGAGATGCAAAGAGAGCAGGAGACAGACAGAATCTCAAGTAGACCCCCCTTTTCTGTGCGGAGTCTAGTGCAGGACTCGAGTTCAGGAAACATAAGCTCATGACCAGAGCCAAAGTCAGACTTAGCCACCCAGGCACTCCTGTGGATAAAAAACTTTAAACCTACTCTATGTTTATATTTTTTGTTCATTTAAAAATATAATCGCTCTTTATTTTCCTTGAATTTTAAACATTTGAATAAAGGTTAAAAACTCTGTTCATATATTTACAATATCTTATTTAATTCTTTTTTTAATTAATTTATTTATTTTGAGAGAGAGCACACTCAAGCAGGGGAATGGCAGAGAGAGAGAATCCCAAGCAGGCTTTGCACAGTCAGCACAGAGCCTGATGAAGGGCTCGGCTCACAAACCATAAGATCACGCTCTGAGTCAAAATCAAGAGTCAGACGCTTCACTGACTAAACCACTCAGGCACCCCAATACCTTCTTTATTTCTATTTTGTAAAATTAACTCTTATGTACTATAGATACAGTTCACAAATATGACTTCATATACTTTTCATATATTATTTTAATGTAATTTCAGCTTATAAACAATGATACAAGGAATGAGTAAACTTGGAATTATAGATTCCAAATGTCCATGAAAACATTTGAGAGGGAGGGAGGCAAATCATGAGAAACTCTTGAACAAACTGAGGGCTGAAGGGGACGGGGGGAAGAAGAAGGGGGTGGTGGGCATGGAGGGGGGCACTTGAGGGGAAGAACACTGGGTGTTAAATGGAAACCAACTTGACAATAAACTATTAAATAAACAAATAAACAAATAAATAAATAAAACATTAAAAAAACTTTAAAAAAGCATTTGAATCACTTTTGCTTGCTTCCAAGCGGATCATTGTTTTCAATACATAAGCCAGTTTTTACCCAGTCATTATTTAAGTGATCGTTCTTTGAAATATTATGTGGAAGATATGAGTAGTTCCAAAGGCTGAATTATGTACATAAGAAATCCCATTTGTTTTGGTTACTGTAATCAGAACTACCATGAAATACTTTTTTTCCCCTAACAGAGATTTCTTTAAAATGACACAAATTACTTTAAATTGTAATTTTTATTTAGTACCATGATTACACATATGTATATAAATTTGTCTGAAACAAACAAAATTTACTGATTTGAAAATTTGTTGTGTGAAATTTTGAATAAGTAATATTGGGCTGAAAGACTGTTAGCTTCCAAATCCAAATCAACCCATTTCAAATGCTTCTTGAAAATATTTAAAGTAAAATATTGTAGACAATATTAAGTTAAATACTGTGGTGTATTTTCAGTGACATACTGTAAGTAAAAATTTAGTCATAGATTCCAGTACTCCCTGGTTCTGCCCCTAAATCAACTGTAATTGTTGTACTTAATCAAATAGCATTTTGAGATTTTGTGTTGTGAAATTATGTGCAAAATATTAAGACAATTAGTTAATTTGTTGAAGTTTTGCTATGTGCTAGGCACAATTCTAAGTCCTTTTCATGTGTAAATTCAATCTGCAATAAAACTTCTAAGTTTCTACAAGGGCGATTAACTCACCTGTGGACCTCACAGCCCGTTAGGGCCAGAGCTAGGATTTCAGCAGACTGTCAAACTTGGAGGTCCATTTCCTTAACCATTACCATATATTCCTTCTTCAATCACATTGCACTTCTATAAATAAATTGTGTTTAATTTAAAAAGAGATGATTTTCTTTTCAGTGAACATCATTTTACTTTGAGTGCATGCTGATGAAACCTTTAAATTTAGTGATTGGATTACATGATCATAAGGCCCTCATCTTTAAAAACCTGTGATTATTTTAATATTTTAAGTTATGGACTATAAAATCATGCTAGGAAAATGCCTTATCAGGACTTTTGATGGCACAGCAGTTTTGTCAGGATTAGAGATAGAGATTTTAGAGTGACTGGTATTTAGTAACACCTAAATATTGGTATTTAGGGTGAATTATTGAATAAAACCACCTAAGAAGAATGTTGCTCTGGTAAAGGTGACTCAGATAGTACAGACAACAAGATATATGTAATAACTTTATGTCATGGAAGCCAAGAATAGTCAACCATAGAATATTTCTGAGTGGGCAAATATGATGAAATGGAAAAAGTTAACAATGGTTCTGTCAATGACAGAATTTGTGGAATTTTATTCGGAAAGATGCCTAAGTAGAGTAGCTCATTTTGAGAAGTGAGCAAGTATGGATTGCTTGATACATTTTTCAGTAAAAGTTAACACATTAGATCCTTGGAGAGTCTGGAGTGTCTCTGAGATCTAGAAAGAAGATATTTTTGTTTCTTCAAAGTAAAGAATATTAAAGTATGTTTCCTGGTGAGAATGAGCCAATAGAGAAGAAGACATTAATGAAGCAGGACAGAGAACAGTCAATACAGAAACACAGTTCTTTAGAAGCATCTGGATGAGCAGATATGTTGGATTTGTAAGAGCAAAGGGACTTCTTAAAGAAAATTCATTATAATAAGAGGGAAAATAGTGTGTGGGTGTACTGCTGAAGATGCTTGATTGATTTGGTGTTGGAAAGATGGGAACATTTCTGTCAGTATTCTTGGTGGTAGAGTTCTCCCAGAACTGGACTCTGAGCCAAGGATTCAGCTCAAACAGCTTACTTAGGAAGTGCTTTCAGAAGAAACCAGTGAGAAAGTAAGGAGAAACAGTCAGTACAGGTAAGAGGGATAAGCGTGCAAGGCTGTCATTTTTGGTGAAGTCTCAGACTGACCCAGACACCAAAGGGAGCCCTAAGTGTAAATTATACTTTACAGCTTTCCAACCTGAGGCAAAGGAACTGGGATTATATAACTTACACCTGTTAGTAATTGACCACAGACTTGCAATGGGGCGTGAATGGAATGTAAACTCCCAGGTACTTCTGGCTCTTTGAGCATAAAAGCTCTAAGTGCCCAAGGTCACAGGGGTAAGCCTGAACTTGCAGCAGTGGGAGGATAAATTCAGGAGCTCTAGGAGAGATTGTGAGTTCTGGAGAGTGTATCAGTGTGTTTGCAAATGTCAGATTGCTTCCGTATTTTTTGAGCAAATAGGCGATAATATTCAAATGAGAGCTTAGGATGACAAGAAAGTTTGACATTGAAGATGATGTGAACTATTCCTTATGGAGAGTACAAAAGCTATATGCTAGAGAAGAATAGTCAGCTTGTCAGACATTGTTAAGTGTCACTGTGGTGTTGTCATGAATTTAGCATGTCTTAAGTAATAATGGTTGTATATTTTTTGTTTTGTTTGTTTTGGTCTTTTTGTTGTTGTTGTTGTCGTTGTTGTTGTTGTGTTTTTATCCCTTCCCCAACAATGCCCACCTATCTAAGGTTGGGGTTTCTTAGAATCTTTAAAAGTAAAAGGGTGTAAGAAAGTAAGAAGTCATAGGATCTAGGTTAGCTGCCAGGGAAAATATGAACACGGAGTGATGTAGAGTGAAAAAGTGAAGAGTAGAATAAATGGGAGGTCTGAAGTGGTAATAAACATCCGATGGTAAGAATCTCAAAGGAGCTGGGGGTTTGGATAGAGGAGAAATCAAGGTCTGGCCATGGCACTTCTGCTGCCTAAAGGTTGTGAGAGAACCAATATTTGAGTTTGTGTGGTCTTTGGGGAAGCTACTGTCGGCAGGGGACAATTTCTCTTAATGCATAAAGGTTATAGAAACACTTAGAGATGAAGGTTGGGAAATTGATTGATATTTAACTGTGAGTTTCAAAGGACAGGATGGAATGTGGGGGAAGGAAGGGAAATAGTGGAAAGTTGGATTTGATTAAGAGATATATCCCCGCAAATATTCAATAAATGAAAGTAATAAGCCTGTAATCATTTTTTGTTGTCCAAATTCATTACTTACTATCTTGAGCAATAGAGTCCCCATCCAGTATGGAGTGGTGATGGAGAAGTCCCCTAGATGGGTGATAACACTTACACTGCCTTTAGATAAATACATATTCTCCCCAAATTCTAGAAAATACTGAGATACATGTCTTAAGAATCATAGCTCAGACTATTTAAATATATTCCAAATTATAAAAGGAGACAAAAATGATCTATGATTAAGAGTAATAAATAGATGATCACTGATTGGTAAATTAATCATCAAAGGGTTTGTGGACTACACAGAATGCATTTTAGTTTTCCCTAATTCCAGATGTATACCTCTCATTTAAGTAAAAACAATAAGGGAATAAGATAATAACAACTCTTTCGGACTTCAACTTTTCCCATTTTCCAATTTTCCAGGAGTGCTTTCTTATAGGGGTGTTACCGTGTTTTAAAATGATAATTTGTTTTCTTTACCTCATTTTAAAAAGTGGTGAAAGCATATAAATTTTAGATACTTTAAATAAAGGATTATGTATTAAATCATTGAATTTGTAATTAAAATGTGCAGAGCTTCTCAGTCTACACTTGAAAATTTCCTAATCTAATTTTCTCTTGGCTGAGCCCCAGTTGTTGGATTTTTCCACTACATACAATTATGTATTTTAAACAAGGTCTGTCATCAAAGTCCCTGGAACTTTTATAAATGTGTTATTTGAGCATGCATTTTAGAATACTCTGGAATGTTTTCTGTGGACTTTGGTGTTTTCAGTCAAATCCTTCAATGTGCTAATAGAAAAGTCCTCTCGGTTCCAGAACTGAAGATTGATAGTCTAAGGTTGTAATTTAAAACTGCTTAATTATGAGATAAAAAAATCAAACCACGAGCATAGAAGGTAATAATTTATCAACAAAAGTATTGACATCATTGGATAGTAATATATTACTTCTACCAAGATATGTCTAAAATGGCATTTTTCTGCCTTCTTTGAATTTAGCACATTCTACTCAATTAGCTGTACAAAGGTTTCTAAAATTGCCAGATCTTCCATTCAGTAACTTTATTAGTGCAATATAATGAAACAACACATATGCAACATCTTTAGTAAGACTCAGAGGAACCCTATTAGTAAAAGATTTATGCCCATTTGTTCCTACTAGATTTTCTATTTTTTAATGTTTTTATTATTTATTTTTGAGAGAGAGAGAGAGAGAGAGACAGAATCTGAAACAGGCTTCAAGCTCTGAGGGGTCAACACAGAGCCCAATGCAGGACTTGAACTCAGGAACCAAGAGATCATGACCTGAGCCGAAGTTGAATGCTTAACCAACTGAGCCACCCAGATGCCCATTTTTTTAAAAATTTTTAACAAGTTTTAATGTTTCCCTATTTTTCCTGTTAGCTTTGCTGTAGACTTTCTCTTTCACTTGCTGATACACAATTTGAATGTTTTTGGCATTGTTATGTCTCTGCCCAGTCTGTCCTGTCTCTATTCATTTGACCTTTGTTACAAAGAAATACATAAATTTAAACAGTTAACATTTCCCTCTACAGTGTGTGCTTTTGAGGTCTTTGGAGGACATATGGACTTTTCTCTAATGAGCCAAATTTCCAACATCCTTGGCTAAATAACCCATCTTTTTCCATCAAATTTGTGCTGCCACAGTCTCCTGTATCAAAACTTTGTTTCTGTGCCCTCTCGTCTGTTCCATGGATGTACATTTTGTTCCTCTACCAGCACCATCTCATTACCAGAGCTTACCTAATATCTGGTCGAGTCAGATTTCCCATTTTGATGGTGTCTTTCAGAATTGCCTTAGCTACTCATAGACTTTTATTATTCTTTCACATATTTTTCAGAATTAGCTTTTTAAATTCTTTTAATAGTGTCTTTACTCTTCTGAGGCAAATTGTAATTGGTCATAATGTTTATGTATCATTAGATGTTGCTATTGAATAGCTTATTTAGGCTTTTAATATATAAGTTGTTAAGTAAAACACTGTTATAATTTGGTTTTTATTCTCTTACTTGACAAGTTATGGTAGTGTCATAGGTTTTTCTTCTTTTCTTTTTAGGCCTAACCTATATGAGAAAAGATTTGTTACTTGAATATTAGATAGAATTTATTTGTAAAATGTTTGGGGGGCTTGAAGCTTTTTTGAATGTTGCAACAGATAGATAATTGCTCATATGTATGTATGTGTGTTTTATTAGTAATTAATTTCTAATTTAATTTAATTATCATCAGAAAATATACATTATGATTAATATTGATTCTTAGTACTTTATTAAGGCTTCCCTTTGGCCTAAAATGTGATTGAGTTAAAATTGGTTAACATTGCTATTTGGAGCTTTTCAAATATCTACAGATATGGATTTATTTATTATATTGCTTAATTTTTTTCTTCATTGATATAGTTTCAAGATTAGATTCCCAGTAACAAATTTAATGTAAGTAATAACATCTTATTAAAAGTAGGATGTGGTAGAAATCTTGGGTCATTAATTGGGCCCTCCTCACTGCCCAAGACCTTGCTCTTAGGTACTATCCACATGGGGGCAACTTCAAATTCTTTACCAATGCACTTCCACTGTTCCATATGAATGAAAAATTCAAGAATTCAGAGTACTTTTCAATAGTTTGTACCAACTGATTACCTAAAAGTCATACGCTATTCTTTCCTTGTTTCCATTTAACCCTGAAAAGATCCTAGTGAGATTATTTTACTCATTGTGGTGGTGAGTAAGGGAAAGCTTATGAAGGTTACCTTATCTGTCCACAATTAAATAAAACTTGTCTGCTTTCTGTTGTATTTCAGTGCCTCCCTTGGTTCCATTTATTGGAATCTTTAGTAAGTACAGACATGTTTTAAATACTCGGTTTTGCTTTTTTTTATGTTTTAGTTGTTCTTACAAGCAGTTTATAATAAGGTGTTTATTCACAGAAGGGGTATGATGAATGTTTCTGGTACAAGTTGTTGCAACAAGAGGTGATGATACCATATGGTATGAGAAAGAGTATAATAGCAATTCAGCTTGTCAAAACATATTTGTCAAGACTACAAAAAAGCTATTAATTTCCTGAGTTATTTTACTTAAATGTTTATGCATCTTCTAAGTTGAAAAAAAGAAATCCTGGAAGTATGTAATATATTCTTTAAAGAACTTCATCTTCTTGCATTCCAGTGACTAAATTTTATCAGCCCAGTAGTCACATGTTCTGAAGAATCAGTAAATTCTAAACCTCCATGTGAGTCTGAAATATACTGGCCTTCAGATAAGGAATAAGAAACACTGTGGTTTTAACTATAAGTATCAATAAAGAAAATATTTAACTTGTTGGTAATACCTTACAGATTTTGAGATATTATAGACTAAAGCCACAGTTTTCATTGATTACAAGATAAAAAAATATAAATACAAATTTCTCTTTACACAGCATCTCATCTTTCCTATTTATGGTTTAAAATTTTCAAAAAGTAATAAAAATATTAATGAGGCCCATATTTAGAACAGATATCTCTTAGTGAGTTTTTGTGAATATTCCACATGTGATTTTATGTCTTTTATTCTTTATATTCAAATGATTGCATTTAATGGACATTGTAGTTCCTTAGTGTACTTTTTGACACTGAGGATACACTGTATTTATGAATTAAATTTGGCTTTCTCATGCAATTCAGAGAACTCTGGGATTCGACTTTAATGTTCATTAGGAATCCAAATATATCCCATTCAAATGAGAATGTAAGAATTCAGAGCATTTACTATGCCCAAAGAAATTATTAAATGAAACATTGTATAAACAGGCCTTTTAAAGGTAAAGGTAAAGGTAAGGATCATTTCAAAGAGTCAGTGACTTCTTCTTCCCCTTTGGATTTCTACTTAGTATATGAATTTCCAAAACACTTAAAAGGAAACCTAATGTAGCACTGCATTTGTATTTTCCCTGTGGTCCCTTTTTTGAAGTCAGAAAGTCAGTATACAGCAGTCATTTTAACAGTAAATATTTATATAGTATTTTGTACTTTTGTAAAGTAAAATTTTGTAAATTTGCATATTTTTGTGTGTGTTGAAGAGTGCCAACAAACCCTTTTACTTAATATACACAGCAGACCTACGGAAAACAAGAAAGTTCTGTATTCATCCGTATTTCACAGATGAGGAATGTGAGGATCAGAGAGGTTAAATAAATAACTCAAGGTTGCAGAGTTAGTAAAAGTCTCAGCTGGTTTTCAAACTCACGCCTAGATAGATGATTCACAAGTCCAAGCTTTCAGTTACTATGATATACAGGTATTCTCTGATTTTCAAAAGTTTTCGCTAACCCCTTTCGCTTTTGCAAAAGGCCTACATTGGTAACTATTTTTGCTAAGTAAAAAGATTCTGAAGAGGATATTCACTTTATGTTAAAAAAAAAAAAGTAAAGCAGAAGTAGTGCTCAGTGTTTGTTGTGCAGAGAGCTAGTATAGAAGCAGTGCCCGTCCTGAGCAATAAAAGTGGCGCCCCCAAGCTCCTTCCCTGGGAACTACACTCAGCATCTCAGCATCAAGTCACCATAGATTTGAATTGTGTCTGTGAACATCTGTGCTTTGTCTTAGTTTATTTTGTGCATCTGTTAGCAAGATGTGTTCTAAGGAATCAGAAAAACCTAAGAGAGAGACACCTGGCTGGCTTAGTCAGAAGAGCATGCAACTCTTGATCTTGGGGTTGTGAGCTCAAGCCCGACATTGGATGTAAAGATTGCTAAAAAATAAAATAAAATAAAATAAAATAAAATAAAATAAAATAAAATAAAATAAATAAGTAAACTTTAGGGGGGGAAAGCCCAAAAGAGATTACTTTTGGGGTCTAGGAACACTCAAAAAATTTACATATAAATTAATGTAACTCCTTCATTGCTTTACACCATTTGAGCTTATGAAAGGTTTCATAGGATAGTGGGAAAAATCTATACTATCTTCTATACATTAAAATTAATAAACTATCTAGGGTGGTATTATTTGCTTTCAACATAAGATTCCAAAATTTGGTATCTTATTTGCATGAAGCCTACCAAGTCATTTTTATAAATCTGGTAGAGGGAGATAGGGAACTGTAATAAAATTGTAGCTATGTACAATATATGTTCATTATTCATTCTCATAATTGATATCCTTAATTTCTTTCATATATAAATTAATTCTTTAACCATATTATATTGAGTTATAAAAATTTGCATAACATTGAGTTTAAAGAAAATATAATTAAAGTTTTATCAGTCATTGATTTAATATTTATTGATCCTGATTTAGTATACTCAAATCTGCTTAATTTCAGACTTACCCAATTCATCAGCAGTGTGAAATCTGTGATTAAAAATTTAATATTGGTGTATGCTTTCAAATCTGTAATATTATTATAGGGACATTGACACATGGGAATAAAAGCGTTCATGATATATTCTAAGCTATTTACTTTATTTATTTGGTTCATTTTATTCTTCTCTTAATAAATTTTGTATGAACAAAATGTAGCAATATAGCTTTTAATAGTAATACTTTAATGGCAATAAAATCCATAGTTGAAATACAATCATCTTCTCTGCTGTTGATAATTTCTACATTGATGTTATATGACTTTCATATTTTTCTAAGAATTTTTAATATCTTTATTATTGATTTAAACATATGACCATAATGAAACATTTTTCATATTTTACTCAGAAATGTTGAATTACATTTTAAATGACTTTAATTTTCCTCTAGTGGTTAAGAGAGAGAATTGAATATAATTCTAGGATAATATAGTCCCACTAATATAAAATGCATTTGAAAGAAATATAAAACAGTCATCATTTTGTCCCGTTACTAATTGTTTAAGCATTTTTAACACAGTGAGGTATAAACATAAAATATTTAGATTTTTCTCTGATCACTACTCTTTGAGCTATGCTATCTTAAATACTCCTTAACCACTGGGTAGCAGATGTCTAAATGCCATCTTAAATGTTGCTACTTGGCCAGGCTATTCTGGTTTTGAAATGTCTGATCAACTTAAAACTTGAAAAACATATCCCATTTAAAACATTCATCCCCGATTGTCTGCTAAAATCTGTTGCTGGGGAATTAGTACAAGTAAACGTGTAACGTGTAAACTTCCCTTCTTCTTTCCACTGTTTCATATAGTCTGTGAACATTGTAGTCCTAAAAGACCTTGTGCCTATGATTTCAGTTTGAAAGACTGGGGACCCCCGGACTGGTAGTTTGGCAAAGCAGTGTCTCAAACATTACTTCTATGTGAAATCCATTAGTGTGGGTTGTTGCCGGATCCTTTTAGAACATGGGTAACTGAATCCTTCTTAGTCCTCAGTTGGGAACTGATTAAAGAAAAGTAGGGAAAACCGGCTTACCATACAGATGCAGAAGTATTTGTTAGCCTTTTATTTTTTTTTCTATGAAGAATAAAGAATATACTTTATATAAGATACATATTTACATAAGAAATTCACTTACAATACCTTTCTCATTGCTATGGTAACCCAAACCAAATTCAAGGGGAAATGTCTTTCTTTCTTTGATGCAGTTAGTTTCACACCAGGGAAAGTAAATTTACTGCATACTGAACATGGAAATATTGGGATCCTAATCAAGATATCTATCTACACTTTGACAGCTGTCTTTCTCACTGTTAAACATACAGTTCAATTGCCAAAAACAATTAGCAAAGTACCCAATTCCAGAGTACCCCAGAATGCATTCATCTTTTTTTTATTTATTTTGGGGAGAGGGTGTGTGATCAGGGAAGGGGCAGAGAGAGAGGGATACAGAGGATCTGAAGTGGGCTCCGTGCTGACAGCAGAGAGCCCTGTGCAGGGCTCTAACTCAGGAACTGTGAGATCATGAGCTGAGAGGAAATTGGCTGCTTAACCAACTGAGTCACCCAGGCTCCCCAGAACGCATTCATCCTGATGAATGGGGTGAATGTTGATGGATTCTGTCTAAGCCATTCATTTTCCTACACCTACTGTGACTTAACCAGATCTTTCCGCATGGGGCTTAAATTCTCAACTATGCCTCCCATCACTCCTTCAGACCAAACTTTACCCATCCCACTGCTTAAAAAAAGTTCTATATGTAAATATAATAGAAAGGAAAGTTTTAAATTATTTAACTAATCTATCTTCCTTATATCTTGAATTTTAGATATTTCCTACAAAAATTATGCCCCAAAACAATATTCTCTTTTGAACTCTTGAAATTAGAGAAAAATTATCCTATAACTAATTTCACTCATGTTGTTTCTATCCTTTCATCAACTGTCTATATTGATATTCCATATTATGAATCTTTATATCACCATATTAGTATATATCAGTTAATATTTTAGCCAAGAAATCAATCCTCTTGAGGATGTGTTCTGGGTTGTTTCAATGGGGATAGACTGTATAGCCCTTTAGTGGGCTTTGAAATTGTTATAGGATATATAAATATATGCATAATTATTATCAATCTGTGCAGAGACCCCTACAAATTTGATTCTGACGTTGATTCTACTGATCACATTTTAGAATATTCTTATGACATTAATATTTAAAGCTTTCAATTTTAGATGTTAGTTGAATAAATAATAAACTAAAATGTTTGACAAAAGTAAAACAAATTTGCTAAAGAAAGGAGGGTCTCTTTTTCTTTGTTTCTTAAAAATTGTATGTACAAGACATTTTACTTCGTTTTCAGAAAGTCACCACTTATAAATTATAAGATAACCTGAACGTTACTGTTAACATCTGTCAAGAGCCTGTTAGGACTTTGTGTCTCTATTTTTATATGATCTTAAAATAACTTCAGGGAAATTGTTTTAATCATACAACATGGAATGAAATTTTATTTCAACAGACTTTCACTGGTAAAATTATTCAGCTTTAGAGACTAGTTCTGTAGATATATTTTAAATTAAAAAAAATGAACCAATAGCATACAATTTTGCCACTATTACTGGTGGCAGCATTACAATCAATTTAACTTGAATTTAGTGGAGAGACATTATAAAACTAGATTCTCTAATCCCACAGAATATCTGACAAAATGATAGAAGGCACTGACATATTATAGGTAATCTTCAGTGTTCTTTTGATTTTGAATTATTATATTATTATTATATTCAGGAAATAAAATTAATGAATGGTTCTTTTTCTGGGAGCATGAATTTTGTATTAAATGTGAACCAGTAATTCTTATAGATAAAATGTTCAAATTACATGCTTTATCAATTATTGCACAGGCTAAGCCACAGTTAAAAAAATACTGTAAAATATAGTGGCTTAAATTTGTTATATAAAATGTTCTAAGTCTAATGCAGCGGCTCCACATCAGTAAACAACTTCCATTTCTAAGTCTGAGGCTCTGCTGTCATTTTCTCCTGGCAAAGGGGGAGATAAAAATGGTCAAGGGAAGCCCGACTCCAATCCGTTAATTGGCAAGACTCAGAAATGTCACAGTTCACTTCTGTTCACACCCCAGTGGACACTACTTAAATGCATGGCTGTGGCTAACTGTAAGCGAAGCTGGAATTACAATCTTGGTTATTGAGTGGAACAACTGGTGCTTTCCCACAACTGCCAACAAAAACTGCTGAATTGTACCCACATTAATGGCAAAACATCTCACTCCAGCCATTACAGTGCAAGTTTTGTATTTTATTTTTTGAAACATTTAGATAGCTCAGTACGCTATCCTACAGCGTGTCTGCATGTATTCCTATATGCCAGCCTCTGAAATGTTCTTTACTTGACATTCCACTATAAAAAAGAAGGTAGACACAGTAATCCCAATCATAAACTCGGAATCACAGATGGAATATACAGATGCAATGGAATGCATGTAATGGAATAAATGTCATATTCTTATGTTCTATAACTTTTCAACATTAACATAAGTATAAGATTTTCTTTCTAGGAACAGTTTACAACTTTTAAAAATGATCAATTCTAAAAAATTCTTTGCTCTTTAAAAGACTTTCACATATCCATGGCATTATTTAAATAGCACTTAGAATTCCATTTTCTGGCATAAATCCCTCTTTGAATGTCTTAGTCCACCAATGTCCAATAGAAATTTCTGTGAACACAGAAATATTCTAGAACTGCACTGTTCAATATGGCAGCTACTGAAACTTTTGAGTGCCTATAATGTGACTAGTGTGACTGAGGAATTGAATTTTAAACTTTATTTCATTTTAAAGAATTTAAATTTATATAAACCCATGTGACCAGTAGTCACCATATTAGACAGCACAGTTAGCCATTTCCTGCTCCATTTACAAACGTATTTGCTCCACATTTATTTTACTGCATAATATTGCTCCTGAAAAGTCCTCAAATGAATTTGACTACTCAGTGTCTATTATTTGGTGTTTTATTGTTTGGGTGAGAGATTCTATATTTTCAGTGTGACTTTACTCGAGTTTAAATAGTCTAATGATAAAAATATATTTACTGTATGCAGTACATGTCAGACACCGTTCTGAGAACTTTACACATAATATGTAATTCTATAATCACAAGAAACCTACATATGATTATCACCATTTTATAGATGTATAAATTAATTAATTTTTGCCTGAGATCAAATAACTAGTTAAGTGGCTGATCTATGATGTAAATTCCAGACAAACTAGCTTTAAATCCCGGGCTCTTACTCCATTCTATATTCTGTCATCATTTTGGAAAAATGAGGTTTCCCATCAGTAGTTCTCTTTATTCAAAAATGCATCACAGTTGGGGCCCAAAGCTTTATTTGTGTATGTATAATATTGGAAATGATTGCCCCTAGCAAGAAAAAGAGAAAAGAGCAGCATTTCTCTTCTTTTCTGTTCTGTCACAATTCACTGAACAGACTGTTTACAAAAGGATTATCTGAAATGTTCCCTAACCTCATCTTTACTAATTTGGCACTGGGATCTTATTTTATCAGAATGATACAAAATAAATTGGCTAACATCAGTGACCATGAATGGGTGCTGTATGCTTGCTCCTATCATTAGAAAAAAAATTATTCAGATATTTTTCTTAGTACATTAAGAGAAAGAATTTTAAAGTGGTCAGGACTGATTATTTTCAAAGGGCTATAGTGTTCAGTTCTAACTCAGGTCAATCATCTGCAAGTTAAAATTACTTAGAGACGTACTGTCCATAATTAAGTAATCTTACCTACTAATATTACAGAATAAGGATATCTTTAGGTGACAAAAAGTCTGTCATTTTAAGTATGCCCCCAAGCCTTTTTCAGATTGCTCATAAGATTTCTCATTCTCTAGAGAAATGCGATCTCTAAGAAATAAATGTCTCTGTCAAGTCACAAGTAATATGAGCGCATGATGAAAAAATGGAATTTTTTAGTCTCATAAGGGCTATTGCAGTATTGTAAAATTGATCTTATTCCTTGTTATGTAAGTTCTCATGGTCATCATTTTAGGATTTACCTTCTGGATATAAAGGGAAGGATATTATGCCTTATAGGGAGGTGGGGTACAGAAGTCTTTGGGGACCAGGAGAATATTTTTCATATGAAATCTTTGTCATAAAATGCTAATGTTGGTGTTCTTGTCTTTATGTCTATGCATTCTTTAGCTATGAGGATAACAGACCCTTCATCAAGTAAGAATGACCTGAATGGCTGATAAATTCCATTTATCAGTGTGGTCCCATGAACCAGCTGTCAGATCAGTACTGAAAAATCATTAGAGCTTCTGTCATTCACACTGAGGCAGAAGAGCAAACTGTGCAGGAAAATAATCAGGCATACAACTTGTATGCAGAATAAATATGCTGCAGGTGTATTGCCAAAAAATTTTTTGCTTCACCTCTTTTAATTGGATATCACCTGAAATGAGTGCCACAGTAATAGTAACTTCATGTGGTACAGACTTGTTTCGCTTTTCGTAGCTTTCTCCTTTCATTGTGATGTGTTCCTCTGTGCTGCACATGTCGTCATTTCTGTTGTTTGTTTGGACATCACTCATCTTAAATTATTTTGTGATTTAGTGGGCTATCTTCAAAATGACCTTATGAGTATAAAACTACCCAATTGCATTGGATATTAATGAATTTATCTTTTAAATATTCAAAATGGGAAAAAATGCTTCCTTCAAAAATTCAATTTTATGTATGTAAAATTACCTCTTTTAATTCTGACACATGCCACTGGATTAATGATCTAATTGTTTATGACTATTTCCTTTAAATTTCTGAAACAAAGCTACAAGTCTGTACTAATCTGATTAGAGTAAACATAAATGTTAATATTTGGGCTCTTTTCTTCTGTACATTTTAAAATTATGTGTCCTGCCACAATAAACTTAAGATTGGCAACCTAGAAGTGACCTTACTGTAGACTTTCAGTTTGTTCTTCTGGTGAAGAGTCCTTTGTTTTCATTTTCTCCAATGACATTTCACTTACTTCTTCATGCTCTTGCTTATTTTTTTTTTCTTTAGAAATTGGGCTCATTCCAGTTTTATATCATGAACTCTTGGGCCCATCATGTGTTTTCTAGTAGATACTAGCTAACGAGTATTTTAGTCTATCCTTGTATTTCTAAATTTAAATAGCAATTCTGCCTTGAATTAATGGTATTCTTTCCATTTTTCCTTTTTCCAATGTCTGCAAGAAGCTGAGAGCTTTACCTTGAAAGTTCCCATATTTTTAATTTAATTATAGAATATACTATTAATATCTAAGATGTTTTCTAATTCATATAAGCAAACATGCCACATACAATGGCAAGCCTCCTGTTAGGGATTCTTTATTCAATAACATTAATGTTTTAAATTGAACATGTTAAATTTAGTGGATATTTAAATATGGAATATAGCAGCTGATGGTTGTTGAAGAAAAATAGTAAATATTCATGATTAATTTTAACAAGACTTTAATACTAATTGACTACTTTGGGACCATATCTTTCTTAAGATGTAGTTCTCTCTGAAAACTTTACTCAACCCAGCTTCAGATTATGGTAAATACACGTATTTTCTTCTTTAATCCCTTCATGTTGCAAAGTTTCTATCCCCATAAACATTTCTTCCTTAGACAATGCAAGTGGAGGAGTGTAGCTTGCTGAAAATAAATATTAGTTTACTCTGTTCAAATGCGGTGTGCTGGGAAAAGAAAGGGTGTTTTCATGAGTACCTAGAGGCCTCGACTCGCTTGGTCCTTTTCTCCCATACACTTAGAGAGGAGTTAAGAAGGATAATACTTCCACTTATTGGATTCCCATCTATTGGAAAGATTCATTTTACAGTGATAGTGAGTACATAACACATGACCACGGATATATGGACTTTTGTCACCCATTGATTACTATTGCGAATGGCCGCTGGAGGAAACTAAGGGAATGGAGCGTGAGCCTGGTCTTCCATTCTAGCCTCCTCTGTTCATCCCGCCCCATCCCATTCTCGGCTTCATCTTCTCCTTCAAGTATGCAGACCCTTCCGAAAGACGAAGGTGCCCTGAGTTCTTAAGATTCTTTCCAACAAAGCTGCCAATTGCCTGATTTTCAGAGTCTAGTCCAGCTTAACCTAGAAGACATCAATCCAAAGGCAAAGTAGTTTGCTGTCCAGAGCGGAACAACTTTTTCCACCCGCTGTATCACATTTGTTTTGCGTAACTATAGAATCAGACAAATAGAGCTCTTAAAATTCATGCATATACTCTATATACTGGCTTCTTCTAATATGAGCTCTGTTTTTGTCAGAAAACACTAAAATTCTTATGGAAAAAGAGGAAATTTGGAAAAATGGGGTAAAAGTGTATCAGATGAAGCTCTAATGGAGAGAGTCCAATCAAACAAATGCTATCGTAACAATGAGGCCAGTGGAAACTAACATAGCTTTATAGACTTTTCCCCCCTTGCCATTCACCATGATTACATCTCCATATCATTTGCATATGTGCTGCAAATACATGAATAATTTAATAGTACAAATCTGCTTTTGCTCAAACAAATTTCTGTGTTCATAACATTTTCATTCATGTATATCTCCTCAAGTTTGAAAACTTGTAGTCCCCATTAAAATCTTAAAGTACTTAACCACCTGTCTTACATTTTCTGTCAATAAAACTTACTGTAACATTTTTTTCAGTGTCAGTATTGTTGATATGATATGATTGTGCTAATTAACAACCGATCATTTGATAACCCTTAATTTTCTTTTCTCTCTACAGGTCATGGGTTATAGGTGCAATAGCTCTTCTCTGCCTGTTAGGATTGACCTGGGCCTTCGGACTCATGTATATTAATGAAAGCACAGTCATCATGGCGTATCTCTTCACCATTTTCAATTCTCTACAGGGAATGTTTATATTCATTTTCCATTGTGTCCTACAAAAGAAGGTAAGCAAAAATTCTCTGTTAAAGAATAAATGGCATATATATCTCATGATAACCAAGCAACCATAATATAAATCATTCTTAATGTTTTGGCTTCTAAGAAATGAATATATTACGTTATTAATTTTTTTTACAATAGTAAAGACAGAAGATGCAAAATAAAGCATAATAGTTGGTGAATATATTCAACTGCAAAAATTCAAAATATTTTCTGATTTGGACAATGAATAGAAATATATTCTTGTAGGCTTGGCCTTTTGTCTTTAACATTTTTATTGTCAGACACATAGAATTTGTGTATTAGAAATAACTTTTCTAAAATTTATGGATCTTTGGGATGGATATATATATATATATATATATATATATATATATAGCCTAAGAAATATATGTTTTTCTATTTTTCTTTAAAATCCAGTTTGCATATACTGGAAAATATAAATATTTAACATTTTATGATAACATTTATGTTTCTTAAATGAACAATGAAGTTCTAAGTAATTGTCTCTGTACTTCTTTAAAAGCATCTTTTATAAAATCTATGATATAGATGATTAGAATGCAATATTTAATTTTTTATGCTGGTCTATTTTTGTGCTTTTTCACATTTACAATGACTTTAAATATTCATCTTCAAAGTTAATTTTAGCCCCTAAATACTTTCACTGCATTTTTTAGAAATCTCAAGATTGATTTTCTCATCTTATACTTTTTAACTCTATTAAAAATGTGGTCATTATAGTTCCAATCACATAGACCCCTGAGCCAAGATTGTCTGTGTCCAAATCCTAGTTTTCATACATAAAAGCTTATGTGACTTTGGGCAAGTTAATTAACCTTCTCATGCCCCAGTTTCTTCATGTGTAACATGGAGGTAATAAAAATAATTGTGAGACATTGAGAGGTGGTTCTGAAAATGAAATGTCAAAATGTGAAAATATTTTCTAAGGAAGAAATAACACCACCTAAAATTTTTCTTTGGAAAACAACAACAACAACAACAACAACAAAATAAAGAGTAAAGATATCTGTGTCATCTTCTCAAAACTTGAGAAGCATGTTCACTGGTCGCCATGAGTTGGGTTCTCTTTGGTTTCAGTTGTGTGTGGTGGTAGGTATCAAAAATGTGTTGACATGATCCTAAATGCTATAAGAGTAATGATGACTCAGGCCTATAAATGTAGCTTACGGAATAGTAAAGAGGTTATCTGGGAATGTAATTTAGAAAAGAGGTTATATTAAATGGGTTGAATCCTCCCAAATATCTACTATACACACCCCTAACTTTGCAGTTGTTTAATCCACTAAAATATTTATTTTTATACTTATGGCCTAATTGATGGTGCTGCTTCATGGAGGGACATAGGCTAATGAAGTCTCAACCAACCTTAATATATGATTTCTACAGTTACCTTGAGTATTGACATCAAGTAGGAAGTCTGAATAAGAGGTTATCTTGTGTAAAAGGTCTGAAAGAGGCATAAATCACTAGTACTCACCTTCCATCAGATAAGACCCTATCAATGGTACTACCTAAACTGCAAGGAAGACTGGAAAACATAGTCTAGCATTTTTTACCTCAAGAAGATAAAGAATTAGGTACTGTAAACAGCTAATAGTCTGCCACACTTGAAGAGTATAAAGAGTAGGACATGTAAATGATGAATAGGAATACAGTTTGAAGAAAGGAAGTAACTGAGGAGAAGATGATAATACACTAAATTGAAGACAGGAGAAAATGTCTAGAAATAGCAGCTAGTATTGTAAAAGAGTTCAAAGAAGTCAGACTAAGCACTTGGGAAAGTTTTCTATATTTTGATAGAAGAATGTCAGAACTGATTGTCACAAGAAATGTATATAAAACAATGGGAGCAAAATCAGGAGATTATGGAAAAGGTAGCATTTGTCTGTGTAAATAAGGGAATACTGAGCCTTGAACCATCATAAGCAGTTATAACATCTTTATATATGGTGAACCTGATTGACCTATTATTTTTATAGTATGTATTAGCTAGGAATTTGGACTAATAAAATTAAAAATTTTATGTTATATAGAAATTTTCTTTAGAGAAGAAAATATTTTTTGTACTGTATATATTAATTAGTTTGATGTTACTATTTTTTATCAGCCAGTATCTATTAGGGTTTTCTCAATAATTGTTCTTATTTCTCTCATCTTACAAATATACATACTGGTATAAGTAGGACTTGATATCCAGGAAGAGATATTGAACCTCAGAATCCAAAGTCTAGAATTTTTAGTATATTTAACATATTTAACATAAGTGAAATTTTATAAAATATATGTAATCGAACTCAATTTTGTTATTCATTAGAACAGAGTTTGGCAAACAAAAGCTCATGGGTCAAATCTGTCCAGCTGCCTTTTAATTTTTACAGCCAGTTAGCCATGAATGTTTTTTATATTTTTAAATGGCTACATTTAAAATTTAAAATAAGTACATAAACAGCATCTTTAGTTGTCTATTGCTAAACAAAACCTAAATATCGACTATTGGCCCTTCATGAAAAAAAATTTACTGACTTATGACTTACGATAGGGGTGCCTGGGTGGCTCAGTTGGTTAAGTGGCCGACTTCAGCTCAGGTCATGATCTCACGGTTTGTGGGTTCAAGCCCTGCATCGGGCTCTGTGCTGACACCTCAGAGCCTGGAGCCTACTTCTAATTCTGTGTCTCCCTCTTTCTCTGATCCTCCCCTGCTCACACTCTGTGTCTCTCTCTCAAAAATAAATATTTAAAAAATTTTAAAATGGTCTCTTTTATGATTTATTTTAACAAGTAATAAGCATATTATTTTATTTATTTTGTGTTTTGAATTTTCCAATTTTGGTGGCATTTTTATTGAGTATCAAGACCATGACCCAACATCAGAGAATATAGAAAACATGAAATTGTTTACCTTCCTCCCTACAAAAACAAAAAACAAAACAAAACAAAAAATAGGTATTTTTGTTTGCAATTGCAAAAATGTTTTAGGAGATATTTCTTCTAATCCTTTATTTAAATTGACATATTAATGAGATATAAATATTGTGTAACTTTAAGGCATACAGTATATTAATTTGTTACACATATATTGTGAAATGACTGCCACTGTAGTATTATCTAATAGTTTCATCAACTCACAGGACTACCATTTCTATTTTGTGGTGAAAACATTTAGGATCTTTCAAGTATATAATACAGATTTGTTAACTATAATTAATTATCATTCTGTGCGTTAGATTTCCGGAACTTATTCATCTGATAACTGGAAGTTTGTACTCTTTAACCAACATCTTCCCATTTCCTCCAGCCACAGCCTTGGGTAACCACCATTCTCCTCTGTTTCTATGAGTTCAGCTTTTTTAGATTTCACATATAAATGATATCATACAGTATTTGTCTTTCCTTGTCTGACTTATTTCAATTAACATAATGCCCTCAAGATCTATCCATGTTGTCGCAAAAGGCAAGATTTTCTTCTTTAGTGACTGAACAATATTCCGTTGTATGTACCATATCTTCTTTATCTATTCACCCACTGATGGACACTTAAGTTGTTTCTGTGTCTTGGCTATTGTGAACAATACTACAATCAACATGGAAGTGTAGATATCTGTTTGAGGTCCTGATTTTATTTCCTGTGGATATATACTCAGAAGTGAGATTGCTGGATCATATGGTAGCTCTGTTTTTAATTTTATGAGGAAACGCCATACTGTTTCCCATAATGGCTGTACCAATTTGCATTCCCACCAACAGTGCACGGGGGCTCTCTTCTGTCCACATCCTCACCGATACTTAACTATCTGTTCTTTTCTTTTGTCTTCTTAATGGTAGCCATTATAACAGGTGTGAGGTGATGTCTCATTCTGGGTTTGATGTACATTTCCTTGATTAGTGCTGTTGAGCATCTTTTCATGTTGGTCATTTGTATGACTTCTTAAGGAAAGTGTTTACTCATTTACCCTCTTCATTAAAAAATTTTTTTTAATTTATTGAGTGAGAGAGAAAGAGAAAGAGAGAGCAGGGGCAGGGCAGAGAAAGAGAGAGAGAGAGAGAGAGAGAGAGAACCCCAAGCAGGCTCTGCACTGTCAGTGAGGACACCAACGTAGGGCTTGATCCCATGGTGAGAGGATGACCTGAGCCGAAATCAAGAGTCAAGGCTTAACAGACTGAGCCACCCAGGTGCTCCTCTTCTGTTCATTTTTAATTGGATTGTTTGGAGTTTTGCCCTTGTGTGTTACAAGTTCTTTATATGTTTAAATAGGAACCCCTTACAGAAATAGAATTTGGAAAAATTTTCTTCATTTCTGTAGAGTGCCCTTTCATGTTGTTGATTATTTCTTTTGCTATGCAGAAGCTTTTTAGTTTGATGTATTCCCATTTATTTTTGCTTCTTGATGTCACATCCAAGAAATCATTGCCAACACCAATGTCCAGGAACTTTCCTCATATATTCCTTTACAATTTTACAGTTTCAGTCATGTTTAAGTCCTTAATTTACTTTGAGTTAAATTTTGTGAGTGGTGTAAGATAGGGCCCAATTTCATTCTACCGCATGTTTAGTTTTCCCTAAACTATATATTGGAGAGTTTGCCCTTTTTCCCACCAAGTATTCTTGGCTCCATTGTAAAATATTAGTTGACAGCAAATGCAAGCCTTTATTTTAGAGCTCTCTAATTCTGTTGTCTTGGCTTATATCAACACCATACTCTATTGATTACTGTAGCTTTGTAATAGAGTTCGAAGGCAAGAAGTGTGATGCCTCCAGTGTGTTCTTTCTTAGAATTACTTTGTGTGTGTGTGTGTGTGTGTGTGTGTGTGTGTGTGTGTGTGTGTGGTTCTATACAAATTTTAGTATCATTTGTATCTATGAAAAATCAAATTGGAATTTTGAGAGATTGCATTGAATCTATAGAGGTCTTTGGGTAGTATGGACATTTTAACAATCTTAATTCTCTTAAGCCATTTGATTGAATTCAGTGATATACCCATGCTTATGTAGTTGTCATATGTTTCAATTACAGAAATATGAAGTATTCCATTGTTGAGATATTTTGGCTTATAGAGTTATTAGTTGATTAATTCAACTCATTAACAAAATCAAATTTGAGTTATCAGTCTTATTCTGAGTGTAGATTGCATGATATTACTAATACCAGTAATACTGGTGACATTAAAGTTGTCACTTTTTCTTTTGTTATACACTCAGTTTTGTGCTAAATCTCAGAGGGTATCATATTATTTTATTTCTGGTCTGAGACTATAAAAAATGCCATTGGTAAGATATAGTTTCTTTCCCATTTTCTTTATTCTAGAATAATATTAAGATAATAGATATCATATTGATTGAGGTTAGAGGATTATCATGTGAATTAGTGGATTAGAATATGGAAATGATTGATCAAATATTTTTTTATTTTAATCTAAAGGAAAATATGTCATAGACACAGCCCATGTAATTTTGTTTTTTTCTTTTAAAACACATGCTTAAGTGTTTCAAATCTAATAACAGAAAAATAAAGTCAAATCAGCAAAGATTCAGTAAGTAATATACCTGAATATGGAACTTGGCATCACTAGATATCTTGATTTGCTAGCTAGTTATTTACATAATCAGTTCAGAATATATAACCTTTTTGAAAAATGTAAATCATCCGAGATGAATTCCTATGGCTCATACAATATTGCTGCCTTTGTACCAGGAAGGGGAATGGTTCTCTTTCTCTCTTTTTTTCTCTATCTCTCCTAAAATATTTATGTAAATTTAAATCACATCATCAAAAAACACTTTCTTTTAAAAGAAAGAAAAATATACTTGTTGAGTATATTAGGAAAAACAAAGTAGGATGTAAGTTATGATCAAAATTTAGATTCTTGGAGATACTTCATTAATTCTGGACTAATATTAAACTATTACTGGTAGTGCTTACCTTTGGGTGAAGATTATTTTAACTTTCTCAAATTCTGATTAAAGCACTTGTCCTTATATTTTCTAGATACAGAGAAAGGGATAATTTAATATATTACTTTAATAATCATGTTAACATATTAATATTAGAAATACGGCCTTTTAGAAAGACCTCCCTGATCATAGAGCACCTATGAGAGTGGGTTTTTTCACATGACACATATATTGCTTAATCTTTTCAGTATTTTAGTATTTTCATTGCTTAATCTTTTCAGTATTCTTATCTGTTCAGTGTAGGTAATAATTATTACCCAGAGTTGTTTTGAGGAAGGGACCTAGCACAGTTCCTAGTAAATAGCAAATAAAAATCAGAAGCTTATTGGGGCACCTGGGTGGCTTGTTTGTTGAGGGTCCAACTCTTGATTTCAGATCAGGTCATGATCCCATGGTCATGGATCAAGTCCCATATGGGAGTCTGCACTAAGTGTGGAGCCTGCTTAAGATTCTCCCTCTCTGTCTCTCACTCTTTTCCTCCTTCTCTCTCTCTCTCTCTCTCTCTCTCTCTCTCTCTCTCTCTCCCTGTGCCCTTCTGTCCCATCACACATTCACTCTCTTTCTCTCTAAAATAAAATTTAACAAAAATTAGGAGCTTTGTCATTTCATACTCCCCAGTTCACAGGAATCATGGATACACACACAAGTGAGTAGACATTTTTCTAAAAAACCAACAAAAAAAGAATTGGCTTTTATTTTAAGCAGTGAATAAAACTAATCATTTCTAATATTCATAAATATAGCATGGAAGAGATTGAAAATGTATCAGTATAATTTCAACAATACCAAAGAATGTAATGTTGGCAGCCCGGGTTGGAGAATGTCCTCAAAGCTGCTCACACTGTTTGCAACACCTAGGATGCCTTTGTCTCTCTACTGTGGCCTTTCTTTCAACCTCATTGTCCAACCTGACAGATTCCAGCTTACCTATTGAAAGTTCTCTCAGAAGTCCTCTTCTCTGAGAAGCCTTCTGACCTACCGCCAGCAGATGCTTCTCCTTCGTGCTTTGATTCACCTGTCTCCATATTGTTGTTCCTGTCACAGAATAAGCATTTAGTAAACGTGAATTCTTCAAACAAATCTGAGTCTATTCTACCTCTGATTCTGCTACATCTTTCATAGAATGAGATTTCCAATATTAAGATGTAATATTTCAGTCTTGAATGCTAATATTAATTTATGATTCACACTCTTTTTTTCCTTTTGCTTCTAAATAATGTGCCTCAGGAAAGTATATATTTATAACTTCTCTCGAAATAAAATTACACTGGAATCTGATATTGTCATAAATTATGGAAAGGATGAACTTGTGTGAATTCAACAGATAAAGAGCTAAGAATAACTGTAAATAGGGCATTATTTCATAACGAATATAATTTGGGATGTATAACCAATAAAATGTCCCAGAATGTGTTTTTAGTTGATGAACACATAGTTGGGGAGTATTTTTGTTGTCATAGATAGTGGAAGGATGATTTAGGGAAGTTACTGTTTTATTTCTGTATGTCTTGTCTGATTAAATAGTCCATAATAAAGATTTTAAACATGATAAAAGTTTCCCCAGAAATTGTAGACAGGTTTTCCTGCTTGAAAACATCAGCAAAAAATGTTTATTTCCTTTTCTCCTATGATTTTATACTACAAGCAGGATTAATAATTTAATAAAGAGCAATCTGTGATTATTGAGTAGAACTATTATGAGAGAATAAACTTAAAATATTTTGAATTTTATATTCTATAGTTATAAATTTCACCTCTTTTAAGAGAAATAAACTTCAAAGAAACAAAGAAATTCTTAGCTCAGCACATTTCTTTCTTCTGTGTTTAGACATTTCTTTTCTCTCTCCCTCTTTCTCCCCCTTCCCTCACTCTCTCTCCCCTCCTCTTTCTCCCTTTCTCCATCCCCTCTTCACTCTGAAACCTTCTCATTCAATTTCTGTTTAAAGATCAATCGCAGCAATAGCCTACTTCAAATCAAATTTCTGAAGCTAAAAATAGGGTTATAAAATGTCTTAAGTTTTTATCCTTTGAACTATTAGGTTGTATCATTATAGCATGATTGGGCATGTGTGTGTGTGTGTGCATGTTTTAAAAGGCTCCAGTTATGCAAAATTTCAAACTTGGTTACTTGAATATCACTTTATGTTGTAAAATATATGCTGAACAGACTTTGTTGTATCTGAAGGGCAAGGAAATAATTATAATAATTATCTAAAAATAAAACATACATTTTATACCACCGTTCCCAGCTGAAATGAATTATTTGCTAACAGAAGTTAATGTTTAATTGGCTAGGTACGAAAAGAGTATGGGAAATGCCTGCGGACACATTGTTGTAGTGGCAAAAGTACAGAGAGTTCCATTGGCTCAGGGAAAACATCTGGTTCTCGAACTCCTGGACGCTACTCCACAGGCTCACAGGTAAATAGCATTTGTTAATTAAAAAGAACTATCTCTTACCTATATTCTGTTACGAGTTGCTGTCCTTGATCAGAACTATTTTCTATCTCAAGTGCTTAACACATCAAATTTGTCATTGCCGTTGCTGTTGTTTTAGTGTTTCAAACAGGAACAATTATGACATAAATTTGACGCCACACTGCAACAAAATTATGAAACTTAAGGTCTCAGTTTGCATAATAATGAGTGATTTCAGTTTGTAACTATTCGAATGAACATAGATAGTGAGAAAAGGAATTTGGTACTTTCCCCAAAACTCTAAGAAAATGATATTTTATATACACGATTCTTAAGTGAATTACCTCTTTTAACCAAGATAATAATTCTCTATCACATACTGAAAATGTGTACTTATTAACTGCCATGTTTAGCAAAAACAGTCCTAACTCACATTATATTATAATTTATATTATATTATGGTGATACGTTGAAGTCAGTTGAGGGCAGTGAAGAATACAATAAGAGCATCATTGGCTTAACTGTTCTACCCATTGCTCCCAGCCCTTCAGCACTCCATGCAGCCACTGCATTGACTGTCGCCTGGGAAACTTAAGTAACCTGTCTGCCATTTTTCCCATGTCACAGTATGAGTCCAAGGATTATTAGATAGAAATTTTGGTAATTCTAGGGTGCTAAACTGAGTCAATCAAATAAAATACAGGATTAGGGTGCTTTGCTGGCTCAGTCAGTAAAGTATGCAACTCTTGATCACAGGATCATGTGTTCAAGTCCTACACCTAGCATGGAGCCTACTTAAATAAAATGATTGAAATAAATAAATAAATAAATGCCAAGATGATGTGGGCCATGGGTGAGTTTTAGTTCAGGCCAGCAGACTAGTATTTTGAAGATTCCCTGATCCCATGGGAAAAACAATCATGTTTTCAGTGTTGTCAATTGAATTTTTCTTCTAAAGAAGGCTTAAATTTAAATTGATAAAGTTGTAAATCAGGAACTTAGATTTTCTTAACCCTTTCTGCCCAACCTATGGATTTTAATTTTTTTTTATAAATTTGGTAATTTTATATGAAATAAGAAAGATCACTTGATTGTCTTGTAAACTTAATAGATTAAATTCACAAAGGATTCCATTTTTGTACTTGGAAAATTAAATATCCTTTGGGTGCCGGAGTGGCTCAGTCAGTTAAGTGTGCAACTCTTTATTTCAACTCAGGTCATGATCTCACAGTTCCTGAGACTGAGTCCAATGATGGGCTCTGCACTAACAACACAGAGCCTGCTTGGGATTCTCTCTCCCACTCTCTTTCTGCCCCTCCCCCACTTATGCTCGCTCGCTCGCTCTCTCTCTCTTTCCCTCAAAAGAAATAAACATTTAAAAGAAAAGTAAATATCACTGACCTTTAAATATCATTTACAAATGTACTATGTCTGGTTCAAACACATCCACTATCAGACTCGACAACTGTGTACACCTACCAAACACTGGAGTGACTCTTACTTATAAATGAAAGATAATAAACAATATTTTCATAAAGAAACACTTTCTTCAAATTGATGGAGTTCTCTTTTATGAGTAAAGCCACATATTTAATATCATTCTAACATTTCCAACTAAAAATTTAAACCTATGTAACTGTCAAACCTGACTACTAATACTTAAATTAATAACCACAAATTATAAAGAGCATGAAACTTATCCCTACATATAATACACAATTATTAATTGTTTGATTTTTACTTTTTATTTCTCTACATCACTGAGATTACAAAGTTGCAAATTAGGGGTGAACAGATGTACCGATTTAGGTGGGCCAAGATATCTGAGTGTAGGACTACTAAATAAATCAACCAATTAGAAATCTGAAGTCTCTGGGCACTTGGGTGGCTCAGTTGGTTAAGCATCTGCCTCTTCATTTCGTCTCAGGTCATGATCTCACGGTTTGTGCGATCAAGCCCTGCACTGGGTTCCATCTTTGCTGTCAGTGCTGAGCCTGCTTGGGATTCTCTTTCTCCCTCTCTCTCTGCCCCTCCCCCACTCTCACCATCTCTGTCTCTATCAAAATAAATAAACATTTTAAAATGTTGAGGTCTCACATAATTTAGGGATACTCCTAGATGATGCTTCTAGCATGAGGCTCTTATATTCCACACCCTTTACTTTCACACCGATAATCTTTACTTCCCTTTTTATAATAATCTTTTCTACAACCTTGAAATTGAAATTGCTTAGATCCTGTATGCTGTCTAGCTTGATTAGGTCCTACATGTTTTTTATGTAACTGAGTTCATTAGCCACCATCTTGTAGTCATTTGACAAATGTCACTAATTAAGCAATACTATTTGGAAGTTTCACGTATAATGTTACGACAGAGTTGTGTAATGTTTAGCAGTACTTGTATGGGAAAAGATAGAGCAATGCAGGTTAATAGAATAGTTGTAAATTTGCTGCGTGGTAGCCCTTGGTTTGAATTCTAGCCTTGGCATGTATCATCCGTAACGCAAAACAAGTTACCTAATATCATTGACCCTCAGTTTTTTTCATCTGTAAAGTGGTGGTAATAATACTTGTTTCTTATATTGTTAGGAAGATTGAAATAGTGTATTCAAAACACTTAAAATAAATTATAAGTACCCAATTAATTGGAGCAGTTATCACTTATTAGTGTCATTATTAAAGAATATAATGTCAGATATATATTTAAAACTGTATCATATTTTTTCACTTTTATGTTTCTAATATCACAATTCTTGTCCTCCAAAAAAAACCCCTTACATTGTTACCTTGTCCTTACTATAACACTAATTCTGATTAACTGACAATCCAACCCTACATAAAGTAATAGTTACTTAAATCCAGTCTGTTCAAGTAAAAATGGTAAATTTACATATTTCATGTAAATATGACCCTCCACAATCTAAAATACAGAATGATATTTGGGTAAAATCTTGGGACTGTGGATGCCTTATCCACATCAGAGAACTTGTAAATAGCAATCCACATATATTTGTAAGAAATATTGAATGACCTCTATTTAATGCCAGACAGCCTTCTAAGCTCTGGAGGTAGAGTGGTTAAAATACAAATAACTTCCCCTGTGATCTAGAGCTTTCACTCTAATTGTGGAAGATAGAAAACTTATTAACAAATAAACTGACAGAAAAGATCAGATTATAAAAGCTGGTAGAGAGCCAAGTATGGTGATTTGATACAGAAATTCCAGGGGGCTACATGGAGTAAGTGTTAGAGAAAGACATTTTGGAAGATGATATTGACACCAAGATTCTGAATGACAGGAACAAAATTCAGGGGAAGAGAATTCCAGGTGAGAGAACATCTAGTGCAAAGCCTAACGGTAGGGAATACTGGCAAACTCAGGAATGGAAAGAACGTCATTGACCAAAGTAGGTGAAAGTGAATGGAAGATGAAGTCAAAGGAGAAGGCTAGAGATGGATCAGTAATGGTGTGTAAGAGTATGCAAATTTAGATTTTATTTTGTTTACTTTAGAAAGCCAATGAGATGATTTAGAAAAGGAAGTGGCAGGAGATCATCCACATATAATAAAGATCATGGGGCTTCCATGTAGATAATTGAGCATGTGATTGGCGAGAATAAAAAGTGAAAACCCTCTCCATCTATTGCTCCCCTATACCTACCTGGTTCTAGCTAATAAGTACTTTTAAGAGCTCGGTAATATTCATAATCACACAAACATATTCACAGCCCTCTGTATAGGATTGGTTTGTGTTTATATGTGTTTATAAAAACTATGGACAAAGGTATTGTCCTTCTTACTTTGACCTTTCTTTAATCTGTCATTTGTTTTCTATTTGTTTTATTGATGTGGTGATATATTGACATTTATCATATGATATTTGAAACATAAACCATATATGTAACATCTCTTAAATTATGAAGCATAGTAATAAAATGAATACCTGTGACGTGAACATCCAGGTCAGAAAATAAACATTTTTCATATATTTTGCCTTTTTAAAAAAAAGTAGTGCTTTTTATTTATTTTTGAGAGAGAGAGAGACAGTGCGATCAGGGGAGGGTCAGAGAGAGAGGGAGACACAGAATCTGAAGCAGGCTCCAGGCTCTGAGCTAGCAGTCAGCACAGAGCCCGACGCAGAGCTTGAATCCATGAACCGTGAGATCATGACCTGAGCCGAAGCTAGACATTTAACTGACTGAACCACCCAGGTGCCCCTATATTTTGCCTTCTTGAAACCTCTCTTTAATTAATACTTGTGTCTCCAACCACGGAAGACTTCTGTTCTTCATTTCCTTGACACATTCTTTTTTTTTTTTTTTTTTTTTTTTTGAGAGACAGAGAGAGACAGTATGAGCAGGAGAGGGTCAGAGAGAAAGGGACATACAGAATCTGAAGACAATTTCCAGGCTCTAAGCTAGCTCTCAGTACAGAGCCTGACACGGGGCTCAAACCCACAAACCCACAAACCGTGAGATCATGACCTGAGCCAAAGTCGACGCTTAACCGACTGAGCCACCCAGGCACCCTCCTTGACATATTCTAGTAGTTTCTCTGCCTCTAAAAAAATGTGTTTAGTATTACTTTTTAAAATATTTTTTAAGTGGTGTATTTTTATATGTAGTCTTCTGTGATTTGCTCTTGTCACCTCAAATCATCCTGGTTCATTCCATGAACATTTAACTGTTGGCTCTGTGTTATACAATGTATACCTTTTTCTGCCTGCAATATTTCACCTTTTCTCCTTTTTCTCCTAGATTAGGAGCCAGTTGAATGGATTCACATGTTGGTTTTGTCATTTATTAGCCCTGTGACATTGGGCATGCTAATTAACTTCTAAACCTCAATTTTCTAATGACTAAGAATACTTGCCTCAAGGAACTCTTATGTGATTTCAATGAGAAAATAAATGAAAAATACATAGCATATAACCTAGAATTCTAGATTCTAACTCTAATTCCACAGAATTAATTAAAATATTTAAAGATTTTGTATATAAGAACATATTTTACATATATACATATTATATATATACGTACACATAATATATGTCTTGATCATGTGGTATTTCAGGGTGTGATGCATCAATAAACAAAAAAGACAATATTTCTGTTTTTTGAGAGCCTCAGATCTTATGCAGACATTAGACATAAAATATTAGACATTATATATAAATATAAGAAATAAATACATTATAATTATAGGTCATGTTATATGAGATGATAATGACTATTGGGGAGAAATAGCAGGGTTAGGTAGGTGGAATACAATCCTTAAAAGGATAATCAAGTTAGATCTCTTCCAGGAGAAAATATTTGGAGGAAAATTTAAAGAGATGAAGGAGTTCTCCACACGTGTAACTGGAGGAAGAACACTTCAGGCCAAGGAGGCAGCTGTACCGAGCCTGAGGCAGAAGCATGCTTCCCTTGTAAGGAATGGCAGGAGAACCAGTGTGGCTAGCCCAGGTTGGGGACACTAACAGAAGCTGAGATAATGGAGGAAGCTCCTACAAATGTCACCTAACTACAGTTGTAATTTCATCAAGTCTGTTAAGATGTCACTTCTTCAGTGCAGTGCTCCCAGACTTCCTAGCCAAGGATGTGCACTTAAACATTTTAATTATGTAGTATAACAAACATTAACAAAAGTACACAAAATACAAGTGTATGCCCAATGATTTATTACCTCTCCCCAGGTTAAATATCAGAATATTGGGAGTGCCTCAGAAACCCTTTGGATCTTTTGCCATCATTTACCTCCGACATAACCACCATCTTAATTTTTCACATATTTTGTTTTGCACGTGTGTGATACTTATTCACAGGACATCATCCAGCACATATTCTCTTCTATTTTCTTCCTTTCCTCAGACATCTGTGTTGCTACAGGAGGCCATGTTGCTTTTCTATTTCTCTTGTTGTGCATTGTACTATACATCCGTTCTACCACTGACAGTTATTTAGGTTTGTAGTTTTCGGATATAATAATTAATAGTTCTATGGAGATTTGTGGGCACATTGCTTACTTTGGCATTTATTTTTGCCAAATAAATACTTGTTGTATCTATCACTTACTAATCTAGTAGCTCCACAAAGATAAAGATATTTTTTGTTTGCCTTTTCCCTTTGTATTTTCTTGGGTAGCATTTGGTATGCAGTAATTAATTAATCTTAATTAATTAAATGACTAATAGAAACAAATGTGAGAGAGTTGTTCCCAGTATTTCAGTTTGAAGTGTTGAGGTATTGTTCAATAGAAAGTGCTTAAGTGCTCAGAATCTATGATCCTGCACCAGTTTTCTTATTCTTTTCTTTCTTGCTTTCTTGCTTTTTTGAAGTAGGCTCCACACCCAATGTGGGGCTTAACCTCATGACCTCGAGATCAAGAGTCACATGCTCTACTCACTAAGCCAGTCAAGCAACCTTCTCATTCCTTTATTTATTAGTTTTGTTCTGTATATGTGTGTGTGTGTGTGTTGTCTATGTGTGTTTGTGTGTGTTTGCTGACCTATAAAACAATATACACAATATAGACATATCCCAGGATTTATAAAACCAATTGTCTAATATTTTAAGATTAGGTACTCGTCTTATTGAAGGAGTTCAAATATATTTGGAACATAACCCACTTTTGAGCTTGGTTTTACCACTACGATTACCAGGAGTAATAGTTCTTATAACTATTTAATCCTTGGAAAAACTGAAAGCATTTTGTTTCCTGCTCACAAAATTGTTAATACTCTCTTGATCCCTAACTCCCCATAAACTAGAAAAAAACATCCTTCTCTTAATAATGGAAACATATTACACTGTTTCAATTATCTAGCACTTAGAAATCTGAATTTGAGAATAAAAGTAATGATGCAAGAATTTTCAGTTCTCTATAAATTACCTACTGGGAAGAAATGAATAGGGTGAACTGACTTCTTTTATCTCCTTTGAGAGAAAGAAAAGTCAAAATCATTTGTAACCTGTAAAATTACACAGGTCTTACAAAATTTATGGAACATGTTGAATTTAGTAGCCTTTTAATAATACTCTGTTCTTTTCTTACCAAACTTTTTCTTTCCTACAAGTTTCTGAATCTTGAACTAAATCTTTTGTTAATAAAACTGACAATTTAATACATATTTAAATATACCATTTCCATAAAAGTTGCAATGAAAATAATTTGTTTCACTTTGGAAAGTAAAATTATTAAAATTCTAACTGTCTAGAGTACGTTTCCATATATCTCAACATGTTTAAATTAGTATACTACATTACACTTATTGCTTTTTCATAGTTACACTAATTTTTGGTATAAGCATTTAGGAATACACTTAATGAGAACCAATTATTATCATTAATTTACTTTCTGATGTTCTTATGCTACTGTACTGAAAGCATGTACAGGTTATGTATTTGCCAGATGCCAGAAACAAAGGTCTCATATAACTATGACAGAAAGAAAAAGACTGATTTGTGTGAAAATTCACTGCCTGGTGAGTTCATTTCCTTTTTTGCCTTTACGCCATCCAGAGCCGAATTCGTAGAATGTGGAATGACACGGTCCGAAAACAGTCAGAGTCTTCCTTCATTACTGGAGATATAAACAGTTCAGCGTCACTCAACAGAGGTAATTAGAAATGATTTTTCCTACTTATTACTTTTGTAATTACTTTAAAAAGTTCTTCAATGTATAACTTTTTCAATTTATTTTATTTTTTATTTTTCTTTTGCAACTTCCGGACCTTGTTCCATGTGATAGGAATATTGCAAGGATATAAAACCTGGCTGAGTGTAGCAGTGTGTTCCATTATTCATAAGCCTTTTTTTTTTTTCAATCCTGAGTCTTCAGGAAATCTTTTCTGAAAAGAAGTTAGAAAATGAGAACTTTCCTTTTCTAGTCATCTGCCACTTTAATAAACTGGTGAGCTGTCAGGCCTCATTGGAAGCAGTGAAAATGGGCAATTATGGGGCTATATCGTCTGCTAAGCATCATAGAGTTCCAGATTGTCCCAGGCATAGAGCAATTTCATAGTCTTTGTGGAAGTAAAAATATACTGTCTAATATGTACTTGAGACATCCTGTATATTTGGGGTAAAAATTGCCTCCAATCTTAGTATCTACAAACTCATCCGGCATATTTAAAGTTCTAGGAGGAAAAAAATATATTATGATTTGTGTGCGTGTTTGTGCTTCTGGTTATCCTGTGCCTGGGGCTTCATTTAAACTTTTAAAATGAAGTTTCCTTAATCTACTATTTTGTTTCTGGTTGTTTTTTTCCTTCGTGTCTGTCTCTCTGTCTCCCTCTGTTTCCCTCCTTCCCTCCCTCGTATTTAGCGTGTGTGTGTATTGCGGGGTACATGATTAGAATTAAACTGACTCCAGTCAACATGAGTAGATGCTATGTTTGTGTGGAGCTAGAGGACACTACAGACATTGCTGGGCAACTCGGTATAGTTTTGTCTGGAAAGGCGGCATTTGCATGAGTCTATTCCAGTCACAGTGTCCTAACAAAGATATTTTTGATACATATGTTGAGTATATATTAAGTACGCATATATTGAATACAACATTGTTGTTTTTTTCTTATCCCCAAACTAGGATTATTCTTAGTTGGTTTTAAACCTGTTTCTGTTAGCTTTTTGTTATACTAAATGCTACATAGAAACAAATAATTAACAATCATGGCTAATGATTCAGAAAAACTTAGATCCTGGTGCTCTTAATTACTTTTACTCAATTAATTTGCATCTTATATGCATAAAAAAAGTTAGGACAAATAGTGTCCACATTGAACTTGATACAGAGACCCAGGTTATATGTCATCTTAATATGTTATTTGGGGGCAATGATATAACAGCAATAACCTAATGATGATATTAAATTTTCTATATAACTTCTGCCAGAGAAATGAGTGCAATTATTCCTCCAGATATGAAGTTCATTAAAACAACTACCTTTTGTATTTTGTTTCCATATTAGTCCATTTTTAATTGCTAGATTTCTATTTATATAATATCATCTAAATATTCTCTTTTTCAAGTTTAGTTTTAATGGTTTGTGAAAATTTATGTAAATATGAATACTCTAATTTATGACATACTTTCTAAATCATAAAATGCAAATTACTTACAAATGCCTTCAAAGTTTAGGAACTAATTTGTTTTCATAGTGACAGATTTTTATTGTCTAATCTCACAGATGGAAAATTTATAGTATGTTCCTAGAAAGAAAGCTACCTTTATGAATAAGAATTATTATTAGAACTATGTTGCATCTAATGATCACAGTAACCACAGAACTATTGTTGTTTAAACAAAAGATGAGATCATAGATTTTAATGATGTACTGTTCATTTGCCCAATGTGAAGATGGTTAAAATATGTAAAATTATTATGTTGTCTAGCATTACGACCTAAAGTCACATAAAGATTGTAAGATATGTGACTTTACTAAAAATTGTTTTAAATGGACATGTTTTCATGACCTTGAATTTAAGGTCAATCCCATATAACATTCTGTACCCTTTTTAGTCCTTCTCAAGAATTTCATCAACTTGGAATATGTAATATGTGGATGACTGGGTCAATTTGAAGTATATTTAAAGGAAATAATAATATTTTGTGTTGACTGATCATATGTTTAAATCTGATTTTAAAATCTTTAGTTTTTAAAGTATTTCTTGAAGTTACCCTTGAAGAATTGTATAAGATTTCTTGTGACACCCAATAAGTTACTCTAATGTTGACTTTGAAACATGGGTTATATTGAACTTATGATTTGAAATGTGTCCAGTCAGCGATCTTTTCCTTCAGGATATATTTTCTTTCTTTCACTCACTGACTTTAATGGTGGTAGACATCATAGTGATCTTCTTGATTTCCCATATTAATTCCCCATTCCCCCATGCCAGAAACTCCTCATTTTATTCTTATCTCATTATTTTTTATCTTAGATGCCTGGAGTACTTTAAAATTTTATTTCTTCATATTATATCTCTGAAGATCATCTTTAACCTCCTTCTTTAATCTTGTCTTATTTCCCAGGGTCCTATCTCCCCTGCATTCAGGCGTGTGTATCATATTTAGGTAGGTGGAATCCAAGATTCACCTTTCCAGATAAACACTTCAGTCACCTCAGCAACATGATTATTCACCTTTATTTAATCAAAAGATTATATTCTCTATTATTAAAATAAAAATTCTAGGCACTGCATCTTTGCATCTTCATTTATTCTAACTTCTCATGCATTCTTAGTTTCTTATTAGCTGGCAAATTTTTGTTAATTTAAACCCCATTTTCCTTTCTATCCAAGTCAGTTTTATTAAATTTCTTATTTTTTTCTTTACAACAGTTCTGGCCCTTGAAAACTACAAGAAGTTGTCTGAAAGTTAGTCCTATTTTTACTGTAGGTTTTCTTTCCTATTCATACCACTGCTCAATTCATCAGAAGAATAATTATTTTACAATTCTGTATGTCTTACCATCTATTCTTCCAAACAGGAATTCATCATCATCATCTTTGGGATCCATTAAGAATAAAACATCTATCATATAGTACAGAACTCTTTCTCAATGGTTTTTATTTTTTCAAACCATCTTTAATATTCTGTTCTTGAACCAACTTGTGGTATCCTATGTATTAGATTACTTGCCTAGACTTCCCGATGTGATCAGTTTGATTACTGTTGTGATTTTATTCCTTAGAATCATGCAGAACCTTGGAAGATTTATTGATAATTTTCAGTTCATGTAATCATTCTTACATATCCTCTGTGGGATTTTGTTAATTGGTCACCTCATCTCTTTAAAGCCTTCCATTACATTTGTCCTTTGAATATGTATATTCATGAAGGGGTTTTGCAAAATTTCCCTATTCATTTTAAGATATATTTTCCCCTTCTGACTTGTTTGCTACAAGGCTACTCACTCATATAAATTAAGAATTTTGTGAGGCCAGTACCCGAGGGCTACAGCTGACACAGTTTGAAGGAGCTTTCCAAGAGCATTATTGTGGTATTTGATTATAAAAAGTCTTAAAGAAGGTTAACTGTGATCCAAATTCAAGTTTTTACAAATGCCACAGTAGGGTTTATTTATTTGTTCATTTAAATATTTACTGTTTGTTCATATCTTGAAGTCAGGCCTCAATCCTCCAGTTTCCTCAGGTGTATTAGAAATCTCACCCAACTTTCCAAATAGCTCCAACTTCTCAGTAGTGGTAGAAATAATGTGTAGCTAGAGTAATCTTTTCTACTTATATCTCCTACCCACCATCTCTGCTGGCCAGACTTTGCCCTGAATGACTTAGATTGACAATGCCTCGGAAATTTGAGTCTAATCCCAAAATGAAAGATTTGTTGAGAAATTGCTCTGGCAGTTCAATTAATGGTTAAACATTTCTTCTATCTTTATCAATCTATATAAAAATTGGAATATTTTCTGAAATTAGATTTTATTAGGCTTTATCTCATTGTGAATAATATAATTGCATTTCCCATTTTCTTTTTGTTTAATTAGTTGACTTGACGTCAGAAATTTTAGCTTAAAATCCAGGTTTGCTAGGTAGCTGCTACCAATATGATGTTGTATGAATTATGACAAGTGTCCTGTCCCATCCCACCCCCTGGTCAGGAGTTATTACAAAAATGTAACCCATCTTGGTGGTAGGATTAGCAAAAAGGCATTTCTTCTTTTGAAATAATAGCTTGACTAGCAATAGTCAATTTTTATTCCCCCCTCACACCCTCATCTCATCAACCTCCCCCAGTAGTTAACACAATTTAGATTTTTATAAATGGAGATCTGACTGGTAAAGCTAGATTTATTTAAGCCAAATCTATATGTTGCATGACTGAAAACTGTCTCTTTTGTAGATGTCCAGCACTTATTTATCAATGTTAATGGATTATCTGTTCAAGGTTCAGATTCCTATTAACCCACACATGCATTCTCAGTAAATTTATGTGATCAGTACAATTATGACAGCCTATGATAAACTTCTCATAAATTTTAGGGGAAATCTTGTCTCTCAGTGGTACAACTACCTACTGAAAGGCTTCACATGTTAGGGACATTGTTGATACCAAGGGGAAAGGCATCATCAAATAGACATTTGCAAATTGTTGACTTACTCAGTGTAGTTTTGCATAGTAGTTTTGAGAAGAGTTTCAATCTGGTGACTTTTGGTAACCTGCTTATTTTCTCAAGTCTGTACAATAAGGATACAAATAGCACCCTCTTCACAGGGACCTTGAGAGGACTAAATGAGTTTACATATGTTAAGTCCTTACTACAGTGCCTGGAACATAAGTACTATTATCATTACTTTATTCAGAAGTTTACTTATATCTTCTAACAAATGAAAACTGACCCTTGTCAGTGTTCTGAGATAATTTGATATTAAAATTCATCATTCACCACTGAAGGTTTTCTTTCCCTTTTCTTTTCTAGTAATAGGTGATGTGAATAAAGTGGTTACCTGAATGCCAAGTAAAAGAAATAATAATTGATCTAAAATGGTGCTACCCTTGAGGCTAACAAAAAGAGATAAACTAATAAAATTGAATTGTCTATTCTAAATTAGAAATTAAATACACATTACATCTGCCTAGTTATGCTTTCCATTTTGATCTGTAACTGTATTTTAGCACTGAAGAAATAAAGGTAAGCTATTTCTTCTCCCTACCTTAGGTAAGGATGTAAGCCAACACTGTCTTCTCTTTCCTCCAAGCCCTATCCTGCCCTTCAGAAGCTTAAAGAACACTGGGCCAATCCCGACAGCACTGCTAAATAACCCGCCAGGTAGCGGAGCAGGGATGTGACTCATTCCCACTTTAAACACGTGTCTTCTCAGAGCCTGTATTGTCTTTCCCAGGAGGTTGGTCACTGAGGCAGCAGAAATTTCACAATAAATCACCTGTCACCTCATTAATATTCACGCCACTCAACATATTTTGCTTTTGTGTTTTTAAAGAAAAATGCAAATGAAGAAGTGTTAGTGGTGTTTCACAGCAGTTAATGATTTCTATAAATTAAAGCGTACTAGGGTAAAACCCTCATACTCATTCACTGCACTTTATTAATGTCAGTAAACATAATTTGGTGTGTATGCATAAAATATGTCATATTTCTCAAAAGCCTTGCTGCTTTGAAGGATTATAAAGTTGTTTGTAAACATTAGCCAGATCCTGCTATAACCTGACATCTATTTGAGAAATTTGCAAAAAGAGTTAAATGATGTGCATAGCTAATAAATCAGAGTGGACCTGTGCAACAAATTACTTTTTGTTATGAGCAAGCATTATGATATTGTGAGTACAGATATAAGTATATATGGCATGGATAAAATTTTCATTTGAGATCCACCATTGCATTTGTATCTAGTGTTTTTTGGCCTTTACATTCTTGATTTGTAAATGAGGCAATAGTGCTTCCTGTTAACTCCTTTCTTTTATACGTGTCATCAATAAAGACATAATCAGAAAACGTACCAAAAATAAGGAAATCTTCTGTGTTAGGAAAATCAGTTTAATAACACAAAAGCAAAATAGGTACAGGTTTTAAAAATGAAATGCTATACCCAATAGGTAATTAAATAATGCTATTAGTGACTTGCTTCCTAACTCAAGAGACCAAGTAATTTCCAGAATTAATTCTCCATTACAAAATGAAATATATTAAATATTGATTTCTAGGCAATTGGGGCAATTCTTGCTATACATTGTTGGCAGGAACTGAAAAGTAAAACTTTAAATGCTTGTCCAGTTAGTCCTTCCTATGCTTTGCTTTTAAATTTGTCTCTTTGATATGAATCCTTTAAATCATAATCATCTAGCCTCTCACAACAAATTATACAATAGCAAAAATGGCTTGTGCTATTATTAATTATTATTATTATCATTATAGCTTTTTAAATTCTTTCACAAAAATTCTCTATGTAGATTCTTCTTTACTTTGGTAATTATCTGACTGCCTTATATATAGTTAGCAGTATCTCTTATCTCTTTATTTTTTTAAGTTTATGTATTTATTTTGAGAGAGAGAAAATGAGAGAGGGGGAAAGGGCAGAGAGAGAGAAAGAGAGAGGGAGAGAGAGAATCCCAAGGAGGCTCTGCACTGTCAGCACAGAGCCGAATGCAGGGCTCACACTCAAGAACTATGAGATTATGACTGGAGCCAAAATCAAGAGTCAGATGCTTAACTGACTGAGAAACCCGGGCACCCCCTACCTTCCCCTTTATTATAAACCAAACAAGCTTCAGTGAAATACCTTGATAATTTTTAAATGTAGTAGTATAAAACATTTCCACTGATTTTTGAAATATTACTGTTGTTCCATATAAGTTGCTGAGGATATAATTTTTTAAGAAATATATATTTTTAAGAACTAAATACATACATAATCAATTTCTCTGCAAAAGTCACTGGTATTCTTTACTCTAATAGAACACAGTATGACCTTTTGTAGTTTTTGATCGATTTGGGATTTCTCCTTTAATGTACAGCTACAAGTTTACCTATTGTATACTTTTCATTATTCACCCATTATCTTTATTTCTATGAAGAAACTAGGTTTGTGAAATGGCTCATAAAGGATGAAATCTAGAGTCCAAACAAGATCATTCAGACCACAAAGCCCTACTCATCACAACAAAAATTTTCACTGTTTTCTTATGACAGTTTTTCATGAAGTTTGCTAAGATTAGATAAAGATATTTTCCAAGAATGTATTTCAAAGTGATTTTTATCACTTCACATGGAAATAAGATATTTTCAAAACCACACGTTTAACATTTTTATTTCTTAATTTCCTTCATGTACCATTGATTTCTTTCTACTTTATTTTGCTCTAGCTATAGTTCTTTACTGTGGTTTCATCCTATTCATGTAGTGAAAGAAAAGCTTTAAACATTGTAAATATATGGAAAAATGGATTGGCCATACTTTTCAAAACTATTTGATATAGAATATGCTGATTTGCTATGCATTATTGTCCCAATATTAGGACTTAGGTTGCAAGAAAATTTTTATAATTATTCTTTTCTTTCCTGGATGGACTCAAGGTAGTTTTTTGGTGGAATCCCTTGTCTTTTTTTTTTTTTTTTAATGTTTTTCTTTTTATTTTTGAGAGAGAGAGAGAGAGAGAGAGACAGCGTGAGCAGGGGAGGGTCAGAGAGAGAAGGAGGCACAGGGTCTGAAGACAGGCTCCAGGCTCCGAGCTAGCTGTCAGCACTGACTCAGGTCATGATCTCATGGTTCACAAGTTCGAGCCCCACATCGGACTCTGCACTGACAGCATGAATCCTGCTTGGGATTCTCTGTCTCCTCTCTCTCTGCCCATCTCCTCTTGTTCTCTGTCTCTCTCTCTTTCTCTCTTTCTCTCTCTCTCAAACAAAAACTTTAAGAAAAAGGAAATAAAAGAAAGATACAGTAAGAAAAGTTACACACACATTCATAGAAAGTAATTTACAACCCCAGAAAATTATTGGAGACTTAAGAAAGATTTGAGAGGATACACAGATTTAAGGAAGATAATTAATCTTGATGTAGACAAATAGAAACAATATAAGCTTCCTGAAACAGCCTCAGTCTAAACAGGACAGAATTATGATTATATGATGAAATAGTGCTTCTCTGAACGTTATTAAGAATCTCTTTGTTCATAGATACGTTGTTTTAATTTACTTTTCCCTGACATATTTTTTAAATATTGGTTCTAAATTTAATATTCAAGTTTTATCCAGGATAGACTTTCTGCATGTAAGCTATACAGTTTGCTCAATATAGGAAAGTATGCCAATATAGGACAGAGCATTATAGAAAAAGTCACATTTTCTTCACATAGGTAAATTATTTCCTATTGTTAAGTAGTTATTATATTTTCCTTTTTTCTGAAGTATGTTTTATTAAGTGAAAAGGCACAAGCAATGTGTGATTTACAAAATAATATAGCTGTGGGATGGACTGCATACCATTAGCAGATACCAAGAGATAATCTGATGTAGGGAAAATGAATTAAATAGCTATGGTGTGAATGACAAAGATAATATTCTTTTGCTAAATAGAACTGTGATTTACCGCTATTTAGCCTGTGGTTAAGCAAACTCAGCTGGTTACCTTTAGGCTTAGGATTTTTTGTTTTCAGTGCTATGAAACGCATTCAAAATGTTCAAATATATTCCACATGTCTCAAGTTAACAGCACACGGAAAGATATGCCTTTGACTGCAAAGGACGAGTTTTAGAGACGGATGACTGAAGAGTATAGGTTCATCATTTCTACTGCAGATGTGCCACTTACACTGGGTGCCACAAAGATTCACCAAGAATTTTAAGTTCCAGTTCTACCATAGGTGCCTTGAGCTATCAGAGCACCTAGGCTTTTCGAGAAGCTTTGCTTTCAGCTAATTATGTAAAACTATTATATATAATTATAATATGTAATGCAATAAAAGTTATATGATATAAAATAAATAAATATATAATACAAAAAAGAACTTTAAAGTTTAAGGCGTGGTCAGACCTCACGGTTCGTGAGTCTGAGCCACTTGTTGGGCTCTGTGCTGACATCGCAGAGCCTGAAGCCTGCATCAGATTCTGTTTCTCCCTCTCTCTCTCTCTTCTCCCCCCACTCATGCTGTCTTTCTCTCTCTTAAAAATAAATAAAAACATTTAAAAACTTTTTTAAAATGAAGGAGTTCTTAAAAACAAAATAACAAAGATTATGAACAAGAAAAAAGTAAGGTTCTTGCCTCAAAATGTAAACAGTACTCATAACAATAAAATATTGGGAGAAGGAGTAAACAACGTGTGACAAATGTTATGCCTACATTGTATAAAGAATGTCTACAAACCAATATATATAGGCAAAATTTAAGAATAGGCAATTAACAGAATAAGAGACCCTTAGGGCCAATAAACATTAAAAATCACACATCTCTCTGATAATCAGCAAAATGCAAAGTATAACCGTAATATGAGATACCGTGTGATACCCGTATCAGATTGGCAAAAATGAGGCTTACGATACCAAGTCCTAATAAGAATCTGAGAAATTTTCATTTCTCATGGAAGTGTGAAGTAATACAAATACATTTGGCAGAATTGTAGCAGTATGTTCTAAATTGAAATGTGGGCAGTATATGGCCCAGTAATTTGACTTCTAAGTATTTATTGTAGAAAAACTTACATGTCTGGACAAGAAGACCTGTGTAAAGCCAATTAGTGCAAATAAAAAGGAATAGATCAGGTAATGTCTGGGGTTCTGTATCTAAATCTTTGAACTTCTATATTAAAATAGACAAAATACCTCTACCTTCAGAATATTTAATTTCATATTGAACTAACAATAACCCAATCTGTACTTTGGAGAAAACATGTCTTTGAAGTCCATGTTAATAGATTACTAGTGAATGAATTTTCTATTAAAAGAAGCTGAAGTATCTAAGAACCATTTGAAAGAAATTTAATAGGAAGGTTGATTAAAATTTAATAGCAAACTTGTTGGCTATTAAAAGTGCTCAGTGTGATAAATCAAGATGTCAGCTCTTCAATTTATGACTTCAGAAAAAATGATGAAAGGGATCTTGGCTTTCAGTAAAATACTTCTTCTTTGACACTTTGTAATTTCATTAATTATTTGAATAAAAACAGTACAAAATATAAAAGTATGGTTTCTGTGGTTTTTAAAATTATTTTTATAATTTTTAAGGATAACATGCAGATTCTTTTAGTTTTCTTTATGATTATAAACAACTTGGTCTTGATTTATATAGCTGTTCCTATTTTAAAAAGTCACCCTTTAAAATTGAACTTACCATTTTTGCATTGTCTGTAGACTGTGTGTGCATGTTAATATTGCATTGTTACACAAAAAAAGACAAAATAGGAAACAAAATACTTAAAATAGACAATGCCTATTGAACCATTTCTCCATAGATGTGGATGTATCTTTTATCGATTTACTTTCATTTTTGTTTGTGTTATATAAATTAACACATGAATATGAAAATTAAAAAATTGAACATTACAGAAAAGTAATGCACTCCATTAAGGCTCCTGATAAAATGTTGTCAAAACATGTTTTTGGTGTGAACTTGAGCGGCTCAGTCAGTTGAAAGTTTGACTTCGGTTTAGGTCACAATCTTGCAGTTTGTGAATTCAAGCCCCACCATGGGCTTGCCGCTGTCAGCTTGTTAACACAAAGCCCAGTTTGGATCCTTTTTCTCCCTCTACCTGCCCCTCCCCCTCTTGCAAAAATAAACATTAAAAAAACTATTTTTGGGAGAGGGTGCTAAAAAATATCTGAAATCGCTGTTTAAATATGTTTAAATAAAGCCACCAAAATCGGGTGTGACCTTGAATAGATTATAAATGTCTTTGGACCTGTGTTTCCTTAGGTAGTAAATGATGGTAGTAGATTAGATAATGTTAAACTCTTATTCACTTCTAAATTCTGAGTTATACCTTCCTTCCGTTGTGTTATATTGCTATTCATCGGGCAAGACTTACATACATAAAATGTGTGTGTGTGGTCCGTCTGACAGTTTCCTTATTTATATTACAGTTAACTCACTAAAGAAAAAGACTTATCATTTTTTTTTCTTTATGCCAGTTTTCTTAGCTCTCTGGAAAGGAAATCAGAGCCTCGAGACTTTTTGAGCAGTCATGCGGGTATACAATTGACCACAAAAACATGCTCCTAAAGCATTTTACACACAATTTTAAGGGGCTCACAACTTTAGTGGATACCATCTCCTCATAAAAGACCCGTTGTTTAACATTCAAGTTAGTATTATAACTCTATAGAAAACACCATCACTAGTGAAGCCATTTTTTTTACCTGTACAAAACAAAGCCTCCACGATGGACCAAAATTAAGTTCTGAAGACAGAAGCACAGAGGAATTATCCAGTAGTAACTCTGCTTTACTTATAACTCTGATTCATAAGCATTAGTCAGTCTGTGTCATGGAAATGACTTCATGAAAGAAAAAAAGATGTCGAATCAAGAGAGGGAGAACCATGAGCGGATGGAATAGAGGACAAAATATATTAAAGAAGAAAGAATTATCCAGGTGAAATAGTTTTACTGAAATAGAACAAAGAGACCATTTACCATCCGATATACTCATAAGTAACACCAATTTGAAAATTAGGCATGTTCGCATGAGACTCTCAAGCATGGGGTATTCATTTGGATTGTTAGAACACCAGTGTCTAGAACTATACACCTTTGCCTGCCCAATAAGACAAATAAGAATGAAAGTACATTAAAAAAAAAAAAAAAGAAAGTGTGAGGGGCAGAGCAGAGTGACAATTCAAGTTATTTAAAGAGATTTTCAGTGTACTGTGTTTAGCCTGCTGTCCAGAAGAAATGTTGTTTGAAAATGTTTCTGAATGATATGATATGATATGGATTCAAGTGGGATTCAACTGTCATCTTTTTTCAGGTCTGTTTTTTGTTATTGTTGTTGTTTACTTCACACGTTCAAAGCCTGCTACTCTACCTTCAGTTTTCAGGTCTCAATTAGGTGTGTCACACCAAACTGGCCTAGACAGGGCTGTTGTTCAAGACCTGCCCGTGTCAAAACACCTATTTTTTTTTTCATAAGGGGAATAAAAACAGTTTTATGATAAAACTGTGCATTTGAAAAGAGTATGCTCATTATTATTTCATTCAAATGTCACTCATTCAAAAATATCTATCTCTATCTTCAAGTATAAATAAAGTAAAAAAGAACTTAAAATGACTGTGATTTTATAGTTAGTGTTTTTCAGTAGCTTTAGGATCTGACTTTCAAATAATTGTCAGAAAAACTTCCCTAAGTTTTTCAGTAGGAATACGAAAATCCTTTTTGGCTTTGTATCATATTTTTGCTAGAAATAAAGATCTCTTAGTTGGCTCTCAGTTGACAGTTTTGTTGACGATTCACACATATTGAAATTTAATTTAATTCCTTTTCCATGGTTTTAGTAAAAACCTAATCCTTGTTTCTGACAGCAAATAGGCATTTTTAACTAGACTATACCCAGGATTTAGTGTGTCAGATAATTAAGAAACAACTGTTCTTATATAACTGCTTTGAGATTTTTTACCTTGAGCTTTTTTTTTTTTAACCCAGTTTGAGCTTTTTAATTTTAAGTCACAGTAGGTTGTGCTGAGATTTTTACTCCCTCTTATCATATTATCTGCAGTTAGTATTCAAGTAGCATTTTGTATTTCCAAAAAATTACATGAATGTTTTTTTCTGCTTTAAATATACCTGGTATAGTGTTAGAAAGAAATAAATCACATTAGAAATTGGACAGTTGGCACTTTTTAAAAACTTACTCAAATTATAAAACTGCTTATAATTGATAAAGTAACTTGTGTTAGTTTGATATGTTAAAGATGCCCTGGATTTCACATGGGCTTTTTTTTTTTCATTATTTAAGCAAGTATTTACCAAACTCTGGGAACTATTCTAGACACTTGGTACAGAGCAGTAATAAAACCCAGTGTATTCCTTGTTTTTCTGGTGTTTACATTTCAATGAAATTTGTACATAAACATTCTTTTCCCAAATGCAGTGTTGTAACTATCTTCTCTGCCCAGCAATATCAGCTTATTTGTGTCTTCAACCTGACTAACCAGTAAGCTTAACTTTTCAGCTGAAAAACAGTGACAGATGGTCTGTAAACACCGATCTTCTTGGAAGTCTGCAGTAATTTCACAGCTATTAGAAGGGAAGTTTACAAACCAGAAGTTAGTCAGAAGGAAGAGGAAGAGACAGGATGGACAGTACCTTGGAAAATAGTTTCAGAATTCAAAGTGACCTGAGTAAATTGAGGAAACAGCCAGAAGCAAACAGAATAGGCTTCAGCAAAGACAAGTGAAATGCAGTGCAGCTATAGAAAAAGACAAACGTAACTTTGCACACAAAAGACCCCGGAAGACAGGTTCTGTACAAATTTTTAGTTAAGAGATGTAGGCATTGGCAACAAGCCAGCATTTTTGACACAGCCACTTTTCAAAGATACAATTTGAAATGCCTAAATGTGAGTATGGACTGTCGGAACCATGTGACAATACCTCATTGCACTTGTTTGGAATGGCAACAGGAAAAACAGCCTCTTGCAGGATTTGAGTGTCCATGAAAAGATGGAAAACAATTGCCTTCTAACACTAGGGAATCAAACCATGGGAAAACTGTTTGGTTACTCAAACATCCCCTTCATTCTTTCAAATTAGCAAACCCATAAACCTTATCCATAGCTTCATACTCTACAAAACACTAATGATCAAATTTGATATCCTACTCCTCAGATCCTGTTACTGAGCCCTCACTTATATTGTAACTCAACTGTTAGAACTAAAGTTAGTTACAGTGACACTAATTAATTTGATTTCAAATGGGGCATAAGGTATAAAAAGGCAAGTCATCATAAAAAAGCAACTTTAACCAACAATTCTTTTTCTATCAGGAAAAGGCCCTTAATACCGAGGATAAAGAAGAAAATGTATTTTGCTGAAAGTTTTAGATGATTTTTTATGTGTTTATGTGGTTTTAGATTTACAAGCAGGTTGATCTTAATTATGACTACATGTCACTCATTATGGCTATAGATCAGTAACTGATCTGGATCGCACCTGGATTTGGGGAAGCTACCTTCCAAAGCCATGTGGCTGGGACTGAAGTTTTGTTCCATTTAGTCAACATTGTGTCACAGCTTGGCTGTATACCAGTAGCATTTCTGTTATTGTTGCTGGCCTTTCAAGATTAGAAAGAATTGATAAACAAAAAACTCAGTCTTCCTACATTAGTAGTTTCACTAACAAGAGTCTCTTCAAGTATATTCAGAACTTGAGAAACAGCTTTATGCTAAGAAAGCTATAACCAGATGGCTCATCTGTCAAAATGTTGATAGCTTCATTCGAATTCAATTACAGAACTCCATTTTTGTATGATTAAATTCTTTGTCCTTATATTTTTAATTTTTAAATAAACTGAATGATAAACAGAAAAAATATTGAGTCACATACTTTTTGCTTGTTTGATTCTTCCTAACTCAATCGTATCCTTATTTTAAATCACAGAGCTTATTCTTTTACACTCATATAAATATAAATAAATGAATAAATATATATACACATTTATAAAGAGACGAATATGACAAAGGAATGTTTTCTTTTGTAATCTATGTGAAGCAAGTGGACGGAAGTGGCATGCAATCTTGCCAGCTTATTTGCTTATTTTTTAATTAGTTCAAATTAAGAAATATGTAGTAATGAAGGAAAATATATAGAACTACAGATATAGGTGCCTGTGTGGCTGGGTTGGTTAAGCATCTGACTCTTGGTTCTGGCTCAGGTCATGATCTCATGGTTTGAGTTCTGGCCTCACCTTGAGTTCTGCACTGACAGTGCCTATTAGGGATTCTGTGTCTCCCTCTCTCTCTGCCCCTCCCCTGCTCACACTCTTTGTCTCTCCCTCTCTCAAAAATAAATAAACATTAGAAGAAGAAGAAGAAGAAATATAGATAGAAGCTCCAGCCATGAAGATCTAACCCTTACTTGATCTATGAGGGAAAATAATGAACTTTAGCAATTTTATATATTTAAAGTTTTTACTCTAGTTCATTTTTAATTGTTTACACCTTTCATTTTCTGTTAAAATTCTTAGACTAATTTTAGAAATTATTTGTATTGGAAGACTAACTTTCCTTTTGACTTGAAAGAAGGCTAGAATTATAAATATTAGTAGCAGGTACAATTTACAGGTAATTTGCTTTTTAAAAATGTTGCGCAGGAGGCACCTGGGTGGCTCTGTTGGTTAAGCATTCGACTTCAGCTCAGGTCATGATCTCATGATCTGTGGGTTCCAGCCCCACGTTGGGCTGTGTGCTGACAGCTCAGAGCCTGGAGCCTGCTTCAGATTCTGTGTCTCCCTCTCCCTCTGCCCTTTCCCTGCTCATACTCTGTCTCTCTCTCAAAAATATTTTAAAAACCTTAAAATGTTGTGCTGACAAAATCTGGTCTCTAACAATCTTAAATGTGTGTAACATCAATGATACACATGTTTAAGATTTACAGTATTCTATCTCTTATCTGAATGACACTATTGCCAACTCTTTTTAGTTTTTCTTGCTAGTATTCTATCAGTGGGAAGTAATATCTTGACTGATCCATTGCATGGTAAAGTGAAGATCTGCCATCTCACTGTGTTAAAGGCATTTAAATGTATATGTTGTGCAATTTCAGCAAATATTCATCAAGCATTTAATAAATGGAAAATCCTGTGCCACTTCTGTGCTAGTTCTTTATAGGATGTGTAGGATACAAACACATGGCTTATTTCCTGAAAGAATCAAAACCTTCCAGCTCTAGAAATCCAACAAACTATATTGTACTTTAAATCTAGAAATGTTCACTTACTGAATTTTGAGGTTAAAATATGTTATTGGGGGTGCTGGGCTGTCTTGGTAAAGCATGCGACTATTGATTTCGGGGTCATGAGTTTAACTTCCATGTTGGGCATAGAATTTACTTAAGAAAAAAATACGTGTTATTCCTTTTAGTAATTTACTATATAATAAAGAGCTACAATTTTGAAAGATAAAAATCAAACTACCATGGCAAAGTTTTTTCTCTCATTTTTTTTACATAGTGTATGAGTGACTAAATGTTTTTGTTTCACTCAATATAGATTACTTATTATCTTGAGAAGATTGTAGATTCACTTACAGTTATATGAAATAATGAGATTGTATACCTTGTATCCAGTGTTCCTCAATAATACCTTGTAAAACTATGCTACAAAATCGTGCGTTCTTGAAATGGCATAATTATAGAAGGGGAGAGCATATTAGTGGTTGACAGAGTTAAAGATGCAAGGGGGCGGGGAAGTGGATATGGAAATGGGCATCTTGCGGCTTCCCTGGGGTATAGAGCTATTCTGTAATAGGCTTGCTGGGAGAACACAAACCTACTCCTGTGATAGATAGGACTGCGTGGAACTCAACACACACACGCACACACACACACACACAAATGCAATGAAATATAAGTAATATTGAAGACATCTGAACAAAACTGCTGGATATTGGTCAATATTCTGGCATGACTCTGTAGTATAGTTTTACATGGTCTTATTGAGGAACACTGGGTACAAGCTATACAGTCTCTTCATTATTTCCAATAACTGTAAGTGAATCTATAATTATCTCAAAATAATAAGTAATCTATATTGAATGAAACAACAACATTTAGTTACTCATAGAAAAGGTAAAAAAAAATGAGAGAAAAATTTGGCTATGGTAGATTTATTCTTCTCTTTCAAGATCATAAAGTCTGTTATACAGTAAATTATCAGTCAAGTAACATAGCTCCACACCAGAATACTGACCAATATCCAGCAGTCTTGTTCTGATGTCTTCGATATTACTTACATTTCATTGTGTTTGTGTGTGTGTGTGTGTGTGTGTGTGTGTGTTTAGTTCTATAAAGTTCTATCTATCGCAAGAATAGGTTTGTGTTCTCCCAGCATAGCCTACGTACAGAATAGCTTCATAGCCACAGAGAAGCTGCATGTGGCCCATTTATGACCATATCCACTTCCCTCCGCCTTGCATCTGATTCTTGTCAACCACTAATATGTTCTCCATTTCTATAATTTTGTAATTTCAAGAATGTGATGTATGTGTGTGGAAATATATTATATAATTATGTGGAATAATTTAGTACATCAACTTTTAAATTGTCTTCTTTACTCTGTATTATTATCTAGAGATTCTTCCAGTTTGTTGTGTGTGTCAATAATGACTGTTTTTATTGCTGAATAGTGTTCCCTTGTAAGGGCGTGCTACAGATCGCTTAGCCATTCACCAGCTGGAGGGTATCTGGGCTGTGTCCACTATGGACTGTTACAAATAAAGCTGCGTGAGCATTCGTGTGTAGGTTTTTATGTGTCCATAAATCTCTGTTTCATCTGGGAAGAATGTCCAAGAGTACAATTGCTGGGCGGTATGGTAGTTGAATGGTTCCTTTACAAGTAACTGCCGAACTATTTTCCAGAGTAGCTATACTAATGGCCATTCCTCCAGCAAAGTCAGAATGATCCAGTTTCTCTTCACCCTTGCCAGCATTTAATGTTGTCACCATTTAAATTTTAAACATGTAGTGATATCACATTGTCTTTTTAATAATTTTTTGTTTATTATGAGACAGAGAGAGAGAGTGCCAACATGAGTGTGGGAGGGGCACAGAAAGAGAGAAAGTGAGGGAGAATTGCAAGCAGGCTCCATACTGTCAGTGCAGAGCTCGATACAGGGCTCAAACTCATAAACCATGAGATGATCACCTGCGTCTAAATCAGGAGTCGGATGCTAAACTGACTGAACCAGCCAGGCTCCCCACATTGTGGTTTTAATCTGTATTTCCTTAATAGCTAACAGCAATTATTTTCATGGTCTTGTTTGCCATCTGTATATCCTCTGCTATGAAATGTCTTTTTATGTCTTTGACCCATTTTCTAATTGGATTGGGGTTTTTTTTTATTTTTTGCTTTGGATTCTTTGGGGTTTGTCAGTTTGTTTGTTTTTCCTGTTGACTTTTGAGAGTTCTTCCAATATTCCAGATACTAGTCTTTTCTTGGATTGCAAACATTTGTAAATTTGTTTGCAAATATTTTCCCCTGGTCTAGTGGTTGTATTTTCATTCTCTAATGTATATACTGAATTAACAAATACTTGTGTTCAATCTGACTAACCTCATACAACTTGTATTTTCCTTCCCTCAGTCACATTTTCTTTGTTTATCATCTAACATAAACATGCATTCAGCCTATCATTTTTTATATGTGGCCTAATTATGTTTAATAAAATTATTCCTCTATTTTTTTTGTTAAACAATTTTGGAGGTTGGAGGTTGCAACTCATACTAATGATATGTTAGGCACTAGGTACATCTTTTCACAAAGAGATGAAATAATTTAACTTTCTTACTTTTATGTGCCAAAGTTCAAATAACCCATTGGAAAATGGAAAATGGAATTATACATGCTGGATATTATGAAGTTAATACTTCATTTGAAATATTTAAAAATAATATCCCTATGATTATCAGATTTGTAAAATCACCTAATTAGTATGCTTACTACAGTGTACTAACAACAGTGATTATATTTTATTTCTATGTAAGGGATTCCTTTTCTTAGAATTTTGAGAAATGTCAAATTCTTCTGTTGTGTCAACAACTGCTCTCCAAATATGTGTTTTATTGTAAATGTTGCCTTTTATTCTTTTTTACTTTCATTGAAAACAACCCAATGGTTTCTGTGGATGAGGGGATGTTTTGTTTACTTTGGCTTTTCCTTCTGTGTTTTAAACTTTTTTTCAGCTTTTGTTTTGTGTTTCGTTTATATGGAAGACTATATTTTGCTTTAATTTTTTTTATTTTTAGCAAGCATGGGAGTGTACTCTTGCTTATACTTTGGGAAAGAGAACACCCCAAATGTGGCTTAATCAACATCGTAAACCACTCTCTTTCTTTCCCATTGACTCTTGGATATGTGCATTATTGGAAACGTGTGCTTTAGTGGCATATATTTTTGAGTCTAATTAGCTGCCTGCCTGTAATCAGGACTATATCAACTGTTGTCATTCTAAATGTTTCCTTTCTTTTTTTCAAACACATTTGCCTGATTGACCTTTTTTTGTTTTTTTCTCTGTCTTTCTATGGGGCTGCTCCAGGAGCCATGGCTAATCATCTTATAAGCAATGCCCTGCTTCGTCCGCATGGTACTAACAATCCCTATAACACATTGCTTGGGGAACCGGCGGTCTGTAACAACCCTCCTGTCAGCATGTACAACGCACAAGGTGTGCTGGAGTTTATCTTAAGTTTTTCAAGTGAGAGTCCCATTTTATGTAGCTTTTATGGCCACATTCTATTTTTTGTTCCTTCCACCTGCCTTTTCTTTCTTTTGGAAGCAGACACACAGACTCCCTTTGCCTTCCACCCCTTTTGGTGCTTTTATTTTCCATTTTCCTTAGGTTTTCCCTAGTAACAAATGATTTACTTACTTCTGATAAAAAATGCTTGATTCACCGATATGTGTTTGTTTCTCTGTAATGTTATAAAATGTGTTGTGTCAGTGCCTGTCTGGCTGATTGATTTCTATATTAAACACCTATGTATTTATTTTGAGAAATGAGATATTTGCCTAAGGTAAGTAAAAGAAAGGAAGGCTGGATTCGGAAGTCTTAATGATATAAGATCAAGAAAGTAATCTTTGTTATGCCATGAAGAATACTCTAGGCGCGAGGCATCAGTACTGTTGAAAGCACTTAGATCAGCTCCCTGGAAAATTACACTGAACTAAGCCATGGAGAAAAGGGCCATTCAGTTTGCTATTGAACTGAACAATGACAAGTTAGGTTCTATACCAGCCTGCCATGGCCTGTGTGAGCTGACTCAGGACAGTCATACTTTTTTTTTTTCCCTGCTATGGCTTCGTGTGAAAAACAAGGCTTGGGGATATGGTTCTTCTGAATGATATAAAAACTTAATTGCTTTAAATGATATAAAAATCTAATTACATCTCAAACAAATAAGCATAAATCTGTTTAAAACCACTTATAGGTGTTTAGACAGGCAATTACCTTCTCTACGAATAAAATGTATTGGGGTGCAAGACATTAAAAATATTCATATCATATGGAAGAAACCACAGGAAAAAATTATTCAAATAAAAGTTTCCTAAAAGAAAAGTCCTAGTTAGGGATCCACTTATGTAATATTACAGGCAAAAGAAAATTCACTGTAACAAAGAGACTTAAAAGCGGTTGCTTGAAGTTGGATGTGACAGATTAGCAGTAAACTTTCTTAGGCAATTCTAAATAAAATGTCTATTATTCTTTGTGGGAATCTCTGTGTTTTCTTTTCCTTTGCAGTCAGAGATAAAAGATTAGTGGCATGAGTTTGTAAAACTTGATGTGAGTGGCCATCCCATTAAAGTTTGTTTGTTGCCAAATGGCCATTGGGTGTCTGAAACCTTCTGAGTTTCCCAGATACCTTGCCAGGTACAAAGGATGAGTTTAAATTATTTCAAAACCTCTGAAGTCCGTAATACAGTGACTTCAGGAATATGGTCAAACTGTTTCTCCGTGGGACGAAGTTATTAAGCAAATGTTTGATTTATCAAGTTTCAGAAGGCCTGTATGTCTAAGAATCACAGATTTTTAGAATCAAAAGAAGGGATAGAGCTCATGAATCCTCTTCACCACATTGCTGGCACTCTGTCAGCCTGTGTCCGTTTCCTCTAATGGGACACTTCTCTCTTCAGCATTTCATATAGTCAATTGTAGAAATGCTTCATTTGTTATATATATTTTTTCCTTCCACTGAGCTGAAATTTGCCTCTGGCCACGACTCTTTGATTTGCCTTCCAGAGCAAAGAAGAGCAAAGTACTCTGCTCTCTGTGTCAATCCTTTTAAATACGTAGAAAGCAGCTGATCTGGCTTCTTTGAGCCCTCCATTTCCCTAGTAAAACCACCTCAGTGCCATCAATGTGAGATAGTTTCTGGATCCTTCCTGATGGTTCCCTCTCTAAATTGTCTCTTCTTTGTCAGTGTCCCTATTTTATTGTGGCACTCAGTGGAGTGTACATTTCACAACATAACAAATGTGACTTTGACAGAACAATTATGCAGAACTTATAAAGGTTTTTTAGTTAGGTTAAGTGACAGATAATTGTGTCATTATAAACATTTTACAATGTACTGGCATATTAGTAAGTTTTCAGTGATGTTAGGTGATTTACCCCATCTCTGCAAATTAAATCTATTCTACATTATTCACTGATGCAGAGTTGTTGGAAAAAGAGTTAAAATTATTTTACTTAATTTATATTGTTTCAAGACAAGTAAAACTTTAGTTCACATTTTGTGTAGCTTTTTTGATTATTCGGATATAATTTCGAATGTCTTATGTAATGAAAAACCAATAATTAGTAATCTATATGTTTTCCCTAATTCAATATCTGTCTTCTTGTCTTATTTTATTTTTACTGGTATCCTAAATTAGGGGCTCTTTCTAAGGATGGAACACTATTATAAACACTATCAAAGTGAAATTCTCTAGATACAAATTTAAACTAATACCATATACACATAAGGTTTTATTCCTGTGGAATTCTTTACTGGTTATTACTATTAAGATTACCAATAAATACACAAATGATTCTTCTGAATGGATTTATTGTTCGTGCCAGCAAATTAAATAAATTCTACTGACTTCTTAAAAACAGGAGCAAACATTTTATTAATGTCTCTCAGAGTCAGAGGTGAAATTATTTAATGGTGTAATGTTTTGATACTTTTTAAGATATATGGTAGTGCTTAAAATAACTCTTTTTCCGCTAACCCCAAATAAATCTTAGTGATTGTCATATTGCTACTAATCTTATGCTTTCAGATGAATGCACTTAATATTCTTACTGGCAAGGGGAAATCTTACATGAAATATAGGTGGCTCGGTATGTACTAGAGTGGTTTATGTTGAATTACCACTTGGTTCTGTTCTATTGGATCTCCTAATTCAGTTTCACTAAGACCATCCAAGCAAAGGAGCATTCAGATATAAGTATTCACATTTGTTTGTAATGCCTTTATTTAAAATATGTAGAGATGTGTTGTTTATAGAGTTACCGAAGCATATAGAGTTAGGAATAAAGATGAATAATATACTTTTATTACATTGGATTCAGACATTTTTGAAACTCCACGCATTGTATTTCTGGACCATTATCTTCTTATCAGGGTTAGAAAATTCCATTTTTGTAAGATAAATCTCACTATAGATTAACCTGTGAAGACAGAATATAGAGAGGAAGTCATGATTTCAGAAAATAATTTACATTTTAAAGTAATTTAATTCTATCTTAAAACTTAGAGAAAGACATACCCTTAGGACAGGATATAATGAAGAATACATGATAGGTGGTAAGAATACAAGATTATATTATAAAATATATAAATAAATATTCTGTGATGGCCTCAAAGCCCAAGGCAGATGTGAAGAAGAATTAGGCAGTAGGGCACGGAGGAAATCTAGACGATTTTCTTTTTGATCTCAGTTCTGCCAATATTAGCAGGTGGCATTAGATAAGGTTTAGCCTATTTTGGCTGCAGTTTTCTCATCTTTGAAAAGCAAGAATTGAACTTCAGTTAGCTCGCATGGACTTCCAGTTCTAAAATTTTGTCACTTAAGGAAGGAGCCATAATGAGTTTACAAACAATTTGCATCTGTTAGTATACTGGTTTGGCTCTTTATTTCAAATTATTTTTTTCTAAAGCTATTTTGAAACTTTATTAAGAGAACCTTCCTCTCCATTTTGATATAAAGTTGGTCTTTTTCTGAGAAGCAAATCAACTGTTAAGTGCAAAAACCATATCTTAAAGCAATGATGAGATTCTAACAAGCCAGAATCTCCTGAAATGACCTAGCCCAATGAATTTCCTGGTTTTGATTTTGTGATGATTTAACCTTCCTGTAAACAAAATCAGCAAGAGTCGTCCTTTATGACCTGATTAAAAAAGGAGTGTTTTAAAAAAATAATTTTGCTAGGATTGTTTTTTAAAGGATCAACTCTAAAAATGTTTGATTGCATGATTGTGCAACAATCCAGAAGAAAACCGGACACTGATGGTGGTATTTTTCTTCCCCTTCCATTATCTTCATACAGAATAACGGTTGGACTTAACCTTTTTCTTTTTCCATAGTTACACAACTTTTGAATATGAGCTCCAGAAATGACAGTTCTGATCAGTATTATTCACAAATGATAAGAAGCATTTGGATAGGTACAGTGGGGAAAAATAACTTTTTACATTAAAAGAAAAGATACATAAAGGAAAAAAGACACAAATTTGGAAACCTTCAACTGTGGTTTTTTTCTCTGTATACATACTAAAGATTTTTATTTATAATATTACTAAAAAATTTTAAAGTTAAATAACATTCCTTAGAAGCGGGTACGTTCAGACATACATACACATAAATATATGCATTATTGAAATACAGTTGTGGGAATTGTCATGGCTTGCCCTCAAATCTTTACTTTCCTTGGTTGGTGTGATAATCTTAACTTTAAAATAGATGTGTTTTTATTTAAAATTTACAAACTGTAGAAACGCTTATTAAAAACTCAATAGCATGTGTTAAGGGGGGGTTCTTATTTTCTGACTAACATTTCAGTATTTTTAATTATGATAAACCATGTAACACAGACTCATGAATTTTGGGGCAGTGGAAGTTATTTCCTTTGACTCTTTTTTCTGCATATCATCAATTTGCTTTTTACTCATGTTTCTTCTACTGTCGCTGTAAGCTTACTTGTTGTTTTTTCTTTCCTTTTCTTCATGCTGTCGTTTAGAGCCCTACAGAGAGACAAGTATGGGAGTAAAGCTAAACATTGCATATCAAATGTAATTTTTTTTAGTTCACTTTTATTGCATCACATATAGATGATGTAGTTATTAAAAACAGTTCATCTCACAATTTAAAAACTAAAGAGCCTATGAATCGACTTATGTAAATTTACGTTAATAGAGATTAGACGCTTTTGTTGTCTGATTCTTTTATTGTGTCACATAATCAACATAGTTGTTAAGTCTCATGTAATGTTTGTGTGAGTTAAATTGTTTTTAAATTAAGCATTTATTTTTGCTAAGTAACTCATAAACTTTTAATTTTGATTAGTACATTCCATCATACACATAGATGTCACATGCAGCATATCCACCTTATTTGACTCTGGCTGTTTCCGACCTGTACCTAATGCATTGACAACGGAAGTAATACACACGTTTCAATGCATCGGTCACTCAACCATAGCCATCATGCATACCGTGGCAGCCTTCACAGCAGCAATCACCCATCACATATGGCCCTTTAAAGAGCATTTACTTTTATTTTTCTTAACATTGTGAATTTGTCTACAAGATATCTTATAACATGAAAATAAATCGCTTCACCCTATGTCTGTGATGGCTGCTTTTCAATGAATTTTATACATTGCTGTCTTTAGAAACTGTTACTCGACTACAGAGTATGCAGCAAAAGTCCATATAAAAATTGATACATTTGGGACCCTTTATTTAAACAGCAATGAACGAGTTCCATTTTGGTAAACATAACTGCATCACAGATATAGAATGAGTGTTATATTTTCACAAGCTAGCAGTATATTGAGAAGTTGAACAGAGTTCTTCAATTAATTGTTCTGTAAAGAAATATCCTTTCTTACTTATGAGTATTGGTTAAATGTTTGTGTTTTATTATCTTTTGTGGTTGCATTTGAACTGATTTTGGAACTATTATAGATTCTTGGATTTCTGTTCATTCAAGAGAATGCAAACACCTGGAAGAAGCATGTGGTTAAATTATATTTCACTTCAGCTATTTCTTCCCAGATTAAATGTTTAATCTCTTTTAAACTCAAAGTTTAATATGCACACAAAGTCATCACTCATTATGACATGGAATCGTGAATATTGACACTATGTTTTTAGGAATCAGATAGCTGTGTCTACACATTCTTTTGTAGTATTACTTAATGACCCTAAACAATCACTAATGGTTAATATGTAGAAAATAATATTAGAAACTAAATCTAAATATTTTTGTTTTGAAAGTTCCTCGGTGCAACTTATTTTGATGTGCCATTTATTTGACTAAGCATTATTTCGTGACTACATCATTTTGACAAATTTAACATAATCCTTATATGGTTTTGTGTGTAGGAATTATTTTAGTCTTGCAAAATTATATATCAAATTGTTAGAAACTGTTTGATTCATTTACTTTTGACCAGAATATTCAAAGCACCACACATGAATTATGTTAATATTATTCCTATTTTAATGTTAAAACGACATGTAAAATTAAAGGTAATAAATTATAAAATTGGCTTTGATGTGTATAAATTGAAAGCTATGAATGCTTACACCAAAATTTTGTGGGTTTTTTCCCCCTAAGTTATACCCAAATATGCTTCAGATAGTATCAGACAATGTTTATGTGGAAACTGCAAATTTATAGGTTTTTTAAATTGTTTTTTAAAGATTTATTTTAGATGCTTTTCCATGTATAAGGTTTCTATCAACTGTCCAAGTATATATATAGATGTGTACATATAGACCTAATAGTATTTTTGTTTGTTTCCAAACATTTTATAATTAAGTAAACATGCTAGCAATTTATACGTACTTCATAGTTGGATGTTTCTGCTTCTGTGTTTGTGTGTGTGTTCTGTGGCCAAATGGATGTAAATGTCATAGTGTTTTGTAATCTTTTTCAGAGGGGCTTCTGAACAATGCCAGGGATACAAGTGTCATGGATACTCTACCACTGAATGGTAACCATGGCAACAGTTACAGCATTGCCAGTGGCGAATACCTGAGCAACTGTGTGCAAATCATAGACCGTGGCTATAACCACAATGAGACCGCCCTAGAGAAAAAGATTCTGAAGGAACTCACTTCCAACTATATCCCGTCTTACCTGAACAACCACGAGCGCTCCAGTGAGCAGAACAGGAATCTGATGAACAAGCTGGTGAATAACCTTGGCAGTGGGAGTGAAGATGATGCCATTGTCCTGGATGACGTCACCTCCTTTAACCATGAGGAGAGTCTGGGCCTGGAACTCATTCATGAGGAATCTGATGCTCCTTTGCTTCCCCCAAGAGTCTACTCCACAGAGAACCACCAGCCCCACCATTACACCAGAAGGCGGCTCCCCCAAGACCACAGTGAGAGTTTTTTCCCTTTGCTAACCAACGAGCACACAGAAGATCTCCAGTCACCCCATAGGGACTCTCTGTACACCAGCATGCCAGCACTGGCTGGTGTGCCTGCCACAGAGAGCGTTACCACCAGCACCCAGACCGAACCTCCACCGGCCAAATGTGGTGATGCTGAAGATGTTTACTACAAAAGCATGCCAAACCTAGGCTCCAGAAACCACGTCCATCAGCTGCACACCTACTATCAGCTAGGTCGCGGTAGCAGTGATGGATTTATAGTTCCTCCAAACAAAGATGGGACCCCTCCAGAGGGAAGTTCAAAAGGACCAGCTCATTTGGTCACTAGTCTATAGAAGATGACACAGAAATTTAAACCAACAAAACTGCTAACACCTGGTTGACTGTTTTGAGTTGATATAAGCAGTGGTAATAATGTGTGTACTCCTAAATCTTTATGCTGTTCTTGAAAGACAAACACAAACTTTCAGACTTTTTTTTTTTAACTGGGATTTTTAGGTCAGCCCAGGGGAGAGAGATAACTGCTGAAATTCCCCTGTGCCCTCTCCTTTCCTGTCTTTCCCCCCTCAGGTGGAGACTTCATTATGTTAATGAACGAGATATGAAGAAAATGGCACTCATTGTGGCCTTGTTGAATTATGTTGTGTTTGTTCTAACATCTCTGATGCTCTGTTACTATAATTACAAGGACCTGATTTTTAAAAGGCCAGAATGGTTGTTTGAAATTAGTAACAGTGCTGCGTCTAGATTGGAGTGCTGCACAAACAAACATAAAAACAAAGCAAAACTGTATCACATAGTGGTTTTTAGTCACTCACAGCCTGAATTCACCGCAGCAGGAATAGCTGTGGAATACAAAATAAAACAACAAATTAATAATGAAATGGAGGGGAATTCTAGAATTATATGCTAAATGCATATTTTATGATTTGCTGTATTAACTGATGATAAAACTAATGGCAGAAAAAATTGAACAATTTCTATGTAATGTACAGATACTAGCATTGCACATATAGTCAGCTTTCTGTTCCTCCAGAATTTGAGTCCTGTTAATGTAGTGGAAAAAAAAAGATATTTTTTCTTTTTCTTTCGTGCTGGTCTTGCAAGTTTGTCTACCAGTAAGAGAGCAGTTTCCTTCCTTTCTTCTTTCTTTTCTTTCTTCCTTCATTTTCTTTGCTTTTATCCCCTCTTTTTGCTTTCTTCTTTTCTTTCCTTTTTTTGTTCCTTTTTTCTTTAAAGTTTCACCTGGCAAAAAAATAAATAAATAAATAAATAAATGAAACTATCACTTTATAAGAATCATTTTCTAGTAATGCAAACAAATTATTTTTTACAAAAAAAATAAAATAAATAAAATTAGACTTCCTTCCCTCACTATATATCTTTATTCAGTCAGAATATTTCCAAGAGCATTTTTGCAAATTAGAACAGAATGAACTTTTATGTTTACAGTACACATCTATTGTAATGCAAAGCATATTTGGCAAGCAGTTCATCACCAAGACAGTAGCTATGATTCTAGAAGTCAAGAGGTGTCAATAGAACTAGTGGGGCTTCTGCATGTGAAAAAATGGTATCCCATAGGCGTTAAGGTGCTGAATGCTCAGTCTGATCCCCAAATGGGCACCCGCACTATCAAGTTTTAAAGGAAATTCTCTCCCTTGTAGTACGAAATGAAAGGTCAAGTTATTTTGAAGTGATTTTTAAAAAACTCTTCTGTTTATTAACAGGAAAATTTATTTATTTGACAGGATTTTAAGTAATGTAGGAATACAAGAGGTAAATTAGCAGCACATATAATTTTTTTTAAACTTATGATCCATTTTGTATGGTCTCAAAGTTGGATGACCTCATTACTAATATTTGTTGTAAAAGTGAAACTTGTTTGCCAACCAATAAACAACTGATTGAGATTTAGAAGACATTGTTTTGATGTATGTACTATATGATGAATTATTCTTTTAATTTTTCTTGTCTTTCTTTCTGTTTTAATTATATATACTTTGCTGATCCTCTATGACCCAAATGAGCCATGCACTTGAAATCAGATCTGCCTAGATGAATAACCTAAGCACAAAATTTTACCAGTTTTGCAGACAAAGTAAACCAGAAAAATGGAATGGGCATGTTTATATTGAGTAAAATAAGATGTGTAACTTACTCTTAAGCAGGTTAATATCAGTTACTATGTACTTATTTTATAAAGCAGCAGCCACTATGCTTACTATAAAAATCAGCTTCAATCAAAGATTTAAGTATCAGACTGAAGGAGGGGATGAATCATATATTTTCCTTTCCTGGAAGTTCCATTTTGAGGTTAGAAATTTAAAGTCATTCAGTTGACTGAAAACTGACAGTTTAATGGCGAAGAGAATATTTATTCTATAAAGATAGTAGAAGACATTTTTATGCCAATTTTTCTTGCCCCATATATGAACAAAAGTCATTTCAAAGAAACTTTCTAGATCTCTAATTACTGAAGAACCGTTACCACCGATGTTGAGGCATGGAGTCCCTTCAAGAGCAAAGCTAGAATAAGTTTCCCAAATGATAATTTATCTTGTAATGTAGATATTTTGGTGACTTCTTTTTTTTCTTTCTTCCTCCCAAATCTGAACCCCACCCACCCAGAAATTAATTTCTTAAATTACGATGAGAAGGAATAGTTTACAGAGTAGCCAGCCATTTCTGTATGGTTTAAGAATACATGACAAAAGAAAGAATTCTGTGCTGGGCCAAAGTACACCATACTCTTAATATTCACCTCAGAGTACCTTGTACATCATTCCTGTTTAGTCACTTAACATGAGTAATTTTTAAGTCTCTGGAATTGTTTCTAAGTTGCAGGAGAACCTCAAGCTTTAATGGTATTTAAGTTTTCTCATCCCACACTGTGGCAATATTAGCACCTGAAAGGTAGTTAGCCTACCTGTTACATAGAACACATTTTGGTAATGACAGCGCCTCTTTTAGACAGCTTGCCTAAAGTTGGCCTGTGGATTATGAGCACTTATGATCATTTCGCCAATTCAGCAGAAATCTATATGAAAGCAGCTCATCAGTAAGAAGCTAGTTTCACAGAACAATGGGGAAACTACCTCAATTCAGCTTGCTGAGGCTGCCAATTCTGATTTTCTGATATTGCTACCTCCCTGCCCACTATCTTTTATGTGTCATCACATGGAATCTGAAACAGGTAGCCTCCCCAGCTTTACGCAGTCCAAGTTGAAGAAACTCACTTGAATACATAACTGGTGCAGAAGGCCATTTAGTACTGTCAGTTACTACCAAGCTCTTGCATCAAGATGAAAGGCTGAGATGTTTAAATTTGAATACATCATAACTGATGTGGTACCAGAGAGACTTAAGATCCCAAAGACTTTTACAGAAAGAGATTGTTCCCCCAAGTTTTATGTGACTCTAATGAAACAAAATAGTAAATAAAGAAGCTAATTATATGTACATTTCAATAGAAATTTGTGTATATCTAACATGTATTCATTTAGTTCTTTTTACACTAGCAAGGATTGAGTTCCTGAACTTGACTTTTTTTCACATGTATTTTCATGCATAGCTATTGATAAATTAATAATTTTTAAAAATTTTGTTGTTTTTTTAACACCTTTGGTTGACTATATTTCAATACCTTATGCCATTCATGACTTACTTATCTGCCTATTTCTGATATGCTTATCTGATTTTCTATTAAAAAAATGAACTTTCGTCAAGCAGGCAGACTGTACATACATAGCACATTATTTGGAGAGCTGGAAGTAAAAGTTATGCCAATAAAACAAACCAATTATTATTTCCTAGTAAACAAATATTTTTAAAATGTTTTACTCTTGGGCTTTTTTTTTTTCTTTTTGAGGTCTGTTTCCCAAGGTACTTTGCAGGACACTAGCTCATGTTTAGTTGATTCACAGACTGTTGGACTGTTACACAGCTCATGTTCCTAATTGATAATATTTATGGAAAAAAATGTATTTTGTGAAAGAGCAATAGATTTGAATTTCAGTTAAGCTTTTGAATATCCCTCTAGTTCTACTCTATTAAAATTAAAAAAATACTATAGTTGAATAATAAATTGCCATGCTCAGATAATCATAATGACAAAAAAGAACTTGCATGAGAACAATTATGTTGAACTGAAAATAATCAGGAAACTGTATTACTAAAATGGAGATAATGGAAATACCCTTAACTTCTTATCAGGCAAATTCACAAAGACTCTAAATTAAAATGTAGTTTATGATCTATATTTTTTAAATCCTCATTAACCTAAAAATGTCGACATATTGATAAAAGATTGTTAACTTTTGTGTTTAAAAAATTAGTTGGTGTGACAAAAGTTTTCATGGTAATAGGGATAAACATATAAGAGAATTAGTAATAATCATATAGAACTCATGGACTTAATTTTAGCTAATATTTTCAGCTTTTTCCCCCACACATGTTCCAATCCATTGACAAAGGTTTATTTACTTCATTTAAAAAATTTCATTTTTAAAGACTGACTTTCTGCATTATATAGACCAAAAGGGAAAGGAAAACCAGGTGCTGGGTTGTCTAAAGATCAACTCCAAACTAATTAATCATCAGCACCTTTTAGTGAAAGAATTATTTGTTTTCAGAAGTTATGCATTAGAACTGTACCAAAGTGCTACTGCTTGAGATGTTTTTGGAAAAAACGAAAAACACTACAGAACTACTATACTACTGCAGATTTAGAGAGAGAAACAAACCCAAACTCTAATTTGATTTTGAGCAATTCTAAGAATATTGACAAGACTGTCCTTTTTTCTCTAACAAAAGTATTTGAGATAAAATAGCAATATGTACGATCTTCCTAGTATATTGTAGTACCAAGGTATTAAGATTTAATGACTTCATGTTTAGTGGTTCATAATTAAAACTCACAACGTAAATAATTACTATGCATTTTAAAAATACTTTACATATATCTTGTTAGATTTCTGCACATTAATAAATTGGTGAGGAAAATGGAAGCACACGAGTGAAACAGCAACATTACAAAATAGCTTATGGAAGCATTTTTGTGCAAATGAATTCTATGTGGAAAGCTTCTTTGAACTCGTAAAATAGATTTGATGGATACCAAACATAAATTCAGTTTTGTAATCAGCAAATACATACTTCTGAAGCCATCTGAAAAATATTGATAAATATCTAAATTTTCATTTCATTGATAAATATCTAAATTTTCTAGATGTTCCTGGCTGCTTCTTTCCTGCATAGGCCATAAGAGGAATCTTCCTATTTACTAATTAACCTTATTACTTTCTACTTCCCTTTTGCTTTAAAAGGGAAATCAATCTTTAACTTGCACCTATACTGACATCCTGACAGACTTTGATTCCTTTTACTTATAGCTTGCAGAGGAAATAGCTTATTTACAATAATGCAAACTTTGCGATTTTTGCACTAAAACAGGTACTTATTATGGTTTTGCATATTTTCATTTTCAATAAAGTTATTGCCCTACCCTCTCTAAAAAATTAAAAGCATGTCTTCAATATCCAGGAACTTTACGTTATTATTCAAATGTCTTCATTCAACTATGTTTTGACGTTTCTTTCTCTCTCTTAACAGTAGGTCACACAAACCTTTCTCATTTAACTTGTGTCCCATTAGAGTACTTCAAAGGTAAAGGCAAAGCATGATTTTTAAGAAGGTGCGTGAAAGGAGAACTTTGTTCTATATCAAGAAGTCGAGAAAGACTACATAAGGAAAAACCTCTATTGGGATGACCAGTCTTTTCAATCACAATATGAACAGAAGAAGGGCAAACGTTTCGAGTTAGAAAGAAAAAAAAAATCCAGGAAAAAATAATGAAACTGTTTAGAGTGGTAAAAACTTTAACCAGTATACCCAATGCTGCTGTTGTGTTAAAACAAAAATTAAAGTATACCGTACGATAATTGTATTCTGCTGTTTGCACAGGAAACTCTCAACACTTTCAGCACACCTTAGATATTTCTTGTCAAGCCACACCTTGTCTCAAGGACACATGAATATTTTAGAAATGTTTCTTAAATATAAGTATTTTTGCCTCAATTCCCTTTCACACTCGAATCTGCTTACTCTGTTGTATGCCAACACAGTTGATGCTCCCAGTAGCTATACGTACCTTTTAGAGCTTTGTTATGAGTCTTTCTAATAAACATTAAATTAATATTAAATCAGAATTATGTATATTGTGCAAAATAATCCATAACCAAGCAATATTCATATTACAGGCTAATTTATTATATGTATGAATAGTACATTGAGACTGAACAAATAATTACACAGCTGAAAATATTATTCTCAAGTCCTCTCTCTCTTCAATTTTTATAGTCAATTCATAAAATTCTGCACAGTTGTATGACATGTTATCAAAGTACTCCATAATCCAAATGTGTCTAAAACTATTCCCAATGCTTTTTTCATCCTAGAATGCTAAAAAAAAAAAGAAAAGAAAAGAAAAGAGAGAGAGCTTGAAAGAAGAAGAAATGAAAGCCGACTTCTAAGGATCTAATTTAGATTAACATTGCCATTCAGAATGAGTGATTTTTAAAATGAGAGTGTTCCACTCAGTGATCTAAGGTTATTAAAATTTTACGTTTAGTCCAATATTGGAGGATTTTAAATATAAAAAGAGTTAAGTTTGTCTCAATGGGCGAAGACTGCAGAATTTCACACTACATTGGCAAAGAAATGTGTTTGAAATCTATACCTAAAGTAGCTTTTTAAAGGTTAAAAATTACCTGATTCTTCTGAAAGTAAAACCAGCAAAGGATCCTGGTAAAACCGGCAAAGGATCCTGGCTTCAAATGAAATGGCCTGGTTGACTTCAAAAAATGTTTGTCAAAAATTGTGAATATCATTGACTCTTTAATAGTAGGTAGAGGTCTTCCGGGGAAACGGGATACAGTGACTGGAACACAATGTCCTCTTCTGCTGACCACTGCCTAGTCTTCTAGAGCATTTTTAATGCCTTGAATTTCAAGTTGTCACAATGTCTTATGTTTTGAATGCCATCATGAATAGAGAAAGATGAGGAAAAAACATTTAAAGTTGGTTTTCATGCCTCATTTCAGAATAAAGATTTCCTTTACCAACCTAAGTAATAAAAAATGATGTGTCTTGAAACAGCTGTAGACAATCAGAATGTGTTCATTTATTAAACAAGTCGTCTTTGTACATTTTAACACTATTCTTTGCCTATGAACTACTAAATCAATAACTGTAGAAAGAGTCAGCTTGATTTCCTTTCATTTGGCTTCTGTGAATGGATTGGAAGTAGAAGGATAATCTGGGACATTTTTCTGCACTATTTTCCCATTTGGCAAGCATTAAATCTAATTCAAAAATATATCTTTTTTTAAATGATAGTTTATTTTTAAAAATAACAACTAATTAAGTTACTTATCATTGATAGGAACAATCTGTCTTTTTAGGAACAAGAATATACCTAACGCAGGCTCTGGTCTCTTGCCATTCTCATTTATTTACACGTGGAATTAATCTTATCATATACACCTACCAGGTTTCTATCTATTGGATTTTTTCCCCTTGTACAACCTTTCCATTATTTTTTCCCCTTAAATGCTCTGTACAATCACATGTAAAATCATGAGCTACAAACCTCAATAAAAAATATCAGTAAACAATAAGTGATGTAGTCACTGTTATTATATGGGAGTACCAAAACTTTGGTTTTGAGACACTTTTTCAAACTGCAGGATAATTGAAGCATAGACCCCTAATATACTTCCTTGCTATTCCCATACCCTGCCACTGTTCTCTTCACACAACCAAAGTAAAATGCAAGGGCTTTTTCCCTTTTTTAATTTTTTCAGAGAGTTACTGCCACCCAAGGTATCTATAAGGTTATTTGTTCTTTCCAGAAAGATAGAAAGTTAAATTAAGAACTGTTTGCCCTTAAAGTCTGCCAATACTGAGATACAGTCAAATGCAGTCCTCTCTGTTGCCTGATCTTGTTCCTCCCCATCTCAAACTAAGGTATTGGTGGGTAGAAGTAAGGACAGTCACTGATGACTTTGGTGCAAAGAAGACCACGGAGGCCTGTGCTGTGACCTGCTTTTCCTGTTTTAAATAAAGAGCCCCGTCGATATTAGCATATGTTGCGGATCACAAAGACAAACCTTATATAATCACCCTTCTTAGTGTCAAGGATTCTGATTATTTAGTTTACTCACACTTAGCATCAGAAAAATGAATAAAATATCAGCTGAAAAAATCTAATCCAGATATTTTTCCTTTATGATATTAAAAATACATTTTCATAAGAAAATTTTTGAAATTAGGAGGAATCCTCAGATGCTGAGTGCGGGGAAGTGCCTGGCACTTTGCACTGCTTCATTTAATCATACTAATAATATGGTGAAATGGATGTTGTTCAGGCCCACTTCACAGAGGATATTTTAATTTAGATCTCACAGGAGCCAGTGAGTTTTGAACCAGACTCTGGCAGTCTAAAGTCCATTTTGACTTGTTAACAATGTTATACTGTATCAACCAAATGATTAGTTGAAAAAAATAAATAACCCAGCCCTTTCATTTAAATAAGAATAGGGGCAGTAACAGACAGCCAAGGAATTATTGAAAAAATATGGAGGCTACTTTTTAAGACACTCAAAGTTTATGTAAACTCCATTTTACTTGGCAGATGAGAGAAAGACTGAGGTTTCAAAGATTCTACATCTTTGAAAAAATTACTTTTCTAAGCTTCTCATTTCTAAAATAATATAATATCCGAAATGATAAGTAAAACAAGGTAAATAAAACATCTATTTTATATGTGATATATATATGTATAAAAGTGTATTACATGTAAATATGATGTACTTGGCACTCATGAAACCTGTATTTAGGAAATTCTGAAATAGATTCTGAGTTAGTACTAGTATCTTGTTGTTTGTATCACTATACCTTCACCCTAAATACACATAATGGATAAAGAATAGTACTATACATCTAAATCAAATTCTAGTGAAAGTTCACACTGATCTCTAGGATTATTTCATCCCATTTTCAAAGCAGCATAATAATTGCACGTTTCTTTGTCTTTCTGTATGCAGTTTCTCAGTATTTAATCTTTATAAAACAGTTTTAACAGCTCTACTTCTAGGGATCAAATATACCATTTTATGATCTGTTTTCAGCAGGTCTCATTTGATGGAAAAGTGGTTCTAAGTTTAATTATATTTGGGAGATGCCAGATTAAGCCAAGTAAAACAGATAGTTTTTTAAATTGCAAAACTCCAAAAGTAGTACATACTGTGCTGTTTCTTAAGACTCTCTGGCCCTGAAATCCTCAAGGAACCTGAAGAGCAATACATTGAGCATTGTTAACCTATGGAACTCAGTTTGTGAAACATCACCCAAAATATTTTTCTTACAAATGAGTTTTGTTTTTTTCTAAATAGTTTATGGTAATGAAATGCTGGAGATGTGACCCCTCCAATATTAATTTATAACTTTGTAACTCCTGATAAGATAAGGTTATAGTAACAGTATTTCTGCTAAGTGTCTGGCCCTTATCTTTAGGTGAAGGAAGACCAATTAATGAAATTAATCCTGCCTTAAGAATTCCACCCGAACCATTGAATACCTTCCTTTTAGCATAGCTTCCTATCTTCTGATGTTAACTGTCCATTTGGCTACAGCAACTGGAGACAGAGTCTATTCTCAACAACTATGGTTCTCATTTATAAAGTGCATATGAATAACATGAGAACCTTGTTAAAATGCAAATTTTGGGAGCAGGGAGGTGGCTCAGTTGGTTGGGATTAGGTTATGATCTTGAAGTTTATGGGTTTGAGCCCAGTGTCCGGCTCTGTGTTGACAGCTCCCAGCCTGTTCCATGCTTCAGATTCTGTGCCTCCCTCTCCCTGACCTGCCTCAGCTCACATTTTGTCTGTCTCTCTCAAAAATAATAAATAAACATTAAAAAATACAATTTCTATTCATGTTAGTTGGGTAGTCTGGGTTTCAATCTCAAACAAGTTCTCATACTCCAAGTACCAAGGCTTTCAACTGTCTCTTTCTGACTCTTCCTCAAAAACACATTGTGCTTTAATTAAGGTATTTTTCCCCTAACTGGTTGTTTTTGGATACTGGGGAATATATTACAGAAAAGGGGAAACAGAATTTTTCTTTGGGGACAATCTAGAAAGTTCTCAATTTTACAAAAACAATCTATTAATATTTTGGAAAATATATACAGAGTGGATTCTCAAAATAGGTAATGGGTACAGAAGAACTGAAGTTGAAGCCATTACTGTTCTACTCCATCATTTTGGGACCAAAATAACATGGAAAAATGGGGATACGCTGTGTGTGTGTTTCTGTGTTTGTGTCTATAGGTAATTGCATGTATATGTAAAAAACGCATATATATGTAGAAATTGCCTATATGAAAGATCTTAGCAAAGTGGAATTTTCCTCATTAACATTACATATAATAAACTAGAAATATTTACTAGAGAAATTTAAACTAATTTTTTGAATATGTAAAAGAGCTAATGGTTGCAGTTAGAGATAGTTGCTGGTCTTCTATTTGTATGTAAAGTGGGAAATCATTGCATAGATAGACATGGGAAAAATTGAAAAGTTAAAGAATGACTAGAAAGTTACATCATCTTAAATTTTATAGATAAATCCACTTATAAAAATATCAGTTATAATTAATTATGTGTTTCATGATAAATTTCTTGTTTATTGACAGTGAAGAAGGCTGTCTCAGTACATCTAATGAGATGAAAGCTCACTTTTTTCTACTTACTTGGGATGTTTTACCCAGGATTCACTTTCAGTCACAGCAACAGGAAATATTAATATCTTATCACAAAGTATCAAGAATGTTAACAGCCTCTGAAGATTTTATGTATAAAGTGAAATAAAAGATCTTGTCTACATTGGTAAGTGTGTGTTAAGTGTGTTAAAGTCAAACACACCATGGTATTGAACACAAAGGCCTGAATAATTATAAATTAGATCATCATTATAATGAACATGATCTTTCAGATAATCACAATTCTCCAAAAACAAGACTCCTGTCTGAATCTCCAAAATATTATTTTTATGTTTCCAAATGGTGAAATCATCTCATTAAACCTCACTGTATTTTTATTTTGATATTCATGCTTTGCTTATATAAGATATGAGAATATGTATTTTATACTTAGTATTTACTGTTGATTCTACAAATTAAGTCATAGTCCAGAAATTCATGGTTATTTTTAAATGAGGGTGTAGAAAGGTAAAGTATATTAAAATATAAGTGTAAGACACTTTATGTGTCTTAAAGCTAATAATTTCTCACATTCTTAGAAAGCCTGTAGCACAGTGGTAACTCCACCCTTTCATTGTAACTGATGAAAACAGAATTTTATTAATTCTGTTAATGCAAAAAACATACTTAAGAAGAAATAGGAAAGTTAAAAAAGAATATAAACATTCTTTTTAATATAGGTCTTTTGTTTTAAAATTTTAAAGTATAGCCTGTCAGGGTGCATGAGTGGCTCAGTTGGTTAAGCATCTGACTTCAGCTCAGGTCATGATCTCAGAGTCTGTGGGTTCTAGCCCCGCATCGGGCTCTCTGCTGGCAGCTCAGCGCCTCAAGCCTGCTTCAGATTCTGTGTTTTTTTCCCTCTGCTCCTCCCCCACTCATGCTCTGTCTCTCAAACATAAATAAATGTTAAAAAAATTTTTTTTTAAAGTATAGCCTGTTGTTTTTCTATAATCTACAATTTTTAAATTAATGTGTTTTACAGTTTTAAACTAAGTACATAATTTCTGTAGTTTATAAATTGCCTAAAAATTTGAAAATAATAACATAATATTTGGCTTTAAAAATTCTAATTGGAGCAATATCTAAGATTAAGGACTCAAGACTAATTCAAATCCCTGTGTAAAACACACTAGTGCAATGATATATTTTATTTATTTATTTTGAAAAAAGAATGATATTAACTTATTTTGCTATGTTTATATGATTTTATGAGGGTCAATAAAATAGTTCAGTGTTACTCAGTTCCAGCTTCAATTAGAATCACCTAAAGCACATTTAAAAAAACAAATAGCCCATACTTCACTCCATATCAGTTAAATCAGAATCTTTAGGGATGGTGCCCAAGTATAAATTAATTTTAAAAGCCCACAGGTGATTGAATGTAAAGTTTGGGTTAAAAATTATAGAGTTAACTATTTAATAAATATTGGGTAAGTATCTGCATTAATCATGTAAAGAGTATACAAGTTTTTTTTAAGTAGGTAAGATGTATGGGAAAGACCAAAATAGTAAACTTCTTATCCTCAGTTGAAGCTAGTTAATCTCCTAAATATGGTTTTCCTCCTAATTTATAAAGATGGATAGCTTATTGCTCAAATAAAATTCAGCTAGATTATTAATAATATTTTTCATAATTTGATGAATGGAACAAAAATTCTCATTCAAAATATCTGGGTTCCTATCACTAGTTTCAGAGTCCATCCATGTTATCATAGTAGAAAAAAGTCAATTATAATTTTACATCAGGCAAAATTCACAGACACATATCAAGAATTGTTTACATAGAACAAAAACTTCTTCAAGTTTTCTCTGAATATTTGACTGTTATCAGACAAATGTATGGTACATGATATTCAGCATAGTGTCACAGCGATCCAAAAATCTCCTTGTTAAAGTGAATTCTAAATACCCTAGCTACTTAACACATAATATTCATGGATAGAGTGACAAAGTGTCAAGTAAGTTTTTACTCTAATGACAACTGATCAAATGGCAATGGCTGTTTGGAGCACTGTCTTCAATAGGCTTTATCCAAAATTAGTAGGAAAGCATTCCATGACAGACTATTTATGTCTGATACAATCAGGGGAAAGGACCAGAGGGAAAATGATCGATCAATTCATGTGCAATTTATATGCCATCCCTGACATAGAAGTTGTAAATCCAAATATCAGATTCTCATATTTTAGAAGAACCTAGAGCCCTAACTCTATTTTTTAAAAAAATTATTATTTTTGGGGCACCTGGGTGGCTCAGTTGGTTAAGTATCCAACTTCTGCTCAAGTCATGATCTTGCCATTGGTGAACTGGAGCCCCACATCCAGCTCTGTGCTGACAGCTCAGATCCTGGAACATGCTTCAGATTCTGTGTCTCCATCTCTCTCTCTGCCCCTTCCCTGATTGTTCTCTCTTTCTTTCTTTCTTTCTCTCTCTCTCTCTCTCTCTCCCTCTCTCTCTCTCTCTCTCTCTCTCTCATTCTCTCTCTCAAAATAAATAAACATTTAAAAATGTGTATTATTCTTAAAATAAAAATAAAAAAAACTTATTATTCTTGAAGTATAGTTGACATAGCAATTATACTAGTTATACTAGTATATAACTAGTAAACTAGTTATACTAGTTTCAGGTGTGCCACATACTGATTTGGCAATTCAACACATTTCTCAGTGTTCGCCACAGTAATGGTAATCACCAAATAACATTAGTGTAATATTATTGACTATCTTCCCCATGCTGTACTTTTCATTTCCATGACTCAGTTATTTTATAACTGGAAGTTTGTATCTCTTAATCTTCTTCATCTAGTTTGCTCATCTCTCACCTCTTCTTTCTGATGATAGCTACTTCAGTTATGCAATAATAGAAATTAGTTTACAAGGAAAGACAAAAATTATATCACTTATTCCACTTCCTTTACACATTTGCTTTATATTATCTACTGGGTTAAGTTTAGAATGATTTTCTATCCCATTATTTTTCACAAAGCCATACCTAAGCTCTCCTCTGCTCTAGCCAATCATCACCTCTGGCTGACCACATACCTGACTAGACTTCTCACATTTGGCCTAAACTCCATCTAGTTCTCATAGAAATACAGAATCTGGAGGGGAGGCAAGATGGCAGAGAAGAAGGGAGCTCTGTAAACTTTGTCCACCCCATCTATTGAACTGAGAAGGACATTACTCTTATCTTCAAGAGTGGGAGGAGAACATACAACTCCAGAAAAAGACATCATGCCTGAATGAGTGAGTGCGAACTGGGGAGATTGGAAAACGGGCCAGCCCAAGAGGGGCAGGAGAGAAGTGCAGGGGAGGTGGGAGCCCCAGCCCAACACAGGGAAAACATGTGGAGCCCCTAAGAGAAAAAGGGAAGAGAAAGAGAAACTGAACATGCTCTTACTACTGTCTTTAGAGAAGAGATAAAGAATGTTTAACCTGGCATGGAGAGAAAAACTCTCACTCCATATATACTGCTGGGCAGAGCAAACTCCAGGCAGCACTAGGAAAAACAGCTTCCACCCCTACATAATCCCAGCAGGGAATTGGTGGTGGTGGTTGCGGGAGTGCACCTAGGCTGTGGAGTGGCAGTGAGAATTCCAGCCAGTGCCAAGAGAAACTGCTCCTTCCCCCTACTGGATCCCAGCTAAGAAGCCAGCCGCCAAAGTACATCTCATCTGTGGTATATTAAAGTGCATGGACAAGGACTTTGAAGCGAGGCAGGCCTGGAAAATACAGCCTGGCTTGCCAGTGGCACAAGGAGATCAGACTCATAAGAGTTCCTTGCAGTGCTTAGTTCCAGCGGAGCTTGGGGCACAGCCATTCTTCTCTCCACAACCACCAAGGCAGGGCCTCCGAGTGCAGCCCCCGAGACCTACCTACACCAAACCAGCCTATCCACTAAGAGGAGCTGCTGCTTTTTTGTACATATTTTTTTATTATTATCTTTTCTACTCTTTTTTATAGTTTTAAAATTTTTACTCTTTATTTTCTTTTTTTCCTTCCCCCCTCTTTTTCTCCTTTTCCCATCCAGATATATTCTCCCTTATCTCATCCTCATCTCTCCCCTCGACTGGTTATACTCTTTTAGACTGTCCATTGTCCTTTGTTGTCTCTGAACCCCTTTATTTTTTCTCTTCTTTTCTTCTCTTCTCTTTCCTCTCCATCCTTCCCTTTTCTTCCTTTCCCCCTTTTAATTTGTTTATTTGATTTGTCCGTGCGTTTGGATGCTTTTGTTCCATGTGTGTTTATCTGTTTTCCGTTCAGGGCTACCCCAAACAACAAGCCAAAGTACGCACGATGGAGAGTCCCAAATATCACTGAGTAGGAACATAAAATAATCAAAGGCACAACAGGAGAAACTGAGAGACACCATTAAAATAAATTTCCTGAAATGGCAGGCCCTGGAAAGTCAATAGTCCTCCTTTAACAGAGCAATACTAACAGGTGCACAGTGCACAATGAGCTTTTAAAAATGACAAGAGACAGAAAACTAGCCAAGATGGCAAAACGAAAGAACTGTCCCCTAAAGAAACTCCAGAAAGAAGTCACAGCCACAAAATTGCTCAAAACAGATCTAAGCAACATAACTGAACAAGAATTTAGAACAATTGTCATAAAATTAATCACAGGGCTTGAAAAAAGCATCAAAGAAGCTACTGACACAATGACTAGGGACTTTCAAGATAGCTATGACGAGTTAAAAAAAAGGCTATAAATGAGGTGAATAATAAAATTGAGGTGGTCACCTCATGGATTGAAGAGGCAGAGAGAAGAACAGGTGAATTAGAAGACACAGTTATAGCAAAAGAGGAAGCTGAGAAAAAAAAAGAAAAAAATTGATCCAGGAGCAGGAAAGAAGAATTTAAGACCCGAGACCTGAATGATACAATCAAAAGGGACAGCATCCATATCATAGGAATTTCTGAAGAGGAAGAAAGAGGAAGAGGTCCTGAAGGGGTACTAGATCAAATTATAACTGAGAATTTCCTGAATCTGGGGAAAGAAATAGACATTCAAATTCAAGAGGCACAAAGAACTCTCTTAAGATGTAACTTGAATAGACCTTTGGCATTACATAACATAGTAAAACTGGCAAAATATAAAGATAAAGAGAGAATTCTGAACGCAGCTAGGGATAAAAGGGACCTCACGTACAATGGTTACAGACCTATCTAATGAAACTTGGCAAGCCAGAAAAGAATGGCAGGAATTCTTCAATGGAATGAACAGAAAACATATGCAGCCAAGGATCCTTTATCCAGCAAGCCTGTCATTAAAAATAGGAGAGATGAAGGTGTTCCCAAATAAACAAAAATTGAGAGAATTCATTACCACCAAACCAGCCCTACAAGAAATCCTAAGAGGGACTCTATGAGGGAAATGTTGCAAAGAATACAAGGAACCAGAGACACCACTACAAACATGAATTCTACTGAGAACACAATGACTGTTATTATTATTCAATAATAACACTGAATATAAATGGACTGAATGCTCCAACCAAACGACCCAGGATAGCAGAATGGATAAAAAAACAAAATCCATCTAGTTGCTGTCTACAACAGACCCATTTTAGACTTGATGACACCTTCAGATTGAAAGTAAAGGGATGGAGAAATATTTATCTCGCGACTGGAAGCCAAAAGAAAGCTGGAGTAGCCATACTTATATAAGAGAAACTAGACTTTAAAGTAGAGGCAGTAACGAAAGATGAAGAAGAACATTATAAAATAATTACAGGGTTTCTACACGAGGAAGAGCTAACAATTATAAATATCCATGCACTAAATTCAGGAGCACCCAAATACATAAAACAATCAAAACAGAAACAATCTTATTGATAAGAATGTGCTAATTGCAGGGGACTTTAATACTCCACTGACAGCAATGGATAAATCAGCTAAACAGGAAATCACTAAAGAAACAATGGACCTGAATGACACATTGGAACAGATGGAATTGATAGATATGTTTAGAACTCAGCATCCTGAAGTTAGGAAATTCACTTTCTTTTCGAGTGCACATGGCACATTCTCCAAGACAGACCACATACTGGGGCATAAAGCAGCCCTCCATAAATTTAAGTGAATTGAGATTATATCATGCACATTTTCAGCTCACAATGCTATGAAACTTGAAATTAACCACCAGGAAAAGTCTCAAAAGCCTCCAAAAATGTAGAGGTTAAAAACCAACCTACTAAGAATGATTGGCTAATCAGGCAATTAGAGAAGAAATTGAAAAATATAAGGAAACTAATGAAAACGAAAATACAACAATTCAAAAGCAAAGGCATTCCTAAGAGGAAAGTATATTGCAATCCAGGCCAATTACAACAAACTAGAAAGAGTGCAAATTCAAAATCTAACAGAGCACCTAATGGAACTAGTAGGGGAGCAGCAAGAGCATGCCAAACACAGCAGAAGAAAAGAAATAATAAAGCTCAGGGCAGAAATAAACAATATAGACTCCAAAAAAAAAGTTGAGCAGATCAGTAAATCCAAGAGTTGGTTTTCTTGAAAAAATAGACAAAAGTGATAAGCCTATAGCCAGGCTCCTTAGAAAGAAAAGAGAGAGGACCCAAATAGACAAAATCATGAATGAAAATAAATCTATTACAACCAATCCCTTAGAATTACAAGCAATCATCAGAGATTACTTTGAAAAATTATATGCCAACAAACTGGTCAACCTAGAAGAAATAGACAAATTCCTAAACATACATGCACTAACAAAATTCAATCGAGAAGAGATAGAAAGCATGAATAGACCGATAAGCAGTGAAGAAATCGAATCCGTTATTAAAAGTCTTCCAATGAATAAGAGCCCAGGACCAGATGACTTCCCAGGGGAATTCTACCAGACATTTAAAGCAGAGCTAATACCTATTCTTCATAACTATTCCCAAAAATAGAAATAGAAGGAAAAATTCCAAACTCATTCTATGAAGTAAGCATCACCCTGATTCCCAAGCCAGACAGAGACCCAGCCAAAAAAGAGAAATACAGACCGATATCCTTAATGAATACAGATGCAAAAATACTCAACAAGATACTAGCAAATCGAAATCAACAGCATATAAAGAGAATTATCCATCATGATCAAGTGGGATTCATTCCTGGGTTACAGGGCTGGTTCAATATTTGCAAATCCATTAATGTGATGCATCACATTAACAAAAGAAAAGATAAAAACCATTATGATCCTGTCGATAGATGCAGAAAAATCATTTGACAAAATACAGCACCTTTCTTAATAAAAACCCTTGAGAAAGTCAGAATAGAAGTAACTTACCTAAATATTATAAAAGCAATTTATGAAAATCCCACAGCTAATATCATCCTCAATGGGGAAAAACTGAGAGCTTTCCCCCTGAGATCAGGAACACAACAGGGGTGTCCACTCTCACCACTGTTGTTTAACAGTGCTGGAAGTTCTAGCATCAGCAATCAGAGACCAAAAGGAAATAAAAGGCATCAGAATTGGCAAAGAAGGAGTCAAACTTTCACTTTTCACAGATGACATGATACTCTACATGGAAAATGTGGCAGACTCCACCAGAAGCCTTCTAGAACTGATCAATGAATTCAGTAAAGTCACAGGGTACAAAATCAATGTACAGAAATCAGTTGCATTCCTATACACCAAAAATGAAGCAGCTGAAAGAGAAATCAAAAAACTGATCCCATTCACAATTGCACGAAAAACTATCAAATACCTAGGAGTAAACCTAATCAAGGAAGTAAAAAACCTATACTATGAAAACTATAGAAAACTTATGAAAGAAACTGAAGAAGACACCAAGAAATGAAAAAACATTCCATGCTCATGGATCAGAAGAATAAACATTGTGAAAGTGTCATTACTCCCCAAAGCAATCTACACATTCACTTCAATCCCCATCACACTTGCACCAGCATTCTTCTCAAAGCTAGAACAAGCTATTCTCAAATTCACATGGAACCACAAAAGACCCCAAATAGCCAAAGTAATATTGAAGAAGAAAACCAAAATGGGAGGCATCACAATCCCAGACATTATCCTCTGCTACAAAGCTGTCATCATCAAGACAGTATGGGATTGGCACAAAAACAGACACATAGACCAATGGAATAGAATAGAGAACCCAGACCTGGGCCCCTAAATGTACAACCAATTAATTTTTGACAAAGCAGGAAAGAGTATCCAATGGAAAAAAGACTGCCTCTTTAGCAGGTGGTGCTGAGAGAACTGGACAGCAACATGCAGAAGAACGAAACTAGACCACTTTCTTACACCATACCCAAAAATTAACTCAAAATGGCTAAAGGACCTGAATGTGAGACAGGAAACCATCAAAACCCTTGAGGAGAAAGTAAGAAACAGACTCCTTGACCTCAGTCGCAGCAATTTTCTCCTCAACATATCCCCAAAGGCAATGGAAATAAAAGCAAAAATAAACTATTGGGACCTCATCAAGATAAAAAGCTTCTGCACTGCAAAGGAAACAATCAAGAAAACTAATAGACATCCGACAGAATGGGAAAAGATGATTGCAAATGACATATCAGATAAAGGGCTAGTATCCAAAATCTACAAGGAACTCACCAAACTCCACACCTGAAAAATGAATAATCCAGTGAAGAAATGGGCAGAAAACATGAACAGACACATCTCCAAAGAGGACATTCAGATGGCCAACAGACACATGAAAAGATGCTCAGCATCACTCATCATCAGGGAAATACAAATCAAAACCACACTGAGATACCACCTCACGCCAGTCGGAGTGGCTAAAATGAACAAATCAAGAGACCACAGATGCTGGCGAGGGTGTGGAGAGACGGGGTGCACCCTCCTACACTGTTGGTGGGAATGTAAACTGATGCAGCCGCTCTGGAAAACAGTATGGAGGTTCCTCAAAAAACTATCCATAGAACTCCCTTATGACCCAGCAATAACACTACTAGGGATTTACCCAAGGGACAGCACAGAAGTGCTGATGCATAGGGGCACATGTACCCCAGTGTTCATAACAGCGCTTTCCACAATAGCCAAATCATGGAAAGAACCTAAATGTCCATCACCTGATGAATGGATCAAGAAGATGTGGTATATATATACAGCGGAGTACTACATGGCAATGAAAAAGAATGAAATATGGCCATTCTTGGCAAAGTGGATGGAACTGTCATGCTAAGTGAAAGAAGTCAGGCAGAGAAGGACAAATACCATGTTTGCACTTATAGGTCTAGCAGGAGAAACCTAACAGAGGACCACAGGGAGGGGAAGGGGGAAGGAGCGTTGGGGAGAGAGAGGGACACAAAACATGAGAGATGATTGAATACTGAAAGGGAACTGAGGGCTGAAGGGGGAGGGTGAGTGTAGAAGGGGGCTGGTGGTAATGGAGGAGGAAACTTGTGGGGAAGAGCACTGGATGTTATATGGAAACCAATTTGACAATAAACTATTATCAATGGAAAAAAAAGAAATACAGAATTTTTTTCCTTTAAATCTTTCCTACATATCAGTCTCAGTCTTCCTCTTATGTTTAATCTTAGTCTTACTCTTTTCCCCCATTTGTTTCTGTGTTTCGCAAAGGTCATTTACATATTAACTGATGTTTCTCTGCTCCATAAATCAGCATCTTCTCCCACTCAGCTTTGAGATTGACTCACTAGCCAGGATTTTCCTTTGTTCCCTTTCTTTTTAAGCCATTTATTATTTTTTCCATGCACAGTGTAAATTTACAGAATTGCAGATGTGAAATAATCTTTGAAATCATTTAGTTCAATCCTTTTACTTCACAGGTGAGTACACTGAGAACTCCAGGGAGGATGTAATTGTTCCATATCAGACCTCATTCACACTGGAGCTAATTCTTGGATCAGGATTTCCTGATCAGTTCTTTTCTAATCTTTTTTTCTTTTCATATTTTCCTGGCTAAGTCCTCCTACTGCAATATGTCTGCCTTACATGTGATCTAGTTTCTCTTCTCTTACTATTTTTTTACTTCCTCTCATTTTAAGTAAAGAACCATAATTCAAACTTAAGCTAAACAAATAAAAACATAAAATACCTTTAATGGGATTTATTGACTCACCTAATTAGGGACAGAAAAGGTGAGGCAAGGGCTAGCTAATTGGAAACCAGACAATGACACAAAGACTTTCCCTGCGTCTTATTTCTATTTTTCCTTGTTTTCCCTATGAGCCAGCTTGATTTTTTTTCCCACTGGTGGTCAGTATTTTATGGTAGTTGAGGCCTTAGACTTTGAACTCAGACTGCCTAAGTTGAAAGCATCCTTCCCCATTTTCTAGTTTTGTGACTAAAAAGTTTTTCTCTGTATCTCAATTCCCTCCTTTGTAAAATAAGGATAATAATATAATCCGCTGAAAGGGGTTTTTGGAATAATAGGGTTAAAATTATGAGTTAATGAAGTGTTTAGAACAGTGCTTGACATAAAATAAATGCTTAAGAATTTTTCCTTATCCATATTGTAGTAACAGTCCAATCTCTATAGACAGTCGTGTTTGGTAGGAGCTTTGGATTTTCAATCAAATAGCTCCATGGATATATAAAAAGGCTCTGATTAGAAAAATCCAAAGATTTTGGCACCTGAGTGGCTCTGTGATTTAACTGTCCAACTCTTGATTTGAGTTCAGGTCGTGATCTCAGGGTCCTGACATGGAGCCCCACATCGAACTCCATGCTGGGCGTGGACCCCACTTGAGATTCTCTCTCCTCCTCTACTTCTGCCCTTCTGCTGCGCGTGTTCTCTCTCTCTCTCTCCCTCTCTCTCTCTCTCTCTCTCTCTCTCTCAAAAGAAAAAAGAAAAAGAAAGAAAAAAAAAATCCAAAGAAAGGGTGACCTGACTGGCTTAGTCAGTGGAGTGGGTGACTATTGATCTCAGGGTTGTGAGTTCAAACCTCATGTTGGCTGTGGAGTCTACTTAAAAAGACTGTGTTGTTCAGTTGGTTAAACGTCCGACTTCAGCTTAGGTCATGATCTCAGAGTTCATGGGTTTGAGCCCTGCATCAGGCTCTGTGCTGATAACTTGGAGTCTGGAGCCTGCTTAGGATTCTGTGTATGTGTTTCTCTCTCTCTCTCTCTCTCTCTCTCTCTCTCTCTCTCTCTCTCCCGCCCCTCCCCCACTTGCATTCTGTCTGTCTGTCTTTTAAAAATAAGCATTAAAAAGTCAAAAAGAAAAAAGAAAATTTTAAAAAGAAAAGAGAAAAGAAAAGAAAAAAAACCAAGGAAGGAATCAGATTCACCATGATTGGTTTATTCCTTACTCTGGACCAGTGTTTGCCTAGGGGATTGATATAGGCAGAGCCTAAGTTACTGGTTACATCTCCAACTAGGGCAGCAAAGTCCTATCAGAAGCTGATGTGAGGGGGAACCTGGACAAACACGCCTAGGTTACTATCAGCTGTCACAATGCTAAGCTTGCGCTTGCCTGGTCCGTCTGAGACATGAGCCTTGTAAACTTCATTCTTTCATATCTAAATCATGCTTCATATCAAACTGGCCCGTTATCTTTATTCCATTCCATTTCTATCTCACCAGTGTAATGCTAAACAAAAGCAAGTATTAAACTGACAATTCAGTTACAGTTACAAAGCTGCACATATCTGTTGGTTACAATTAATTTCTATCTTCTCCTTAAAAAGCTTTAATTGTAAACATTTGAAAATCAGAACTGAATACTTAGTTTTTCTATGGACTCTTCTCTTATATCAAGGTCCTGAATTTCACTCTGTAAGTCTGGAAATTTCAAATCGAGGAGTACTACTTTTTCCAAACATTTATGTGTCCTTGAAAAGATTATTAAATTGGTTTTGATGAAAACTCTTCCTGAAAAAAAAAAGCAGAAATAAAATGCTATTAGGTTTAATCCAGGATTAGCAAGAGATAGCCAGAAAAGTTCTTATTCTCACCAAGCCTGAAGGCTTAAAGCTGAGGGATACACCCCACCATCATACATACATCTAAATAAAAACCAGTTTAAAAGAATGCTGCCACCAGTTAGAAACAATTTTAAGATAACATTGTGGGGATTTTTCCAAAGGTATGCTTTGTACTGAAGCATTTTTAAAAATATGGATTGCTTATGTTATCATCCAACACACACACACACACACACACACACACTCACACATAACTATTAGAAAGAAAAATAAGTTTAAAATATTATATATACATATGTATGCAATTCTAATAAAGAAAAACAAATCATAGCACTTCTTCCTCCCAATTTCACAAACATTTGAAGAGAAACATGTATGTAATGTATTTGGGGGCTTCCACATTCATGAGTCAAGGAAAAGATCCAACCTCTCGTATAATGCCATAGGATTCCAGGGCTACCCAAAGAATGTCAGGAGTGAAAAACAATGACAGTTTTGCCTCTTTTGCTCAATGAGCATTATGTGTATGGAGTTGTGTTTTATTTATTAGAATCTTCAGTTTTATTCTGAGGAAGTGGTTGAGATTTTTGTGAATAAGCAAAGTAGAAGTGCTACTAAATTTCGATTTTTCTTTTGAAGTATTTCCAGCATTTCAATAGACAGAAGGGAAAACTAATTGAGTGGTCTCATTAAAAACATAGATTGAAGTGTTCCAAATCTGAGCTACCGACACTTGGACATACATCAGAAGAAATTAATTATTATTTCCAGTAGATTTAATTTAAAACAAACTACAGGGAAGACCATCATAAGGAAATGATATGAATCTTTAATTAGAATAATTAAAGACTAATTGTGATTTAATTACACATACGATTAAATTTTGCCAAGTTTAAAAACAAAATTCCCTTGAATGGTAATGCTTTATTGAAGGTTTGCTAGATTTCAAAGCCTAGATTTCAGAATTGTGGAATCTGATGAAAAATGGCTATTCCTTTGTCTATGTATATGGGCTTTATGTCAGAGCAGTTGCATAATTTAAAGACACTAAAATTTTTAAGGTGATAGGTTAATCAACCATTTCTCATCATCCTACATAAATGCTAAAAACATACAAAACCAACATATACTTTCACTAGGAATACCAACTTCAAGAACAAAACAAAATACTGAGGATTAAATCACATTTGGGGCTTATATAGTCTCACGCCCAAAGTGTTTGAAAATGCTTTTAAGAGAAGGAAGCACTTAAAAGGATTATAACTCTCAAGACTGTTGTAACAAAGCATATTGTACTACAAATAAATCTTGATGTGACTGTTACAGAAAATAGGTGCTGTAAAGACCATCCGGTAGAAGGAAAATATAAGCTGTCTATGCAAATAAAACCTTTTTGAATAAATGAGCTGAGCTCTGATGGCTCCAGAGTTTTAGTATGCTAGTCAGCAATTATATCCCTATTGAGATTTAATTATCCCATTAGATATTTATTTACTACTACATATTAAGTTACAATATACCGTGAGAGTCAGTGGACTAGTAAATACATAACTACTGCTAGATAGAAACAGCGTAGCTTAGCTTATTTCCAATTATTTCACTAACACTTAACATCATACCCAGAACATGCAGGCATCCTCTAAGTGTTTTGTTTGTTTGCTTTCTAAATGAGAGGATGGATGACCTGACCTGCATTTTATTTGGCTGATATTATCTGTCTTTCTTTGCAATACATACCTTTAGCGATCAACTTAGAACTTTAACCAGAACGTCAAATGACATTAAGCAGGTTTGGGGAAGAAAAGTAACAGAAACGAAAGAATGTGGAAGGTTGTTAAAAAGTAACAGGTTTTCTTTCTTGCTTGCTCTCTCTCTCTCTCTCTCTCTCTCTCCTTCTTTCTAAACACATCCTGCTAAGGGTATTTTCTCTGCCAAAATCTACCATAGCTTGTCAACAGAGAGTTTACTTTGTTGAAAACTGAGATACAAAGCACTAGAGATAAAACCTTTTGATAACTGTTTCCATTTTATAGTTCTTCAAAAGAAAAGAAAAAAATAATCTACTGGTCTCAAAGGTTAGTGGTTCCCCAGTAAATTGATGTTTATATTACACCTCTTATTCAAAGAGTTTAGAAGAAGTTATCAGCCTTCAAAATAATCTCTATCATGATGGCCTTTCCGAAGCAAGGAAGCATAAGGAAGTTACTGGAAGACTAGGTCAATGTTTCCCAAACTACTTTAATGAACTTCAGTTTTCAGACATTGTGGGGGTGCGGGAGGAGGTGTAATGGGTCGGAGGGATCTCTGTAGGCCAAGTAAATTCAGGAAGACCAGATTAAACAAATTTAAACATGTTTCTTTACCACAAAATCCATAAAAACTTTAATAGACTAACCTTCATTGTAAGTCTCCTCCTTTATTAAGAGGATAGGATATAAAAGAAGAAACCAAGTTAGAACAAACATTAGTCATCCATTACTAAGTCCATGATCCATTGATATTTAAACTTAGTCTTGATTAACATGATTTCACTTATGCTCTATTTTACATCAAATGTTAGAGGCAGAATATAATAACTCTTTGGTGAACAAACAACTCCGTGTTACCTACCCAGTCATCACTGCCCCTCTTGGAGAGGAAGGATGGATATTTACTGGGGATAAACAAAGTATGGCCTGCAGCTGTTACTGAAATGCACTCGTGCCCACTCCTTTTGTGGCGCTGTTGGCTATTTTTGAGTGACAGTGCGGAGCTGCATAGCTTCAGAAAGACCTCATGGCTGACAAGTTTAACGTATTTAATATCTAGCTCTTTACATAAAAAGAAGTGGAAAGACTCCTGACATTTGACAAATGGCATGGTATCCTATTAAGGGGCTGATGGCCACATATGTAATTTAGCTTTTGTCTTGATAAGGTATTGTCATTTTACTGGAAATCTTGATTAGGGATACACACTTTACAGTCAGAAATCAAGTTTCTTATCTTGGCTCACATCTGACTTTAGGCAAGTTACTTAATCCTTCAGTGCCTCAGTTTCCTCATCTGCAAAACACAAATAATAATTTTATCTACTCCACAGGGTCATTACGAAAACTAAGCAAATTAATCTATGAAAAGCACTTAGAACTCGTGATACAGGTTTGTGCCTGACGTACATGAAATGGATAGAATTAAAGTATTACTATTACTAATAGAACCTGATATTATAGTACAGTTGCAATTTGTCCAACTAAAAATCTATATTACCTACCCTTTTTTGTAGCTACAGGCAATCAATGAGACATAGGTAGAAATCATTAATGTTGCTTCTAGAAAGTTTCTTTGTTTCCTTATTTTTTTAATATAATTTATTAACAAATTGGTTAACATACAGTGTGTAAAGTGTACTCTTGGTTTTTGGAGTAGATTCCCATGGTTCATTGCTTACATACAACACCCAGTGCTCATCCCAACAAGTGCCCTCCTCAGTGCCCATCACCCATCACCCATTTTCCCCTCTCCCTCACCTCCCCATCAACCCTCAGTTTGTGGTCTGTATTTAAGAGTCTCTTACGGTTTGCCTCCCTCCCTCTCTGTTTGTAACTATTTTTTCCCCTTCCATTCCCCCATGGTCCTCTATTAAGTTTCTCAAGATTTACATGAGTGACATTATATGATATCTGTCTTTCTCTGACAGATTATTCACTTAGTGTAATACTTTCCAGTTTTATCTACATTGCTGTAAATGGCATGATTTCATTCTTTCTCATTTCCAAGTAGTTATCCATTGAATATATAAACTACGTCGTCTTCTTTATCCATTCATCTGTTGATGGACATTTAGGCTCTTTCCATAATTTGGCTATTGTTGTAAGTGCTGCAATAAACATTGGAATATATGTGCCCCTATGAATCAACACTCCTGTATCTTTTGGATAAATTCTAGGAAGTTTCTTTAAAGGGATTGCCTCAGAGGGGCGGTGTGTTTGTTCTTTACCCTTCTTTCCCTATTTCTTTTTTCTTGCTGGAATATAACCATAATGATTAAAACTCTAGCAGCCATCTTGGGCCATTAGGTTACCTTGAAAATGAAAGCAATATGCTAAAAATGTCAAAGCAGAGAGACTGATGGAACATAGGTCCTTGCTGACGGTGCAGCTCCTATACAGCCCTGAATTGTTCACCTGGTTTAAACCTAAACAAAAATAAATCACCACCTTGTTTTTAGTCATTGTTCTTTAGACTTTCCTGTCACTTGCAGCTAATGATACTCCCTAACTGACAGAGCAGTAAGTCAATTAAAATTGTGTTCTTTTTTTGACCAAAGGGACAAGAGGTCATCATAATGCCATTTTTTAAAAAGCAAAAGCAGACAGATTGATACAATTAGCTGAGGGTTTTTTGTTTGTTTGTGTTTTTGGGTTTTTTTTTTTTTTGCACTTTGGTCCAAGAAATATTGGAAATAATGTGTGGTGCTTCCTAAGACGATGATGGAGAGGGTGGCAGACACCCCAGGCAGAAGCCAATCATGCCATTTTTTAAACATAAAAGTGACAGGGCCTTACATTTCAATGTTAAACTGCAGTTTGCATCAAGATCTCAAGATCTAGCTGTAAACTGCTTAAGACAGGACCATTCCACTTAATTCCAGTCTCTTCATAGAGTACCTATTACTGTGGGGGAAATCTCAGCGATCAGTTAGCTGCAGCACAGCATGATTTCTTGTGACCAGCCCGCAGTTATCAGAAGTGTTCCCTCTCAAGGTTGTAAACATAATGAAAACGGCAATGAAGTAGTCAAAAGATACTAAAGTATGTTTCAATTAAAACCTGGTAGCAACACGAATTATTCTTTTGGTTTCTTTTCCCCACATTTATTTATTATTTTGAGAGACAGAGAGAGACAGATCATGAGCAGGGGAGGGTCAGAGAGAGGGAGATACAGAATCTGAAGCAGGCTCCAGGCTCTGAGCTAGCTGTCAGCACAGAGCCCGACGCGGGGCTCGAACCCACAAACCGTGAGATCATGACCTCCCCTGCTCCTACTGTTTCTGTCTCTCCAAAATAAATAAAAACATTTAAAAAAATTTTTAAAAAGGACATCTATAATTGTCTTCATATAATTTGGAAGTCTCACTATTTCCCCAAAAAGAAAACATTAGCCTGCCTGTTAACTGGTAGTCATCTCTTTAAAAACCTATGAAATCAAACCGGACACCCAAACGACTGAGCCACCCAGGCACCCCTAGATGTCCTTTTATAAACATTTTCAGATGGGAACAATACAAACATAATCACAACAAAATAGCTACAGAAGCAAAATCCCCAAAGTTACTGTTGCAAAAATGCAAGACATCATCTGATGGCCTCTCCCATCTCATCAGCAACCAGAAGTAAATCCATACTAAGACCTACAAGGCCCTACATGAGGAACTACGTGCAGCTCCCTCTGCATTCGGCTCCTGTTACTTTCCTCTCTCCCTGTCCTCTGAACCTCACTTCTCTGTGCAGTCCTCAAGAACAGAAGATGTGTTCCTGCTAAAGGACCTTGCACTTGCTGTTCTTTCAGCTGCAGCGCTTCTTCCCAAGCAAATCCCCATAGTTACCTCCCACACTTCCTCAGTGAGGTTTGTGCTTGCAAACCCATCGAAAATCCAGCAATTCCCCCCTCTTTGTTTGCTTTTTCCTATCGCATAATACTTCCACTTTTTTATCTGGCATATACTGTCTCTCCACATTCTATTTTCAAGAGGATAGTGATTTATGTCTGTGTTATTCATTATTCCTAGTACCTGGAGTAGCATATGATACTGGGCAGGCCTATATACCTATATTTTGAATGGATGAATGAGCAGATGAATGAGTAAGCAATCATAAAAATTTTTTTAAATAGCATTTTATAAACTTTGTCACAGGCATCAATTTGGCTTATATTCTTCTAAAATCTTTCTGGGCATGTACCACTGTGTATATATTCACAGACATGTATATGTCTGTTTTTGTGCATGTATATATATTTATACACACACATTTTATGTAATTATATATTTTTTATGGATGCACATTTGTATATACAGATTTAATATACATACTTAATATGTCATGAGAAATAACTTTCTGTAATTCTTTTACATTATAAGTAGTCCATAGACAATTTCCTATGCAATATATATGTTTCATTTTTTTTAAATGGTTATTTTTGAGAGATAGAGAGAGGGTTCATGTGTGTGCAAGTGGAGTAGGGGTAAAGAGAGAGAGGGAGACATAGAATCCCTAGCAGGCTCCACACTGCCTGTGCAGAGCTGGATGCAGGACTTGAACCCATGAATTGTGAGATCATGATCTCAGCCAAAATCAAGGGTCAGATGCTAAACTGACTGAGCCACCCAGGCATTCCTCATTTTCTATAACAGTAGGTTTTTCAACTGGGTTCAACCTCTAATTTAAGTTAATTCTAGCTTTCTGGTGTCCTTTCTACATATATTCTTTATACTTCTGTTAGCATACCTATTGATAAAATTCTAGAAGTAAAATTGCCAAGTCAGAAGTGTGTGTATTTTTAACTTATTTTGCAATATATTTAACATACACTAAAATAGAGAAATATAATCCCCCACATATTTATCAACCATCTTCAAATATTATCGAAAATTGACCAGTGTTGTTTCCTCTGTATGCCTATCCATGTCCTCCTCTCATATTTCATTTTGAAGGAAATCATCTTTATAATTTACATTCCTTTTTATGAAACAAATCAGCCATTTCATTCACACATATTTTAATATGTATTTATAAGAGATGATGACTATTTTAACTTAAATATAACTGATACCATTTGCACTTTCTAAAATTAAAAATAATTCTTTTAAAATCCTAAAGTATCTAGTCAGTGTTTATTTTCAATTGCCGATTGTTTTATAGTTTGGATCAGAAACCAGATATGGTTCATGAATTAGATCTCTATCCCTCCCCACTCTCACACTCTCTAAATAAATAAATAAACTTTAAAAAATTCAATTTTTACTTTTTGAACTCTCTGGTCTGGACATCTTTTTTTTTCACCTGTCTTGTCTATATCTTGCTCACCTTGGATTCTGCTCCCAGCAATTTGGTCTCATTGTGGTGCTCTGTCCAGGTAGAAATGTTCAGTGGTTAGTTTTGAGTGTTTATGGAAGCCAGACTGCTCCTATGCTGTGGAGCTCAGGCACTGGGCATCAGATTGTGCAAAACCCTTGACTATGTTCTGTTGTTGTGCTTTCTGGTGAAACTCTCTTGGAATTTGGGGGTTCTTCTTTCAGGTCATTCAGATGCCCATTTCCTTCCTTCTTGTCCCTCATATAGATGCTATAGCTTGCAAGTGTATGCTGGCTGGTGGTTTATCTCCATCTACCTTTTTCTTGGAGCCCGTGGATATACTTTCTCATCATTCTGCCTATAGTTGCCTGTTAGGGGGTCTTGGTTTTGCTATCTTGGTTTCTCTATCTCTTTTTGTGGTGGTTGCTGCCACAACCATCTTTTTAGAGGTTTGAATGAGTGGGTGTGTCAATTTTTAATTTTGATAGTGGCAAATTTCCCTCAATAAAGCCTACTTTATTGTACTCTTACATACAGTTTATGAGAGTTCATTATCTGACAACCTGGCTAACATTAGATATTATCATTAGTTTTTATTTTTGGTGGTCTAAGAATGAAAATGCTTTTTTAGGTTACCTTTCATGAAAGAACTTAAGAAGGAAGAAGTAATTTGAGCTCTTTTCATGGTTGTATTAGACAAATCATATATATTTTGCTGTGAAATAATGCTTTATATCCTCTGAGCATCTTTCTAACAGGCTGTTTATATTCTTTTACTATTTTAACATATTAACAAATTAGGTTACTTATTTCCTGTTAACATCTATTTAAAATTATTGTCTTTATAATATATTTTAATATCTATAAGGACTATGTCTCTCTTGAAATATTTTTTTTTGTTCTATCAAATTAAATTTTACGTGTAATCTTCACTTTCTAAGGAAATAATTGACTTGCCTAAGGTCATATAATGGTGTGGGCAGAGGCAGCATTTAGAATAAAGTCTGCTGGTGGCTCCAAAATTTATGTTCTCTTTGCACAGTTGTTTTTAAAAAACCTAGTTGCTTTCACTTGGCTAGAAAAACAAATGTGTGCCATGTTCTGTGTGCTCGATTCTGTGTTAACTGCTAAGGCTACAAAGATAAATTACTTTGTTTCTGGACTTGAGAGCTTATTGCCTAATATCCTATGGTTATCCTTTTTTATTGCCAATTTTCCTCCAGAAAATCATATATAAATCTTTATAAAGCCTTTTAAACCCATAGAAGTAGTCATTTTTAATATCATAAATACATCAGCTGGGCACAGAGACATTTTTTGAAATAATTTTTGTTTAGATCCATTTTTATGGGAGAAGAATACTTAAGAAGGAATAGAAAGGATGTTTATATTAAAAAAAAACAGAGTAGGTATAATCTCTTTTACAAAATGGTTGTTTTTGGAGTTTATACATAGAACTCCTCACTCATGTTCCCCAATTCACTTTTAAAGATTTCTGATATATTGGAAAACATGGCTCATGTTTCAAGTCCCTCATCTTAAAGGAACTAATATACATTATTAGTACACTAATATACATCAGTTATTTATTAGTTATTAGTATAATTAATATACATTAGTTATTTAGAGCTACATAAAATAGTACTCTGAAAATTAGTGGCTTAAAAACCACAATATTTATTATTTCACAGCTTCAGTCCATCATCTGTCCAAGTGAGGCTAGGGTGGTGTTTGGTTCAAGTTGCAATCAGTCAAGATGTCAGCCAAGATCATCATCCTCATAAGGTCCACCTGAGTAAGGCTGCGCTTCCAAGTTTGCTTACCAGGTGATTGGCAAAATTCAGGGCCTCAGTGTCTCACTGGTTGTTGGTCAGAGGCTGCCTTCAATTCCTTGGACCTGTCTCTAACACAGTTCACAATCTGGCAGCTTGCTTCATCAGAATAAGCAAGAAGACAAGTGAAAGGTGAGCTAGCAATGGATTTTAACCTAGTGTCGGTAGTACCATCCTATCACCTTGGCTGGATTCAGTTCCCTGGAAGCAGATCACTAGGTTCACGCCACACACACGTAGAGCCGATCATAAAAGGGCAGGAAAAAGAGAAGGCAGAAATCATTACAGACCATCTGAGAAGTCTGCCTACAACTCTCTGAACTGATTCTGCAACCTTGGCTCATCTGTACAATAGAGAGTCCTAGAAGAAGAAAAGAAACATTTATGAATCATTATCGATAAAATTAAATCTAGATATGCATGGAATAAAATGAGGTCAATATTTTCTTTGTACTATTTTTAGTAATATTTTTACTATTACTGACAATAGCTAACATTTACTAAACCTTACTGTATGGCTGATGTCAGACTAAACTGTTGTACATGTTTATGTCACTTGATATTCACAAAAGATTATTAACACAGTCTTATGAGTTAGGTGATACTGTTTCATTCATATAGTATTTGAGAATCTCAGTAACTTGCCCCCAGTCCTACAACTAGGAAAAATCAGCTGACCTGTCTTCAACTCCATGACTACATCATAAACAAAACATTTTTATTTTTTAAAAAGTCTTTGTTTAAATATTGTGAACCGGACTCCCTCTATTGCATTGCTAGTGACTAATTTTCAGGCCAAAATCATCTTCTAGGTAAGACATTCTGGTGCCTAAAAAAACCCAGCCAGCTATGGGTTAAAGTCCACGTAAACATCATGCAGTAAGGCTTTGCTGCACAAGAATTTTATAAGCCTGCAGCAGCTATATCCCTGAACTATGAAAACCCCGGAAAGACCCAAACCGTTTGCAAATAATTGTACTGACATTCCTACCTCATTACTTTTAATAGAGCTGAATTTGTGGTGCCCACGCCAGGGAGCATGCGCACTACCTTCAGGAAGAAGTGTCAGATGTCCTTATTCTCAGTTGAGTGAAATGCTTTTGGCAGGAGGCCGCTTTGCAGCATGAAAGACATATTCACTTAACTAAGGTGCCAGCCTTAATTAAAATAAAATAAATTTTAAAATATTTTCAGATGCAGGAGCCTGGGTGGCTCAGCCAGTTAAGCATCTGATTTCAGCTCAGGTCATGATCTCACGGGTTCGTGAGTTTGAGTCCCACATAGGACGCTTTGCTGTCAGCACAAAGCCCACTTAGGATCCTTTGTCTCCCTCTCTTTCTGTCCGTCCTCTGCTTGAGCTCTCTCTCAAAACATATAACTAGACTTTATAAAAAAGAATAATTAAAAAATAAAATGGTTTCAGATGATCTTGTGCATACAGGCTAGCTATAGATAAAAGGGATTAGATAATAGAAAATAGTTACATAATGAAGGTCTTTGTGCAATATTGGTTATTTATTCCAATCTATACCCAGCATCTTTTAGATAACTCACTCTCTTAAACTCTGAGGAAAAATAAAGCCTGAGACAAGAAGATATGTTGTCAAAGATTACTTTTGGATTCAGTGAGTAATGAGATTAAGAAAACTTTAAAACATTTTATTGGGAACAAAATTAAACAGTTTAACTTAGTGCTCAGGTTTCTTTGTCTATCTAAGTGAAATTCATGGCTATGAAATCAGTCCATTTTCTGTACTATAAGTCTTCAATTAGCCATTCACTGTATTAAATGAGCATCTGTTGAAAAAACATTTTGTATGACTGCTACCCCCCCATTCTTTCAAGTACTGATTGCATATTCTCCACTAGATGGATGGTAATAGATTGCCATGGAATTTGGGGGCGTTCAGCTAAGGTGAGAAGTACTTTAGGTGTAGAAAGATAAACCTTTTTGGTTTTCGTTCTTCTTGATGGTTGGTTAGAATAGTAGCTCTCTCCTGTCAGGGGTATATTCAGTAATTCACATGCACAATGATAAATATACACTTTAAAAATATAATCTGACACAACAGAATTTATTAGACCTCCTGTGTTTTGTAGGACACAAACCTGTAAGCATGCTACAAATAAGTACATCATTGTATTCAATCTTATGTTTTATGCATCTCCACATAAAGGAGCACATCTTAGAATATCTGATGCATCTTGTCCTTTATGTTTCAGATGATATGGCTTATATTAAAAAAAATTTTCTTTTAGTGTGACCACTAATACTAGCATCTATAAATATACCATACAATGAGGCTATCAACAATAATTTGATCAATGAATACATAATTCTTTAATATATTTCTCTGCACAAGAAAATTTTAAATGTCCTGAAATTTTCCAGCTCACATATGAAACAAATTTAGAGGTTTTCCTAATTTTGATAGAAATCTTTAATAAATTGACATATTACGAATGAGAAGTCACAAAGTTGATATTTTCTACACTCTGAACATTAAAAACAAATCTCAGTCATGTTTAAAATATTGGAAGTATCTTTCTTTTCTGTCTTATTGAGAATTTTCCGTAATTGTTATTATATGAAGAGCCATAAAAAAGTATGAAGCCCTAAGATTTAGGCAAATACTATTATGTAGGTGTGTTCATGAAGAAATATTTGTTTTGGCTTCTGATGTTTATAGTATTTATCAGCTTTTTAAAATGGTGATTTGTTGGAGCTCTTGGGTGGTGCAGTCAGTTAAGTGGACAACTTCAGCTCAGGTCATGAGCTCACAGTTCGTGGATTTGAGCCCCACGTCAGGTTCTGTGCTGACAGCTCAGAGCCTGGAGCTGTTTCAGATTCTGTGTCTCCATCTCTCTCTGCCCCTCCCCCACTCATGCTCTGCTCTCTGTCTCAAAAATAAACTATAAAAAAATTTAAAAAAACCTTGTGATTTGTTAATGATTTCTTTTCTCATTTTAAATGAATATTATCTTTTGTAACTAATTTATTATTCTTTATTTCTTTTTCTTAGAAACAGACATGATACAAGCACCTGGCCTTTTACAAAACCTGGATTTCTTTCTATCTCTTCCTCTTGGAATGGTTATTCATTTTAATCTTTGTTATTAAGTATGTATAAAATGGCATTTCACTGTGGTCTTATTTTGCATTTCTCTGTCACGGCTAATGTTCTTACTGGTCATATGAATATTTCTTGGGAAAGACTTTTTATTCCTTTTGAGCATTATTTTTATCAATTAGAAGATTTTCATATTGATTTGTGGAAGTTTTTTATGACATCTCAATATTTTGGATATTTTGTTATTTATTTATATTGCAAATATATTCCACTTTATAACATTTATAACTTATTTTACTATGTCTTTTGCTTAACAACAGTTCTCAATTGTGATGTATTCAATTTTATAAGTCTTATTTATGGTCAACATTAAAAAAATATCTTTAAGAAACTTTTCCATATCCTTAAATCTAAAATCATTTCAGATAGGTTTTTCTCCTAGACATTTGAAACATTACATTTCTGACATTTAAGTCTTTATTTCTTTGCACTTTTGCATGGGATTTCAATTTTTTAATCTTTTTTCCATATGGATGGCCATTTTTTCCCCAAACATTCTTCCTTTCCCAACCAATCTGAAATGTCACCTGTGTCATATACCAACATGTGTGGGTATGTTTTTGAGTTTTCTAATTTGGTTGTCTTTTACTTTATCCTTGTGCCAGTTTACCCTGTAATAATTCCTGGAAACTTAATGAACAATTCATTTCCTCCTGTTCTCTGGCTGCTATTGGTCCATTACTCTTCCATATAGAATTTTAGGATCATATGTTTCTTGAATAACCTTGTTACACATTGGAATCATAATGCACATGATCATTATCAGGAGATATACTATTTCTAAATGTTAGTTTTTCCAGCTAAGGGCATGGTACTCCATACATTTGGATGTTTTTAATATCTTTTAATAAAATCTTTTAAAGTTTTCCCTTAGCAGTCTTGAATAATTTTAAAGATTCTTGATAGCCTGTGATAATATTATAAATTGCAATATCTGTTTAATTTCATTTTAAGGTTGTTATTAGTAATTAGAAATGCAACTGATATAAATTTGATATTACTATTTAACTAAATATTAGTTTTATGTGTTGCCAATTTAGTAAATTGTTTGCAGCAATTTATAGACCTTTTGATTTTCTATGAAATAATGATATAATTTCTACTTTGATCTTTATATTCAATTTTTTTGTCTTATGCTTTCTAAGACTATTAAATGTTGCATGAAAGTACTAGTATTATAAGAGAACTCTTCTAATGTTTCCCCTTTCACAATATTTACCTTAGGTTTATCTTCTTGATATGGTTAAAGACATTCTATTGTATTCCTATTTACTAATAATATTTATAATAAATCAGTATTGGATTTTATTAAACATTTTTTAACCTTAAGTAGATGATTACCTTTTTCTCCATAAATCTGTTAATATGTTCAATCATATGAATGAATTTGAAAATAATCACCTATTCTCATATAACTGAGGTACCATTTTGGCCAAGATATATTATTTGAAAAATATATTTGGATTCAATGCACTATTTTGTTTAGATTATTGCATCTACATTGAGTGAACTGCTTCTGTAATTTCCCTTTCTTACAATAAATCTTTTTGAGTTTAATATCAGACATATCTAGAAATAGTGGAATAAGTTTGAAGGCTTTCCTGTTTTCTATTGTCTGCAATATTTGGCATGATTTTTTTCTTTGAAAACTTGATAGAACTCTCCTAAATCCTGGATTCAATTTTTATGGTTCAAAAGTTAACTATCTCTCATTCTTTAGGAAATAACCTGTCTTTTTCTTTATGCTATTTTAATATTCTGGCTTTTCATTTGATGTTCTGTGGTTTCATTAAAATGTTCCTGTGTATGGATTTTTTAAAATGTGTTCTATAAATGCTGCATTGGATTTCTTGAATTGTTTGACATTTTACATTAGTTATAGAATATTCCCATCCCTGTTCTTTTCACCAATTAGTGCCCTTCCCTCTAGCTACGTGACCAAATAGAATGATGTTACACCTTCTCTGTTAATTTTGTCATCTCTTAACCTCTGTCCCAGGATCTCTGTCTTTCTTCTCTGCGCTGCACTATGTATAACTTTTTCTGTCTTTCATTTTAGTAACTTTTTCTGTTGTACCTAATTCAATGTTATAACCATTAATTGAGTTTTGAATTTCAATATTCATATTCTTATAAAAGTTAAAAATATGATTTTTAAATATTTTTTTCAAAGCTGCTGGTTATTATTATTTCTAGTTCTTGAACATAAATTCAAGCTAGGGTTTTCTTTCTTTAATTTTAGCCAGTATAATTACTTTTTATTCTAATAATGTGAGTATATGATGAATTTGTGGTCTATTTCTGCTGTCTAATATATAAATTCACTGTCTGATATGTTCTATATAATGCAGTATACATATACATATGTGTGTGTGTGTGTGTGTTCCTACACAGTGTCTTAATTTTTTAGTATTTTTTGATTTATGTTTATTTGTGCTCCTCATGTTTTGAAGGGAACTTATTCATGGGAATTATTTGAGTCTTGGGAGAGAGCTTTGCTCCTCTACAGATTTTCATTTGCCTCTTCCAGATCCCTGGAAGTCCTAGCAATCGCCAATAACTTTACTGTGATTTATGACAAGTTGTTGTTGTTGTGTTGTATTGCTTTGTTTGTTCTTGTTTTTGCTTGTTTGTTTATGTGCTTGTTTGTTTTTTGTGTTAACTGTACAATGTGAAGTTTGGCTGCAAATTCACCAGAAAACCAGCCTGAGTGACTACTTCACACAGCCAGTTCTATAGATCTTCTCCTGGAATTTAATATTGGTGATTTATTCAAGCATTGTAATTAGTTCTGTTTAGGATTCACAACCATATTTTAAGCTTACATTGCATTCAATATAAATATTTGAGGAAAAGGAAGTCTAATCTGTCTTTTAGATCCTAGTTTCTGTGATAGTTTTATAACACCTGTATTACTGAAATGATCTGATTGCTACAAATGTGTGGATTCAGGATATGATTTAAGGTTAGATGGGTTTATTAGCTATTCAGTTATAGAATTCATCATTAAATGCTTACAGGAAGTTGATTTGGCCAGAGCCCCAAAACTGGAGATGTTTTGATGGCATAGCTTATTTGTAAACATTTTGCTTAATCAGGCTAAACTTTCAAGCAGTTAAATATGAATAGATACTGTGAATAATATGTAAGCACTAGAGTAGTTTAAAATACCTTTATCTAAAGGAAAATACCATTCTTGTGCCTTTGTTAGCAATCAACATACGTATTTAATGTAAGATTTTCATCATTATAATTAACTACAAAGCTTTTGAAAGGAGAAATGGATACATTTTTAAAAGACAGTTTGTTTAGCTCGTGGAATATAATATTCACTCTTACATATCATTTAATAGATTTTTCTATCATTGCACATCTGTAAGTTAAGTGATTGCTATGTTTATTTATTTAGAACCAAATTCTAAAGTAACAGATGTACTGAAATAAAATATTTGATGCAAAAATTCATTACAATAATGTCCATCTGTGTAATATATATTATTATATACATACTTGTGCCTGCTTAGCACAGATTCGCAGCACTTCACATAAATGAGGCTTTGATTATGGATCCCAAGCTAATGTGCTTTTAGATGTATAAAGATAAAGTACATTATACTTTAGAGTGTAAAGTTAGCACTCCTTAGGTTGTATGAAATAGAAACCTACTCGGCTTGAGCAAAAGGTAATTTATTAGCGCAGCAATATACTTGGACCTCGGGAATAGAATTTGAATGTGAACACACTAAAAAATCCATTAAGTTACTCTCTTGGTGCCTCTCATGTCTATTTCTCTCTGTATATAGTACTTTATTTTTTCTCCATTGCAAAACAGATTTTCTCTTACCCTGCCTCCTAGGTAGAAAATGACCACAAACACTTGCTCTGAAATTTATGTAAAGTCACGAGGTCATTGCAAATTACTAAATTGACTTTCTTGGGCCTCAGGTCTCAATATTTGAAATTAACTGATTGGTTGAGCTCAAAGCACACCCCTAGGTGTGAATGACAGTTCAGTATGATCATGATGACTGCCATTGTACCAGAATTGAGGGAAAGAAAAAGGAATGTTCCCAGAAAAGAGATACTGGAACACAATTTATTAAGGGTCTCTTGCATGTGACCAGTCACGGCATTCTCTAACCTCTTGCCATTCAAAATGAGGTCAGTAGAACAACTCTGGTATTACTAGAAAGCTTGTTAGAAATTTAGAATCTCGGGCCTGTCCTATCCCTCATGAATCAGGATTTGCATTTAATAAATCCTCAGATGATTTATATGCACATTAAAAATTACAAACATGGTTCTAGTCTGTTAAAAAGTCAGGACCAGGTACATGAACATTGTTTTTATATCAAGGTACATTTTACTCTTAATCAGATATAATCCTTTAATTTCTTTAACCCTTTGTATCTTAGCAGAATCTCTACCAAATGTTTTCTGTATAATTTTT